>NW_006295816.1:6780875-6782521 GCF_000327345.1 Myotis davidii | reverse complement strand
TTCAGCAGTGATGGAGCTGTGGTTGAGGTGTCTGAGGAGACCACAAGGTCTTTGTTTCACTGTGTCACGTGGCAAAAGATGATCCTAGTGACTTATAATTATTAAAGTCTAATTTTAAATCCTAATGACTGCCGCTTATCTCTTTTAGGGCATCTGAAGTACACCATACAACGTTTTTGAAAATTGTGCGTGGACAATGGCTACCCAAGGTTTGTATAATGAGCCTTTAGTTACTGAATTGGGGCTCTACTTCGTTGCCATTAGCCCAGTCTGGCTCAGATCCCCCTTGCTTTCCTCTCTCCCTGCTTACTTATCAGGCTACCTTTTGCTTCATTTTCTGCTCACTCCTAATGGCTTAGTGAACTAGCAAACAAGCCACCTGCAGGAATCTAGTCTGGATGACTGCTCTGGAGCCTGGATGCAGTACCACTCTTCCACTGATTCAGTGAGTAACTGTTAGGTGGTTCCCTCAGAGTGTAGATATTTCGTCACCAAGTGAATCCTGGCTATTATTCTTTTATTCTTGGCTGTCTTTCAAATTTAACTTTATTTCTAAAAATATTTCAATGGATCATATCACAGATTTTTTTAAAACTAAAATTAACATTCCTGTGGTAGTAATGCTGATACTATTTGGTTTTTATAGCTGATCTGATGGAGTTGGACATGGCCATGGAGCCAGACAGAAAAGCGGCTGTTAGTCACTGGCAGCAGCAGTCTTACCTGGACTCTGGAATCCATTCTGGTGCCACTACCACAGCCCCTTCTCTGAGCGGCAAAGGCAATCCCGAGGAAGAAGATGTGGACACCACCCAACAAGTCCTGTACGAGTGGGAACAGGGGTTCTCTCAGTCCTTCACTCAAGAACAGGTAGCAGGTAAGAGTATTACTGCCTTACTGGGAGTGACCATGCAGCTTTGAGAATTAGTTACTCTACAAGCTAAGGTGTAATACTAACTTAAATAAAATGGTGTGGTGAAGAATAGGGAGTGGTTGCAATGTCACCTTTACTGTTTAGAACAGCAGATATTCAGGGGATGCTGAACTGTGGGTATTAAGTATTGAATTTACCCTTTCCAGATATTGATGGACAGTATGCGATGACGCGAGCTCAGCGGGTACGAGCTGCTATGTTCCCTGAGACATTAGATGAGGGCATGCAGATCCCATCTACACAGTTCGATGCCGCTCATCCCACCAACGTCCAGCGTTTGGCTGAACCGTCACAGATGCTGAAACATGCTGTTGTAAATCTGATTAACTACCAAGATGATGCAGAACTTGCCACACGTGCGATCCCAGAACTGACAAAACTGCTGAACGATGAGGACCAGGTTAGCCATGACACGGCGAGCTTTTTAATCTGCTTTGAAGGAAGGAGTCGCAGAATGTCTACCTAATATTCGTGTTTGAAGATTAATGCTGTCTCTTAATTCCTGTACATTATAGGTGGTGGTTAATAAGGCTGCAGTTATGGTTCATCAGCTTTCTAAAAAGGAAGCTTCCAGACACGCCATCATGCGTTCTCCTCAGATGGTGTCTGCTATTGTACGTACCATGCAGAATACAAATGATGTGGAAACAGCTCGTTGCACTGCTGGGACCTTGCACAATCTTTCCCATCATCGGGAGGGCTCTGGCCATCT
>NW_006295816.1:6768039-6780846 GCF_000327345.1 Myotis davidii | reverse complement strand
CCTGCCCTGGTGAAGATGCTTGGGTAAGAAAACATGGTCAGAATGTTCAAAGCTTCAAGGAGAAGAATGCAACACACCATTTCTGATGAGGCTTTTTTCTTCTCCCCAGCTCACCAGTGGATTCTGTATTATTTTATGCCATTACAACTCTCCACAACCTTTTATTGCATCAAGAAGGAGCTAAAATGGCAGTGCGTTTAGCTGGTGGGCTGCAGAAAATGGTTGCTTTGCTCAACAAAACAAACGTTAAATTCTTGGCTATTACAACAGACTGCCTTCAGATTTTAGCTTATGGCAATCAAGAAAGCAAGGTAAAAGAATGTTCTAAATGTCGTTGTCATGGAGCATTGGAGACCCCCAATGTCATGCTCTCTCTGGACTCTTGGGAATTCATTGTATGCCTCACCCTTAGTATAGATCCTAGAAAAGTTAAACATCTCGGTTTCTTTAAATATTTGAGTGTCTGTGTGTAAAGGACTGAGCCAGGCAGTAGGGATATAGCAGGCAGGCTTCCCTTATGCAGTGGTTCTCAACCTTCCTAATGCCGCGGCCCTTTAATACAGTTCCTCATGTTGTGGTGACCCCCAACCATAAAATTATTTTCGTTGCTACTTCATAACTAATTTTGCTACTGTTACGAATCATAATGTAAATATCTGATATGCTATATGTGTTTTCCGATGGTCGCAACCCACAGGTTGAGAACCGCTGAAATGGCATCTTTGAAAGTCCTACTGAAGGAGGAACATGGCTAATTTTGGAAATTCAAGAAAAGCAAAAGGTGACTAAAAGCAAAGGTCTGAGGTAGGACTACTGAGATAGAGTAGGTCCCACTGGGCCTGGTAGACCATGCTAAAAGAGCAGTGTGAGGCAGTCAAGTAAGTTTCAGCAGAGGCATGAAGTGATAAGATTTGTTTTTAAAAAATTGGGGTAGAGTTGGGAGGTGGGAATATGTAGAGAAGTAAAGGGCAATAATGGATGCTTATGGTGTATCATCTCTTTGTAAGGTAGATATGATCAGGAAAAGCAGTGAACCAAATCATTAGGAGTTTAAGTGCCTACTCTGGCATAAATTTTCAACAAATGAGCTTTGATATAATTTTCATAACTGGGCATTACTGTTACATACCAACATTGTTTCCTTTTTTTTCTCTTTTTCCTTTTGCTATGATTTGTGGGAAGAAGAAAATCGGGCCAGAGTTGCTATATTCTTGGGAGGACTAGGATGCCTGAATTTGAGTGGAATGCTATATAGAAGGAGGGGTAAATAGGACCTCAGTATGAGAGTATGGGTTATGTGGTCCGGGAATACATATGAGTCAATGGCAAGCTGGCTGAAATTTTTGTATAGTAAGATATGTTGGTAATATAATATGGCAGATTCCACAACTAACAATATATATATATGTGTCCTTCTAGCTGATCATCCTGGCTAGTGGGGGACCTCAAGCTTTAGTAAACATAATGAGGACCTACACTTACGAGAAGCTACTGTGGACCACAAGCAGAGTACTGAAGGTGTTGTCTGTCTGCTCTAGTAATAAACCGGCTATTGTAGAAGCTGGTAAGTATTCATGTCTATTCTAAGTTCTCATGTGCATAGCATCTGCAGTTCTAATTAGATTACTTTTCTTAAGAAAAGGTAATAGAACTTGACCTTAATGGGCTGCAAGTAGATGGTCCTTACTCAGTTTGCAGCCAAGATCACATTCAGACAAAGTATGTGTTCTGCTAACACACCTGCATTGGTGCTCTTTAAGCCTAGTTTAGGCAGAGTTCTTACTAATCATAGAAAATGACAGCGAATACTTGGCTTGATAAAAGTTGTTTTTAATTTTGGTTTGGGCAAATCTGCTTTGCTTTGCTAGTAGACCTGTGAATACATAGGAGAAATTATGTTACAACATGTTCTATTCGATTATAGTTGTATGCATCAAAGTGGTTTTCTTGATTTGCTAGTGGATGCTCATGAGCAGTGTTTTGCACTGGTATTCTGTAGACAGTGAGCAAATGTTCTCATATGAAAAATTTTTTTTCTTTTCCCTTTATGTATTTTTAATGGAGCAGCTTGTATGTGTGCATGTTGGTGGCAGAGGAAGGGAGTAGGTGGTCTACACTAGGGTCTCTTGCTTTTCTCTATAAAGAAACAGTTACTCTTCAACTACCTAGCATCCTTTTTCCTCCCCATAACCCAATTAACTACATGTATCTGGACTCAAACCAAGCTTCAAATTAAAACTGTAAGAGGAAAGATGTAAGGGCATTTAATAGAAAAAATTGGAAGTGCAGGGTTGGAAACACCCATTTTCTCACTTGTTGAGATTTTACTTGAGAATCTATGGGAGAGAAAGGTTTTGGTTGTTCAGGAGAGCTGCTGGCAGTGCAACAATTGGCCTGGGGATGGACAAGTGTGGCTGGGTTCATAGAACAAGGATGTAAATTCTGCCGGCTATTCCAGAAAAACTTGGAGTGCTTGGGAAAAATACAGAGTTTTAGACTTAATTTAACCAGAATTCCTGTGGTATTGAATCTGGAAATGTATGTGACTGGAGGCCTAGGAATATTCATTTTAAGAAGTTCCCCCAGTTATTCTGATGTTCTAGTTTATTCTGAAAATATTCAGTAGTACCTGTGTTTCAAGCACTATAATAAACACATAGTTTCCATTGGTTAACAAAACATACATGTCTCTGTTTATTCTTACTGTCTAGTGAGGTTGATAGAAATATGCAATGATTACAAATTGGAATGTGTGTTACGAGAAACAAACAGCAAATAGGAATACAGAATTAATGGGGTGGGGATTAAGAGAAAAGATTGCTGCATCCAGCTACTGAAGAGTCTGTATAATGAAAACTTAGTAACTGGGATGAATTGCTAGGTTACTGAGGTTGATGAGCGAGGCTGGGTCATACCGGGGAGAACTTTCTTAGCTCTTATAAGATGTTTATTCATGCTTTATTTCAGCTTTGAAACTATAGGTGTAGAATGTTGAGGCCAGTTTGGAATGCTAGGTGGGATTCAGATTCCAAAGGGTTCCTTAACATTATGCTGAAGAATTTGGCTATTATCTTACAGATAAGCTATTGATGGTTGTTGAGCAGTGGCATAGCATCACAATGGGGTGTTTGGAATATTAATACTACATTGTATGACAGTTTGGATGACCGTAGGCAAGCAGACCAGGCCTCTGAGATGTATTATAGGCTTCTAGGAATGAAGTAGTTTGGTATAAGGACAACAAAGGATGGATGTTGAAAACTTATGAAAGAATACATGGAATGTGACAATGTAGGGGCTAAAAGTGTAACCAGAAGTGGTATGTGGTGGGGAGATCATGAATGCCAGGACGATAAATGGAACTACCAGAATGGATTGTTTAATTTGAGGAACAAAACCATTAAAGAAGGTGACATACTCAGTGACTCAAAGGTCAGTAGATAGCTGGAAATGTGTGGTACTAGAATACGGGGAGGCTGTAAGGCCTCAGTGAGGAGGGAGCTACCTCAAAGTCATCTGCATGGGACTTTAACCCTAGACCTGCTGAATCAGAATGTGTGTGTAAAGTCTGGTGGGCATCTGGAGTTAAGATCCACTCTCAGAGTTAAGCATTATAATAGAAGGAGGGAATGAAGTCTCGGAGGGAGAGAAGGTAGAAGGGAATCTAGTCACTTAACAAATACTGAGGGTCCGCCTTGCTCAGGTCACTACTTAGTAGCTGGTGCTACGAGGAAGGAACCAGGTAGGGATGACCTTTGTCTTGTAGGGGAGGTAAACTCAGAGTTGGGATAAAACCTATGAAGGAAAAGTACAAGGTGCCATGAGAATTATGGCAAGTAGGTCTAACCTAATTTGAGGCAATAAAACATACCTGAAAAATTAAGGAAACAAGAGAAAGTATCTCACCACATTCAGAAGTGCTTTTAGTAGGCGGGAGATGCAGGTAAGCCAGCATGTGGGGAACTGAGCTTCCATTTAGACACCTGCCAGTGTAAATGTCTTCATTAGGGTCCTGGGTGATGGAAGGTTGTGAACCTTGGGAGTCAATGCTTTTATACCGTCCCCGGCGAAAGTGTTCAGTGCATTCTTTCTGATTCTTACCTAGGCATTTACACGCTCAGATGTCACCTTCATCTTGAGGTGACCTAATTATCCTGCATGAAATTGTAGTCCCTTATCTTGTTTTTTCCTATAGCACTTAATATCATCTGTCACACACATATACATAGTTTATTAATTGTATATTTGTTTATTGTTTGCCTCCAACTAGACCACAAGCTCTATGAGACGAACTGGCAACTGGACAGTATCCTAGAAACTAAAAGGAAATAAAGGATTTAGAGGGAAGGGGGAATACACTTTGGCAATAAAGAGGAAAACCCTCCAAGACTAGAGACACGTAGTGCTGATAGACTTGTTAGCTAATGGCATTGCCTTAGATCTTCCTTCATCTTCTAGGTGGAATGCAAGCTTTAGGACTTCATCTGACAGATCCGAGTCAGCGTCTTGTTCAGAACTGTCTTTGGACTCTTAGGAATCTCTCAGATGCTGCAACTAAACAGGTAAATTCTGGGTAAGCTGGTGCCTTAGTGACAGAGTCAAGATGAGTGTGTACTGAGCACCTGTTTCTGTTTCCATAGGAAGGGATGGAAGGTCTTCTTGGGACTCTTGTTCAGCTGCTGGGCTCAGATGATATAAATGTGGTCACCTGTGCAGCGGGAATCCTTTCTAATCTCACTTGCAATAATTATAAGAACAAGATGATGGTGTGCCAAGTGGGTGGTATTGAGGCTCTTGTGCGTACTGTCCTTCGTGCTGGTGACAGGGAGGACATCACTGAGCCTGCCATCTGTGCTCTTCGTCATCTGACCAGCCGACACCAGGAAGCAGAGATGGCCCAGAATGCTGTTCGCCTTCACTATGGACTACCAGTTGTGGTGAAACTCCTACACCCACCATCCCATTGGCCTCTGATAAAGGTAATTTGCCAAAGTAGGTCACAGAATTAAAAATGAGCCACCTCTAGCTATTGGATGGCTGCTCAGCATGAGGGGTTGATGCATAGGAAGTATGGCTGGGATGGGGTTCTGAAGTGTTTGTGTAATCAGTGCTACTTTTAAGTGATATCAGTAATTTTAGTGTGGTGGGAATTTTAGGCTAGAAAATGGTTTTGTTGAGTTGTATGCCAGTTCTTTGTTGTTCTTTCTTATCTACAGGCTACTGTTGGATTGATTCGAAATCTTGCCCTTTGTCCAGCAAATCATGCACCTCTGCGTGAACAGGGCGCCATTCCACGGCTAGTTCAGCTGCTGGTGCGTGCACATCAGGATACCCAGCGTCGTACATCTATGGGCGGAACACAGCAGCAGTTTGTGGTGGGTAAATCTTAATAGTGACACCGGACATAAACCCATCATTTGCTTCCTCCATTCTTTCCTGCCTGAAGGGCTGTTTACTAATGGCTAGAAAAAACTGACATGTTTCTGTGGCTGCTGAGAAGATAAGTGGCCCCTAGTGATGTCTCCTATGACATCTCCTTTGCATCTTCGCATTATTAGGCTTACAGAGGGAGAGGGAGTTTAGGTACTTCATGCAGTGTTTCTCATTTCCTCCATACAAAGGCTTACTTCTTAGGAAGTAACAGCCATAATTTGAATTTAAGTCTGTTTGATTTCAGAGTCTCTTTTTCTCCATTGCAACATGAGTGTTACCTTACAAATATTTAACACACCATTTACTGTCTCTCCCAAGGGTGGTTTAAACTATTTCCACAGACGTAAGATTGCCAACAAATTTTAAGAATAATAGCATTTCTGGAATCTTTACCCTTAAAGCAGCAGTTCTCAACCTGTGGGTCACGACCCCTTTGGCGAACGAACGACCCTTTCACAGGGGTCGCCTAAGATCATCCTGCATATCAGATACTTACATTATGATTCATAGCAACATTACAGTTATGAAGTAGCAACGAAAATAATTTATGGTTGGGTCACAACATGAGCAATTATATTTAAAGGGCCAGAAGGTTGAGAACCACTGCCTTAAAACTTTTGATGCCAAGTTTGCAGTCTTAAAACTAACTTTATTACAAATGAAGACATTTTTGGACCCTCTGAATTCAAGACTCAGACCTTCAGAGAGTTCTCTTCTTTAATTCAGTTACTTTAGGAAGTAAGGATGGATCTTCCCATAACAGATTTTGAGAACCCCTTCTTGCTAGTTGCTTTGTGTGTGCACGCACTCGGGCTTTGGCTTTCTCCATTCTTTTGGTATTGGCCTGTGTCTATGAGGTGGCTTATTAAAGTGCAAAGGTACCTTTTATTTTCAGTCTCTTTAGGAAAAAAGGTTTTGTTCTAAAAAAATCAGTTGTGCCTGGCTAGTGTTGCTCAGTGGTTGAGACTGGACCCATGAACCAGGAAGTCATGGTAAAAATATATAATTTTAAAATACAGTTTCTAAAAGTAGCAGAATTATAACCTTTTTTATTTTTTGTTACTTTTTAATATATATTTTTACTGATTTCAGAGAGGAAGGGAGGGAAACATCAGTGATGAGAGAGAATCATTGATTGGCTGCCCTCTGCACGCCCCCTATTGGGGATCGAGCCCACAACCTGGATGTGCCCTTGGCCCAAATTGAACCAGGGACCCTTTGGTCCGCAGGCCGATGCTCTATCCACTGAGCTAGACTGGCTAGGGCATTATAACCTTTTTTAAAATTCAGATACAGGGAAAGCACATAGCACTTACTTTGCAAAAGCTACGCTCTCTCATACAGGCCTTCAATTGAATAGTCTGGGGAGGTGAGGCATGGATTTTCTGCTGGCAGCTCCGTAGAATTTTAGTAGTTGGTGATAAAACTTAGCTAAGTTTTCACCAAATATACATAGGTGTATAAAAATGGAGCATGTGGCCAAAACCGGTTTGGCTCAGTGGATAGAGCGTCAGCCTGCGGACTGAAAGGTCCGAGGTTCGATTCCGGTCAAGGGCATGTACCTGGGTTGCGGGCACATCCCCAGTGGGGAGTGTGCAGGAGGCAGCTGATCGATGTTTCTCTCTCATCGATGTTTCTAGCTTTCTATCTCTCTCCCTTCCTCTCTGTGAAAAATCAATAAAATATATTTTAAAAAAAAAATGGAGCATGTGAAAGAAAACATTGACAATAGTCTGAGCATTGCTTTCTTGTCTTTCAATTCCTTTTTACTTAGAGTGGTGGGTGCCCTCACTGTAAGAAAGTTCTCTGTGGGATCCAGAGGCGTATGGAAGCACTGTGTGAGGAAGGGCTGCTGCGTGGACTTAATGCTACCATGAGGCCCCTTTCAGTGACATTCAACTTAATGGAATCCTCCTTTATTCCTGAACTAACTGCAAATTCTTGAAAGCTTTGGGTGTATGGTGTGACTAGTCTAGTAATTGCTACTCAGAACAGAAAATCTTAGTTTAAACCTTTAGGAAGGAGAATGCCCTATTTATTAACCATGTTTCTTTTGGTAGGAGGGTGTCCGCATGGAAGAAATAGTTGAAGGTTGTACCGGAGCCCTTCACATCCTAGCTCGGGATGTTCACAACCGAATCGTAATCAGAGGACTGAATACCATTCCACTGTTTGTGCAGGTATGTTGGTTTTAAGTGAAGTGTTCTAGATTTTGTTCGTCATAATATTTCAGGATTTTAACAATAAGCAAATTTTCAGGAAATTAGAGACGAAAATAAGAGTACAGACATTTCATTTTTGTCTATCACCATTTATAAAACGACAATACTCTGCCCATGTCCCCCTGCCAAAGCATGAAAAGTAGAACCTCAATGTGTGAGGTCCTTTATGTGGAATACATTTAATTTTATGAAATTAAAATTAAACACTTTGGAAAATAATTTAGAGAATACCGTCAAGTGCTACATAATGATATTTCTGTCATCAGTGGTGGTACCATAAGATTATAATGAACTGAAAAATTCCTGTCACCCCATGATATCATACTGTTACAGCACATGTTACGTGTTTGTGGTGATGCTGGTGTAAGCAAATCTATAGATACCATTGTGTCACAAGTCCTCATGGTATTCAGTAGAGGAACGTGCTGTATAGGCATGTGGCCTAGGGGTGCAGTGGGCTGACCATCCAGGTTAGGGATGTGCTCTGATGTTCACATGCACTGCTCAGACTTACCCCTTCGCCAAGCAGGGCATGATTATGCTTTAATACAACTAGTGCAAACGCCATTTATATTCAGTTCGGAACGTTTGTACCACAATGGGGTGCTTGCTGTGCTTTAATTTAATTAGGCTTTCCTGTGTGTTTCTCCTTAGCTGCTCTATTCTCCCATTGAAAACATCCAGAGAGTAGCAGCGGGGGTGCTCTGTGAACTCGCTCAGGACAAGGAGGCAGCAGAAGCTATTGAAGCCGAGGGAGCCACGGCCCCCCTGACAGAACTGCTGCACTCGAGGAACGAGGGTGTGGGTAAGTAGAAGAGGAACCAGGACCTCCAGCTGGTGCACACAGCGATGCCTCCATTTTTCCTAAGAGCCTTTGTTTCTGTCCTCTCCTAGCAACGTATGCAGCTGCTGTTCTGTTCCGAATGTCTGAGGACAAGCCACAGGACTATAAGAAGCGGCTTTCAGTGGAGCTGACCAGTTCTCTCTTCAGAACAGAGCCAATGACTTGGAATGAGGTAGGCAGTGTGAGGGCGTGTATGTGGTAGTTGGCCAGAGCAGTTCATGTTTCCCCTCAGAACACTAGGTATATGTGCGTTGTTGCCGACTGTCCTTAGCTTGAATAGTTGTTCCTCATGCTATGTGGGCAACGACTGAAGGAGAACTACAGCTTTCAAAAGCCTGCTCAGAACGAACTAACTGCTTAACCTTAGAATTCACAGGGAGGGAGATGAAAATTATCAGAGTAAAGAGGCAATCATTAAACACAGTAGGTTGGGGGTCATTTTGTCACTACATTTCTGGCTGAATTTCTATGAATTTTAGTGTATGTCCTCAGTTACTCATTGAAAATTAGGACTGTCAATTATGGTACATAGTAATATACAGTTGAAGGGGAAAAGAGCCTACATATTATTCGTTAAAAAGAAATGCCAAACAGTGAGTGATGTGTTATTAGGTTTTTAACAGGCAGCCTTGACATGTTCCAACTTGAGCTCTGAACTTCTCCACCCACCGCCTCCCCAAACCTGTTCTGTCCTCATTTTCTCCGTCTCAGTTCATTGCAGCTTCCGCACAGGCTCAAGTCCTCTCTCATGTCACATGTCCTGTTGGGGGGAGACACTTTGCCTGTTTTGTTTTCTGTTGTATCTCTAGCACCTAGAACAGTGCCTGGCACATAGTAAGCACTTAATGTATATTTGCTGAAAGGGTAACTTCGTGAATTTTTAAAATACTGTCTGCAATGGGAAAGCATGTTTCTCTTGAGTATCAGTGGTTGATCTTTGTGGAGTAGAGTTTGACGTATCTATTATATACTTGTATATTTTGAAGTAATTCTGTATTTTCTAAGTATTTCTGTAATGTTTAAGAGCGTACTTTAAGTTGAGGATCTTCATTTTGCTTCCTTGTTTTGTACCTACTTATCTAGACGGCCGATCTTGGACTTGACATTGGTGCCCAGGGAGAGCCCCTTGGATATCGCCAGGATGGTATGTGTCTCGTGTTTCTCAATTAACTCTAGATCAGACTTTATCAAAAGAGCTAGTTTGCTTACCTGGGAAGCCAGTGTTGGTAGGAAAGCAAGCAGTGGCAGCAATTAAAGTCAGTTCTTCAGCAGTATCACGCCACCAACACTTGTCCCTCCTGCCGGGTTTCTGCTTATTCTTTTGTGTGTGTGTCGTCAGAGAAGCTCTGTTACTGGGGTCTACAACCCACCCAGGAAATGAGAGCATGGGAAACTTGTGTCCCCAAGCTCAGGCCTGGGTGGGTATTTACCTAGTTGTATGATCGAGTTTTTCTGAAAAGCTAATTCAACTCTTGGTAATGGAGATGGAGCATGGGGTAGACTACCAACAGCTAGAACTGTTCATCTTAAATTTGTTTCTCATAAACAACTCAAGCCCATAGCTTCTTGCCTTGACAGCCATAGGAGCTTTAAGATAACACGTAGAAGTTCCGTTGGAAACGATGCCTTGCATTTTGTCAGTACCTTTGTGGGCATCCCCTGGGCCTCTCAGCAGCTAGCTCTGCCAGGCTTCTTTATTGCCTCCCCCTGCCCATGGCTTCTTGGTGCCTGGGTGGTCGTGTGCAGTGGGAGCTGCTCTTCCTCCCGAGGAACTTGTCTCTGGCTGGGGAAATGCAAAACGTTGAGGGTGAACTGAAGGCGGGACTAGCTCTGCGTGGGTGGCCTGGCCTTGGGTGGTTACTGGCTGAAGAAAGCTAGAAGGTGAAGAGGTTCGAGGAGTGCTTTCCAACAAGGACGTAGTCCTCCGACGTCCCTAACCTCAGTGGTAACCTCTTTCTCCTCTCACTCCCTTGCCCATTTTGTTGCCACCCCGACTCCTGTAGATCCCAGCTATCGTTCTTTTCACTCTGGTGGATACGGCCAGGATGCCTTGGGAATGGACCCAATGATGGAGCATGAGATGGGTGGCCACCACCCTGGTGCTGACTATCCAGTTGATGGGCTGCCAGATCTGGGGCACGCCCAGGACCTCATGGATGGGCTGCCTCCAGGTGACAGCAATCAGCTGGCCTGGTTTGATACTGACCTGTAAATCATCCTTTAGGTAAGAAGTTAAAAAAGCCAGTTTGGGTAAAATACTTTTACTCTGCCTACAGAACTTCAGAAAGACTTGGTTGGTAGGGTGGGAGTGGTCTAGACCGATTTGTAAATCTGCCACAAAAAAAAAACACACAAAACAGCTACATACATACTTTGAAAGGAGATGTCTTAGAGCATTTGAATGTTCTCAGATTTCTGGTTATTACGTGGTCATGTGTGGAAGTCATTAACTTTAATGTTTTTTGCCACAGCTTTTGCAACTTAATACTCAAACGAGTAACATTTGCTGTTTTAAACATTAATAGCAGCCTTTCTCTCTTTATACAGCGGTATTGTCTGAACTTGCATTGTGATTGGCCTGTAGAGTTGCTGAGAGGGCTCGAGGGGTGGGCTGGTATCTCAGAAAGTGCCTGACACACTAACCAAGCTGAGTTTCCTATGGGAACAATTGAAGTAAACTTTTTGTTCTGGTCCTTTTTGGTCGAGGAGTAACAATACAAATGGATTTTGGGAGTGACTCAAGAAGTGAAGAATGCACAAGAATGGATCACAGGATGGAATTTATCAAACTCTAGCCTTGCTTGTTAAAATTTTTTTTAATATCTGTAATGGTACTGACTTTGCTTGCTTTGAAGTAGCTCTTTAATTTTTTTTGCAGTAACTGTTAGTTTTTTAAGTCTTGTAGTCTTAAGTTATAGTGAATACTGCTACAGCAATTTCTAATTTTTAAGAATTGAGTAATGGTGTAGAACACTAATTCATAATCACTCTAATTGTAATCTGAATAAAGTGTAACATTGTGTAGCTTTTTTGTATAAAATAGACAAATAGAAATGGTCCAATTAGTTTCCTTTTTAATATGCTTAAAATAAGCAGGTGGATCTATTTCATGTTTTTGATCGAAAACTTTATTTGGGATATGTATGGGTAGGGTAAATCAGTAAGAGGTGTTATTTGAAACCTTGTTTTGGACAGTTTACCAGTTGCCTTTTATCCCAAAGTTGTTGTAACCTGCTGTGACTCAATGCTTCAAGAGAAAATGCAGTTATAAAAATGGTTCAGAATTAAACTTTTAATTCATTCGATCGTGTCACCTTTTTTTCCTTGTTAGCAAGTGGTGTTGTGAGGGTAACAAGTATATTCGCGTACGTAGTGAACGCAGTGGTCAAAGGTAGAGCCTTTACCTTAGATGGGCAGGTTGGCCAAGTTTCTCCAGCAGTGGCACCAACAGTGGTTTCAGCCGTGAACACGGATTCTGACCTTGTGTGAGAGGCGAGATTCCACTTTCTCCAACTGAAGGACTCTGGGCTTAGACCCTGTGGCCAAGACTTCACCTGGCGGCTTTGTGATCTTGCCCAAGTGACCAAAAGGCATCTATCTAGTCTTTGGGCTACACAGAGCACAACTGAACCACTTTCTCCAACTGAAGGACTCTGGGCTTAGTAGACCCTGTGGCCAAGACTTCACCTGGCTTCTTTGTGATCTTGCCCAAGTGACCAAAGGGCATCTATCTAGTCTTTGGGCTACACAGAGCACAACTGAAGCCAGTAGGAATGCCCCACCCCACACTTAACTGCCTGGGCTTTAGCCCCCAAGCACCTCCACATAAGCCTGACTCATTTGGAGGGGGGAATTCCTTCAACTCCACTTTGAACTGATAATTAAGTTGGTTTAAGTGTAGATGTTTATCTGAACATAGACCCAGAATGGGCCTTTCCAGCTACCTGCCAGGTGAGCCCGTCATCCTGGCGGTAGGTCTCCCAGCTTTCCTCCCGCAGGGCAGAGTCAGTAGACCTGTTAAGACTTGTGATTTGGTCTTTTAAATGAGTGGTTTGTGCTTAGGGAGGGCTGTTTCTGATTTTCTGTGGGTGGCCGTTTGGATAAAATTGAAGTTAATGCAGAAAAACCACGACCAACAAACTATCAATTTTAAATAAAAACAATATCGGTATTTTTCTTTTGCCTCACGGTCCAATATGACTGGTAGGGCACTGTGATGACGTGCCCAATAATCGCTTCCTTCATACGTGAGAGTGGCCATCCTGCAGTTAATAAAAACGATACCTTTACACAATAGTTTGACTATAT
>NW_006295816.1:6767634-6767973 GCF_000327345.1 Myotis davidii | reverse complement strand
GCACTGCTTTCCTTGACTTGAGTGGATCAGCCCCCCAGGGCAGATACAGAATGGAGGGGGAAGGGTGGGGCAGAAAAGGTCGTGTCTCCTTTTCTCCTCGCTCCTGTGTGGTGCCCACTCAGCAGGCGAGGGGGTGACGGGCCTCCCTGACGCCTCCGAGAGGCAGAAGTGGGCTGGGAGCCAGTCTCCCTCCAGGCCCTCAGCACTCACTCCCTTGTTCTGGCCGAGGCTCCTCGCTCTTGTTCCCACACTCCTCTCCTCAGCTCCACCCAAGCTGGAGCCTAATGGGGCCTCCTAACCTTTGTCCGGTCTGTTTCCATCCCACTCCAGACAACCCTC
>NW_006295816.1:6766244-6767531 GCF_000327345.1 Myotis davidii | reverse complement strand
CTCAGTCGCTGCAGAGATTTATTTCTGTGTCCTGTGTGTGTTGCCAGGGGAGGGAGGGAGACAGGCATCTTGCTTAAAGTGGAGACAGGGAGACCTCTCCTCTCCTCGGACAAGAGCCTGAGCTACACCACAGTCACAGAGCTGACCTGGAACCTCGTCACGTAACAGAAAACCTCATGTCATAAGGAATGCCAGGAGCTGGGCGCGTCCAGAGAACCACCAGGCAGTCAGTTCTGTCGCTGCACCCAGCAGAGCTACCGCAGCTGCCCCCATGACTCTCGCTTCCTCTCTGACCACCTGGAGCCAGTCACCCAGTGGTTCTTCACAGGCACTGTCGGGCATTCCTCTCAGGCAGGAGTTGGGCAAGGTCTCGCCGCCTTAGGGTGTAGTCAGTCACGGGGAAGGCGGAGGTCCTGTGCAGCCACTCCCGCCCGAGTGCTCTCCAGTGGTCCCAGTGGTGTCAGTTGACGAGCAAATAGCTGAGGCTTGGAGGTGGTGGGAAGGGGAAGCCAGCAGGTACTTGGGTCTGGACCAGTAACTGTCAGAAGCCTGTGAGCTCCAAGCGGGCTAGGGGCCGGCTCCTTTCTCGGCACTGCAGCCATCCTGGGAAGCCAAGACGAGGGCATGCCTCTCGCCTGGAGACGGAAGGGAAGGCTCTCTGCCGCCGCCCAGCCAGCCTGCTCTTGCCCTACCTCGATTTCTTTATACTGCAGCGGCTGCTTCTCGTTTGACACTTTGTGAGAAGAACAAAATGGATCCCCTAGGTCAGAAGGACATGGCCTCACAGGGACAAGGCTTGGTTGGCATGGGCAGCTCAGCGCCAGCACCCTGGGCTGAGCGCCTTGGAGGGCAGCAGCCCTGCTGGGACCTTCATCTCGTTGCCTCCTGCCGACTGAGATGCCCTTTTCTCAAACACGCCATGCTGTGGGCTCGGCCAGGCATGGTCAACTCTACAAGGTTTGGGAACGCTATCCTACCTATTTTACTTTAAACAGCAGACTCCTCCCTGCTTGATGGAACGGCGGAAGTGGCTTTTCCATTCTCTGAAATTCCTTCTCTGAGGACTCAGTGCTTCCCTAGGAACTGAATCAAGGGAGGGAACAGGTTGTCTGGGAAAACGAGATTTGTGCCTGCACCCTGGGCCCGGAGGCAAAGCAGCTGGAGCCAAGGGCCAGGCCTCTGGCTGCTCCCTGTTAACTCCCCATCCCACCCCTGCCCCACCCAGGAACACAGGCCACTCCAGCCAGGCCAGACCCCTGGGGATGCAGCCTCCTCACCACGGGCGGC
>NW_006295816.1:6751260-6766054 GCF_000327345.1 Myotis davidii | reverse complement strand
GGGACGGGGACGGGACAGCCTCTTACAGCTCAAGCTCTGGACACCCACGGGGGACACAGGGCTATGGAGTCAGTCCTGAGGTCAGCCACGCAAGTAGGTGGCCTGAAAGGAAGCGGAGAAGCTTGCTTCGCAGGTTGTGGTGGGGACTGACAGACATGCCTTTGAGAGTTGGCACAAGCTGCTTTCTTTATAAAGCCCAATGAACTTGGCAAACTACCCTGATCACTGTGGCAAAGTGGGCCTTTGACCTCTGCTGCCCCACCCGCTCTGCAGGGGACAGCCCCACCTAGGCAGGGGCAGTGTTTATTAGGGCGCATCCCCTCTGAGCAGTGCAGTCCCACAGCAGAGAGAAGGGTAGCAGCTGTTGGCTGGTCTAGCCCTTTCCTTCTGCAGATCAGACACTGAGGCCCCAGAGACCAGGGGATGCATCCACTTGCTCACCTGGTCTGAGCTGCCCAGGACCCGTCCCACCTTCCAGGCCAGATGCCTCGGCCCAACACCTCTGCACTGTCCGCCAAATGTTTTCATGGGCATGACGCTCACAGGAGGTTCTTGGCATGTGTGTGAGGGAACATAGGGAGAGGCTGAAGAGGTTCAAGGATTTGGGAGTAATGTAGAAGTTGGGGGGACAATTCTACTTGGATGCCATCCACCCACCCTGATGGGCAGACCTTCCTGGAAGCCAGCGTTCCTGGAGCACTGGCATTTCTGCAGGCAAACTCCTAACTGCCTGTGCCTGCAGGGGTTCTGGGACTCAGTGTGTCCCTGAGAGGAAGGACAGCCAGGCGGTCAAAGTGGGGGGAGACAGGCTAACACTTCCCAAGGCTGGCTGGGCGCTGCCTTCGGTCTCCGCAGGCGGGCTGGCCCGCGCCACACCGAAAGGACGTTCTGAGCCCAGGGGCAAACGTGGCTTCCTGGGTGCCCCCAGGACGAGGCTCTGTTCGGAGGCGGTTTCCAGGGCCCACAGTGAGGGAGAGCACTGCAGCCGCAGGCTCGGGCGTCAGCTGGCTTTATTGGGTGCGGGGACGGCTGGGGTGCCGAGCGTGTCGGGGGCTGGCCTTGCCTGTGCAGCCGAGGTTGGGCCTGTGTTCGGTGCCTTCTCGCCTAGTGTCCAACAGTTTGGAGGATTTCCAGGGCCAAGGAGGCCACCGCACTGTCGGCAGACGAACTGTGAGGAAGACAAAGTCAGGTTGAAGAGCCGCCTCGTTCAAAGGGGCTGGTGTCCGATGCACCAGCTGCTTCTCCTAGGGCGGCCCCTCCGCAGTATCTAGAGGCACAGAATCCGTGTTCCCAGGCTGAGGTGCACACCCATCAGCCACACCCCCAGTGGGGCTCAGAACTGGCCCCACCAGCACCCCTAATCGAGGCCTGAGCTCCTGGCCCACCAGCTCTCAGCATCTGAACGGCCTGGGCCAGGTGCACTGATGCTGAGCTGTCAGGCAAGTCAGACAGCAGCCAGACCCTGCTCAGCCTGGCCCGGGTCCAGCGGCTGCCCACGGGGTCCCACAGGGTCCCACAGGGTCCCACGAGGGGGCCTGCCCAGCACCTGCCTCCAGCTGACTTGGACCGAAGACCGAAGATCCCAGACCCGCCCAAAGGCTGACCCTCCTGCTCCGTGTTGCCACTGGCTGGCCCATCAGCCACGACTCTTGGGTGTCTTATTCCCATAGGTGTGGATGTGCAATTAAGAGCTTAACATGGAGACTGTTACCGGAGCAAATTGAGACACATTTAAGCCTGTGCGCGAACAACTGTTAGCAAAGAAAGAGTGACACACAGCAATGTTCACCTTGAAGTATGCAATTAGCTGTGGCACCTCCCACTACACACAAATAGAGCTGTTGTCAATCAGGTGGGCGCTGCATAGAAGGGGGACCCCGGGGGGACAGGGCAGGAGACGGGGCTGCACAGCCAAGGTTCCGAGGGTCTGCCCTGCCCACTGAGCCACCCGGAAGGCTCAGTGACTGGCAAAGGGCACGTCAACCTGTGGCAGAGCCAATCAGAACCAAGAGCACTGCCATTCCCTCCTTGGTCACCATTAGAAAAGCCTTTCTTCAGCCATCGGAGCAAAGCCCAACCTCCCACCTGCCTGGAGTGCTGGGGGCAGGAGTGGGGGCGGGGGAGGCCACCAGCCCCACGGAGCCCTGAGCCTCACTTGACATTTGGTCGAGATTTAGGTGCATCCCGAGGCCGCACTGGCCTGGACCCGCAGGCAGCCTGAGGGCCTGCTAGGAGGGTCCCACAGGCAGCTGGGGGACGGGCTCTCAGGAGCCGGCCACCGAACTGCTCAAGGCTGGGGTCCCCGGGGGTGGCTGTGTGTGCAGCCGAGTCCTTGTCTGCACCTCACACCGGGGCTGCCATGGTGAGGCGGGGCCTCCCATCACGTCGGCCTGCCCTTCCCTCACCCACAGGAACCAAGAGGGGGGGGGGCGGGTAGCCCAGGAGGTGGTGCCCCCTCCCTCACCCAACCAGGATTAAGTACAAAAGGATAGAGGGAGCCCTGCCTCCACCACAGACTCGCCGCGGCAATCACATGTATTTCTGCAAATGAATACCATCCCAAAGCACCGAAAACAGGCTTCACAGACCCTGTGGTGCTGACAGCTACTGGGAAATGTGCGGTGAAGGCCTTCGAGGTGCGGCCTTCTGCCCAGGGTGGGAACGGACAGCAGCGGGGGCTCAGGACTGTGGCCCCACACATCTGGCTACCGCCCTCAGCACGGGGATGTGGCCTGAGGGAGGAGGGGTCACTGCATTCACTGACCACTCCGCAAACCCCCCAAGCCCCACCACTTGCCAGGCGCGGTGCCGCCACACCGGTGAGCGGTGAGCCGTGAGACAGGGCCAGCCGGCGGGAAGCATGGAGGCCTGGGGACAACTCTTTATCCCTGTGTTCCCCTTTGTCACTTGGCACTAACATTCACATAAACAGAGTATAAGCTCTACCCCTACCAGCTGTCACCACCTCTCAAGTTCAGGGGTGCAGGGGGTGCGTGTCATGGCAGAATGAACCCTCTCTGCAGCACTCACCCACTGAGCATCCGCATGACGGTGGGGCTGGCGCTCCTGGGTGACAGCGCTGCCTGGTCTGCCCCTCAGTTCTAGACACTGCACAGCTGGGAGTGGAGGCAGAGCTAACCTCGCACTCCAATTCTGGGAGTCACAGACTCTGCTCTCTAGGTTCCAGGTGTTCCTTCTGGCCAAGCTGGGCAGCCTGGTGCTGCCGGGCAGGCTGAGCTGTCGGTTCTGACCCCAGCCTTTCCCTGACCTCCAGTCCCTCTGCCAGGTGGCGGTCGCCTGTGGCCCGGGCTGGCATGGGGGTGCGTGTACACAGGCTGGTTACCGACCACCTTTTGGGGTTCATCACATCTTCCACCTGTTGTCCCCTCCCAGCTAGTCATAGTCCACTCCCCTCCTCAGTTCTGTCCCCTATAGATGTGATACTGGGGGGGCTAAGATATCCTGATTTTTATCTCTCTTCCTGTTGACACCCCTCATTTGGACAGTGGGGGGTCCCCAGGGGATAGAGACACAGCGACCATGCTTCCCACGCTGGGAGGGACCTCAGTGGCAATGACCGAGTGGAAGATGGTGGTCCCTGGTGTGTAGAGGGAGTGGGGGGACAGGCGGAGAGAAAAGAGTGGGTCAGTGTTTGCTGAGCCCAATAGATTGCACGGGCCCTTCCTGGGCCTGCTCACCCGCCAGCCGGGGCCAGCCGCTCCAGCGCCCGCAGGAGGCTGCCCGCACCCTTCAGGCTCTCCAGGTGCTTCTCGTTGGAGGTGACCTGCAAAGGCGGGAGAAGACAGTGGTTGGTGGGCCCAGCCCCGACTCAGTGCTGGGCTACCTGTGGCCTTGGGGAGCAAGCCTCAGCCCCACCCCACAGGACGCTCTGACCATGGGGACAGAGGCAGACGGTGGGGACTTTGGGGAGTCACGGGCGGGGGATGTGCCTGGCCATGGGGGGTGCCTCAGGAGGCACCGGACTTTCGGAAGGCTCTGCCGTCTCCGCGTCTGTCACCTCCTCCTTCCCACAGCCTCGCCTTGCACGGTAAGCGGCGGTGTGTTTTACAGGTGAGTCACCGGGGCTCAGGGAGACGCAGGGGTCACCACGGCAGGACCTAGGGAGCCGGAGCCTCTCGTCCCCTTGGAGGCTGGCCCCAGGCTGGCCTCAGGTGACCCCCTGCTCAAGTGTCCCTTCCCCTTGACCGTAGCAGCCCAGGCTGGACTGCCATCGCCCAGTTCTAAGAAGAGGCTGAAATTTCTTAGCCACAGGGACAGGAAGGTCACGGGGGTCCTTAAACTTGCAGGTGGACTCTGCACCTGCGCCACCCCACTCCCAGCCTCGTCCAGCTGCCGGCTCAGCTGCATGGGGTGCGCTGGCTGCAAAGACCCGCATCTTCAAAGAGCTGCACCTAAATGCCCTGAAATCACACCCGGCTGGGTGACTCCAGAGGCTGCTGCTGGGGAAAGCCGGCTGTGGTTCAGTTCTGCCTGAGGCGAGCACAGGCTGACACTGACGGCCGGGCCCTTCGGGGAGGTTCCCCAGAATGTGCCTCATGCAGGTCCGCTGAGCTGCACCCACACCTACTGCCCTGCCCAGCCCTCCCATGGGACTGTGCGCTCCAAAACAATCGCCCAACAGGTTCCAAAGAAACAGTAAGACTGCATTTACTCGCAAGGCTAGTCAGAAGGTGCAAATGGAAAATACAGTGAGAATCACACAATCAAAGGAAAGGACCAAAATAGCATCATGTGAAACGGACATAAATGCAGGCATCAACAAAGCCAAAAGAATTAATGGAAAATTATGTGATTGGCCACTTAATGGGACTCTTATGAACAACACCAACTGTTGTCCTGCATATAAAGACGAGTTAATTAGAAAATAAAAATTGTAAACAATATCAGGGACTCCAGTTCTGGCTGAGAGAGAAAAGACATGCTCCCCTGCTCTCCCTCCGAATGCAACTATGAAACCTGGACAGAGAACACAGCTCAGCTACTGGAGAACAGTGAGAAGCAAACAGCGACAGGCGGGGAAGGACACTGGATCCATCTCTCTCCTTCCAGGAAGGCCAGCAGGACTCGACCAATCCAACCCCCGAAGTGAGCACTGTGGGCGAGGAGAGAGCTCCGGAGAAGCCAGGCTTGGGGAAGGGAGAAGAGAAGAGAGAAGAGAGAAGCTCAGAGAGAAGAGATGAAACTCGGGTATTTTCCTTCCTTCTCCTCAGCTCTCTGTGGCCCCAGGCAGTTCTGGTGGCAATAACCACGGTGAGGGTAGCAACAGCGGCAGCCAAAACTCTCTCCTCTGTCCTCCCACTTCTTCGCCCAGAAAGGACAATTGTGGAAGTCAGCAGTGTATGGCCAGACAGAGAATGGGAGATCCAGGGAACCGGGGAGAGCTCGAGAAAGCAACCCCATTAACTTGTTTATGAATTCCTAGGCTCACCCTTAACTTGCGCTCGCGTGGAACTGGTCCAAACAGCACACCCAAAACTCAGAACTGAGCTAACAAGCCTCTGCCCAGACCCCAGCCTGACCCTTGGAGGACACACAGAGAGATTCCAACAGCATTGCAAGTGCTTTGAATCTGATATTGAACTTATAATTCCAAGCTGCAGTCTGAACCTAACCATCATAACTGCTTACTAAAATAAAAGTATCAATATTCTCTGTAGGGTTTCAACAAGACACAGTGCCTTATAATGTAATATTTAAAACAGGATAAAATCCAAAAGGTGAGCAACCAACCACAGAAGTCTCAACTCACATGAGACAAGACAATACATAAGAAAATGACACAGATGTTGGATGTATCTGACAAAGACTTTAAAGCATTATAAAAATGCTAAAACAATAACACTTGAAATAAGTGTTAAAATAGACTATAACATTCTTGAAACAAATATTAAAATGGAATAGAACAGTATGAAAACAGAATAGAGTATTAAAATAAAATAGACTATAAAAATTAGAAAATATAAAGGAGAACCAAAAAATATATATTAACAAAAAATAAATAAAAAGCCACACTGAATAGACTCATCAGCAGAATGGAAAGAGGGAGCGAACTTGAAGACAGATCAATGGAAACGATTCAATCTGAGCAACAGAGGAAAACATGTTGAGAACACCAAGGACAGAGCCTCAGGGACCTGTAGGACAATAACAAAAGGTTTGTGTCAATGGAGCTCTAGAATGAGAGAACAGCATAAATGGATGAAAAGGTATTTGAGGAAATCATAGCTAACACTAGTCCAAGTGTGATGAAAGACATGAACCTATAGATTCAAGGAGCTGAGAAAATGTCCAACAAGATATCCAACGAATCCACACCCAAGCAGTTCATAATCAAACTTGAAGCCAAGGAATGTTGAAAGCATGCAGGAAAAAAAATGATGCATTACTTAGAGGGGAACAATGATTTGAATTACTGTGGATTTCTCTTCACACTGATATCAGAAGAAAGTGCCAAAACATTTTTAAAGTGCTAAAAGAATTACCAAACTAGAATTCTATATCTAGCAAAATATTATGGAATTAAAGTGAAATAAAGACAGTCTCATATGAAGGAAAATAAGTGGAGGCAGAACTGTTTTAAAAGAATTGTTAAAAGTTGTTTTGCAGAGAGAAAGGAAATAATACCAGGAGGAAACCTGGAACATCAGAAATGAAGGAAGAGCAACAGAAAGGGTAAATATCTGAAGAAACGTAATGGAATATTCTCTTTCTTTAAAATAATGCTAGATGATAGAAAAGCAAAACATATAAATTGTCTGATGGGGTGCTGCTGTATATAGATATTTTAAAAACCCTGAAGAATAAAGAGGAAAGGAGCCTGTAAAGTGTTATGGTTTCGATATTACAATTAATATTATAAGAAGACTGTGAAAAGTAAAGCATTTTATAATCCCAATAGCAACCACTAAAAAAAAACCTTACACAGGGATAGTAAAAATATACATTAGGTAGTAAAAATATAATAGATTATAAAATGTAATGCTAGTAAAAATAGTTAAAGAGCTTTATAAAAAGGCAAGAAAGAAAAATAAAAATGGGGGAAAAACAGACATCAAATAAAAAGGTAGATTATATCCTAACATATCAAGAATAGCACTAAGTGAAACAATCTAAATGCAGCAAATAAAAGAGATTTTTTGATTGATTAAAATATTACCCAAGTATATACTATCTATAAACAACTTAATTTGTATACAGTATGATAGATAAAAGGATGAAACAAATATACTATGCAAATATGAATCAAAAGAAAACTACGTTACAATCAGGCAAGGTAGACTTCAGAACAAAGAAAATTGGGGATACATAACATTTTGATAAAAGGATTCTGTTAACAAGAAGTTATAATAATAAGTGTGTATGTTTCTAACAATGGAAGTTAAAAATACACAGAGCAAAACCAGGAAAACAGACAAGTCCACAATTGTAGCTAGAAACTTAAAAATTACTCTCCTAGTAATAGACAGCATGAGTAGACAAAAAACCAGCAGGATGTAGCAGGGCTGAACAACACTATCAATGAGCTGGATCTCACTGACATGGTAGAGCACTAAACCCATCAGTGGCAGAACATACATTTCCCCCCAAGAATCCAGGAATATTCACCAACATGTACAATATCCTGGGCCATAAAAAAATGTTAATTTAAGAGAACTGAAACCATATGAATTATTTTTCTGATCATAATCAATTAAATAGCAATAACAAAGATAACAGAAATAGCTCCGATCACTTGGAAATTAAATAACACTCTCCTTATAATCCTAGGACCAAAGAGGACATCCCAAGAAAAATGAGAAAATATTCTTAACTGAAATTAAATGACTATGTAATATACCCAAATATGTGGGATACAGCTAAAGCAGTGCTTAAAGGGAAATTCATAGTACTAAGTACTTATATTAAAAAAGAAAGGTATGAAATCAATAATCCAAGCTTTTGTGTTAATAAACTAGAAAAAGAAGAGCAAGACAAATGCAAAGCCAAAGAGGAGAGGAAAACAAGAGCAGAAATCAGGAGTAACATGATAAATGTAGACCCAAATATGTTAATATCTACATTCAATGTAGATTCAACAAATACTACAAGTAAAAGACTAAGATTTTCAAACTAGATATAGAGAAAGTAAGACAGAAGTATATGCTGCTTACAAGAAAAATAAACAGGAGGGCACAGAATAGCTTAATGTAAAAGATATGCTACACAAGCCATAGCCAAAGACATCTGGTGTAGCTACTATCAAAGCAGACTTTAAGGCAAAAGTCATAATGATAGATAGAGACATTTCATGTTTATTCAAAGATTGATCAACCAGGAAAATATACCAAGTCTAAATTCTAAATCTATCTAATACCAGCCTTAAAATCCACAAAACAAAAAATTGACAGAACCAAAGTGAGAATTAGGCAAATCCATAATTATGGTGGGATGCCTTTCAATTTCTCCAGTAGCATGCCAACAAAAATCAACAGGGACATAAAAGTTTTATACAAAATATGAACAAATTTGACCTACTTTACATATATGTAGAGAAAAACACCCACCTAGTAACTGCAAAATATATATTCTTTTCAAGTGTATATGGAGCTTTTTCGAAATGTACCGTATGCTGGGTCACAAAGCGAGTTCTGACAAAGCTCAAAGGTATAAACCTAAACAAGTGTACATACTATATTCATGGATTGGAAGACCCAGTATAGTCAAGATATTTTCTCCAAATCTAGGTTTAAAGCAATTCCTATCAAAATCCAAGCAGGATTTATTTTTATTTTATTTTTTTGTAGCTAAACACTAGCTGATTCTAAAATTTAAATCTATAAGTCTTAGGAACTAGAATAGCTAAAACAATTTTGAAAAGGAGAATAAAGCGGGAGGAACCAACTGACTCACGATATAGCTACGGTAACCGTCATGCTGTGGGGCTGGCAGAGGGACAGCTACAGCGATCGGTGGAATAGAGTCGAGAGCCCAGACATAGTTTTCACAAATGAGCAACGATAATCGAGTGAAGGACGGACAGGCTTTTGAACAAATGATGCTAGAACACGGAGGCACATGTGTAAAAACATGAACCTGCACACATTTCTTGCAGTTACATAAAACACAATCCAAAATGCATCACAGATCTGAATGTAAAACACAAAACTTCTAGAATACAATATGGGAGAAAATCTATGTGAAATTGGGTGTGTTGATGAGTTTTTAGATACAACACAAAAAGCATGATCCCTGAAAGGAAAAAAAAAAATGACAAACTGGACTTGATCATTATTAGAAACTTTGTTCTTTATAAAATACTTACTGATAAGAGAATAAAATAAGCCACGGATTGGGAGAGAAAATATTTGAAAATCGTATCCTATCTAATAAAAGGCTAACGTGCAAATTGACTGAACGGCAGAATGGCTGGTCTCTATGATGTGCACTGACCATCGGGGGGCACACGCTCAATGCAGGAGTTGCCCCTTAGTGGTCAGTGTGCTCCCACAGGGAGAGCACCGCTCAGCCAGAAGCCAGGCTCACAGCTGGCTGGCTGGCGAGGACAGCGGTGGTGGGAAGAGCCTCTCCCACCTCCACGGCAGTTGGACATCCTCCGAGGGCTCCTGGACTTCAAGAGGACGCAGGCTGGGCTGAGAGACCTACCCCCCCCCCCTCCCCCCAGTGCATGAATTTTGTGCACCGGGCCTCTAGTATCTGATAAAGGACTTTTATCCAGAACTTATAAAGAGCTCTTAAAATTCAACAATAACCAAGCAAATTTTTAAAGTAGGCAGAAAATCTGAATAGACACTTCACTAAAGAAGATATGTAGATGGCAAATGAGCCCTTGAATAGATACTCAATATCACTGGCCATCAGGGAAACATGTTAAAACTGCAGTGCAATTCAGCCACATACCTATTCGAAAGGCTAATGTTTCATAAACTGACGGTAACAGACAATAACAGACGATAACAGATGCCAGCAGGACCACAGCGAGTCCCCCTTCCTGCTGGTGGGAGTGCAGAACAGCACGGCGCTTTGGAGGACGGTTTGGCAATTCCTCATGAAATTAAGCACAAGCTCATCCTACAACCCAGCAATTATACTCTTGGGTACCTGCCCACGTGAACTGAGAACTGATGTCCACGTAAAAAGCTGTGTGCGGAAGTCCACCGCAGCGTACCCCCTAGTCACTAGGTACCCCCTAGTCACTAGAGAGCGAAAGGAACCAACATGTCCTTGGACAGGGAAATGGAAAGACAGCGAGGAACGCACGTGCGCTACCTGGTTTATACGTCTGATTGGATCTGCAGAATGAGATGTGAATAAAGATAAATCTGGGTAATTCTGAGAAGACAAGAATTTCATTCGCCTTGCTAAATTGTTTTGTCCTCCGGCACCAGCTTTCTGCAATTAGTCAAGTTTGCAATATTCAGATTCCAAGTGGCTTTGAACTGAATGATCCTTAGGCGTGAAGTTCTCCTTTCTCCCCGAGTTTGGCCACTGAAGCGTATACACTGAGATGGACACCAACCTTCCTCCAGAAGCCCCCACTGTATCCACCACACAGTGTGGCCTGCAACCTTCCATTTAAACTTGCCTGAAAGCCAAGTGGCAGCTCACCTACTTCTCCTTCGAGCTACGTGAGCAGAGAGCGTTGGCCGCACACTGAGACCCACAGAGGAATCTCCTTGCCATTGGCAGGAGGCATGCGCCCCGTGGGCCTGCGTTCATGGCTAAGCGACTCCTGCACAACCTCTCTCGGCTGAGGTGACTCTCAGAAGTAAAGGACACAGGGGGCTGGCGGAGGTGCCAACACAGTACCGCTTCCTGTGGGTGCTACTTTCATTGCCAGCAGCCCGGTCCTTCCCACAAGCCACAGCAAGCAAACTCGATTTGATTTTGCAGGAAGGTGCGACTGCAGCAGAGGCTCCTGGGACACTGGAGAGTCCACAGGGGTTGGTTTCATTCTTTTCAAACCTTCAGGGGGCAGGTGGCCGTACCCTGCAAACAGCCCTGCCGGCCTCGCGTTTCTCTGTTTCATGCCCAAACCCGTCGGCGGATGTGGAGCCCCCGCGCTACCTGGTGCTGCTGCTGAGACGCCTGCCCGGGAGCCGCCCGGTGAAACCCATCCGAAGGGAAACGTGGGTCCTACCGAAGGCGGGCGGCTCACCTGCTGCCAGGACCGTCCACAGCCTGGTCTTCTCAGGGGAAACGACTGGAACGATGAAGCTGGAGCCAGCTGGGAAGCTGGGCCTCCCCTTCTGTGTACCTGACGGACACATAAAAAAACTGCTCGTGTATTTGAGGTAAATATGCCGGTGAAACCCATCCGAAGGGAAACGTGGGTCCTACCGAAGGCGGGCGGCTCACCTGCTGCCAGGACCGTCCACAGCCTGGTCTTCTCGGGGGAAACGACTGGAACGATGAAGCTGGAGCCAGCTGGGAAGCTGGGCCTCCCCTTCTGTGTACCTGACGAACACACAAAAAAGCTGCTCGTGTATTTGGGGTAAATATGTAGGCTGGGGTCCAACCCCAGGAGGTCCAGGGGTCTCCAAAGGTGTGGACGGAGTCGGCAAAGAAGGATGACACGGAGGCAGCGGGTCATGTTGCATCTGTATTTATACCAGTTGATTCTAATCCTATCAATCTCTATTCCAAAGGTTAGGGCGTTTCTTATCTCCATTCCAGGGAGTAAAAATTATGTAGCTTAAGCATGATTGTTCGTAGTTAAAGAGATTAATTACCCTCCTGGCACTTAGTGAAGGGGTTTTATTCCCTCCCTAACTTCAGGGGAAAATCTCTACCTGGGGAAACAACCTTTCTTGGAGAGGTGACCTTGGTTAAAACACATAGTGCCAAGAAGGTGAGCAAACATATTAAGAACAGTATGTCATATACACCAGGTCCCTTGAAACATATGCTGTGCAGATGTTCCTTCCCTGCAGCGACTGTGTCAAGCAGCAAGGATGGACTGGCTCCCAGCAAATGTCGCTTCATTCAGCCTTCCACACGGTGACCTGTCAGTCGGCATTCAGGCATCACACGTGTAACCGAAACTCTGAAAGTGTCTAGAATCATCCTTCCTTTCCCACCGGCTCACGACCTACGGGTGGTGGCTTTGCACCTGCCTGTGGGGACAGGCGGGGCCGATGCTTCTGGACTTCGGCTTCCCAGGTGCACACTAACCACAGGCGTGTCCCATGTCCCGATGGCGGCAGGACCCTGATGCCGCACCCTCTTCCGTGTGTAGCTGAGGCTGCAAGGACAGCGGGGACAGTGGCTTGTCCGGGACAGAGTGGCCACTGAGGGACAGAGCCAGGCCTGGTGCACCCACCTCATCGAAGGCCTGGAAAACGTGTACGTCAGATGCGCTGCACCGTCCATCATCGCGGCCCGTGACGGATCCGCTCACGGTGGGAGCCACAGCATCAGCTCCTCTGTGCTCCGGGCGAGCTGCTCCGTGGAGAAATGGTCCGGGGGATGCGAGCGGTGGCTGCACGCGAGTCAGGTGTGGGCAGGCCATGGGGCCTCGTTCGTGGGCGTGTCCTGATGGAGGTCTAATCGCAGTGGTCCTGAGTGCACGTGGCTCAGGAAGCTACGTTAACCCCGGTTTTCTAATCATGAGCACCCCCAGACAGGCCCAGGCAGCACGGAGAGACGCGGAAAGAAATCGGGGGCCCACAGGGACCACAGGAGGGCAGCCCAGGGGCCTGCTGGCACTGACACAAACTTCACGGGGGAGAATTACTTTAATTCCATGGGCTTCAGATCTCAGGAATACAAGTAAAAACAAGCAGGTAACTATGACAACTCTACTTCAGAGAGTTTAAATCCCCAAAACAAACCTCCCCACCCAGCCCCTTTATTTTGTTCTCAACATATACTTTGCCTTCTCTCCAGCTGAGGTTCCTCTGTTACTTCAAAGCCATTTCTACCCGCTGCGAATCGAGACAAGCTACCCCCTGCCACGGACGCCTGGATGGGATCTGGCAGCCCCTCCCCTCCTCTACCTGCTGCTGCTCATTCTGGCCCCTCCAGAAACTTCCCCAGCTGCTGCCAGGGCCCACCTTTCCCATCAGATTAGAGCGAGACTGAAATGGCACAGCCCAGGTGCTCAGCGCGTCTTTCTGGGACGCTGAGCGACCCTCCCGCACAGCCCGGCTGCCTCGCGGGGCCTGTGCCTCCCCTGGGGCCCTTCAGAGACGTCATGTTCCTCCACAAAACCAAGCAAGGCCAGTCGGGCCAGGGCGAGCCGCGGAGGCTGATGTAAAAGACATCGAGAGGTGTCCCCAGGGATTCCCTTCTCGGGCCTGATCCCCAGGGAGTGACGGGGCTCCCGGGGGAGCTCACTCGGGGGCATCTCAAGGGAAGAGGTGGGGTCTTGCCGACAAGACAGGTCCCGTCCCAAAGCCTGGGTCCCCTGGATCTGGCCCTGATCCCCGTGAACAAGGTCATCTGGAGGGGACTGAGTGGTACCGGGCTAAGGAGCATCGTCCTGGTGACCAGGTGGCCCACGGGGGCGCCTTCTGCCTGTTCTGCGTGAAGCCCAGCTTGGCTGTCAGTCGCAGTGAGACCTGGCAGCATGGGGCCCTGGGAAGTCGGGGCATCGGAACATGGCGACTCCTCCGGGCGAAGAGGGCTGCGCAGGACAGGGAGACCACGACGCGCAGAGGGAGAGCCGGCCGTGTCTGGCTGGGGAAGGCGAGATGGCGCCTCCTGCAGGTGAGGAGGAGGCTGCCGTTCTGCCCGGGAGCCCAGGCCCCCAGGGAGGGGCTGGGCCTGCGTCTCCCCCAGCCGCCTCCCACCTGCCAGGTGAAGTGGGGAGCGCTCCTGCACTTGGCACGGCGCGAGCAGGGCAGGGTGACGTGAGCACCCTGAATGCTCGGAGGCAGAGGCGAGCTGCCTTCAGTGAGGACACACGTGGGAAGGACTTGTCCTCCTTCGCGTGACTTCTCTCTCCTCCCGGGGTCTGCATGCTCCCCAACATGGCCGGCCGGACACCTCCCTCCTCCGCCTGCACCCGTGGCACCTGCTCTCCCGAGGCCCTGGTGGCAGCCACTGAGCAGTGGATGTTTCTCTTTCCCGCACCATCTGAGACATGGTTATTTTCTAGAAGAAAATTACCCATACCTCCCTCCTTCCTTCAGGCCAGCCAACTCCCTCGGCTCTCTTTGGGGCAGTGAAAATCCTCTCTTGCTTAGAAACTGTTCATAATGACACTGGTTTCTGGCCATTAAGTCCAGTACGTTTCAAATGTAAAGACAACACTGCTGGTTTGGGGAACCTTGAGGCCTGACCCAGCCAACGACCCCAGCCAGAGAGCAGCTGTAATGGGCAGTTAGGGGGGCAGGCCTCGCCGGCGATGGGACCAACCGGAGGCACTTCCCCAGGGGACCCGCCCCCGGCGCTGAGACTGCAGCCGCTTCCCGAGGCGGCGGCCCTGGGATGCCAACCCCTCCGCAAAAGGGAAACCGTTCCCCGTGGCAACTAACCACGTGCGACGGCGAGTGTGAGAAGGCGGGTCCCGGCGGGAGGGGCGGTGTGCAAACCTGAGCCACAGGCCCCTCGGCCGAGCTTGGGAACAGTCTGCATTCACACTGAGGCGTCTGTGCCAAGGGATCACTCAATCTGGTGTGTGTGCACGCGTGTCCGTGTGGACACACATGAGTGTCCATGCGTGTGTGTGTGTGTGATGGCGGGGCTTTGAGATGAGTGGCTTAACGGCGCCGGTTCCAGCCCTTTCCCTGGTCTGTGTATTCCGGGGGGGGGGGGGTGGGGGGGCGCACGC
>NW_006295816.1:6749589-6751247 GCF_000327345.1 Myotis davidii | reverse complement strand
GGGGGGGGGGGGGGGGAGGAATAGAGCGATCTCAGTCAAGGAGGCTAGACAAGTCCTCACGCCACCGAATGAGGACACGCCGCCCACTGAGCCACTCTGCCGGGGCCCAGTCACTATGCATAAGGACGACAGGGAATGCTCACAACACAGTTAAGTAACAAACGCGAACTATGAAAACATGTGGATGTGAGGACAGGTCCGGCCGCCTCTGGTGGGAGAAGAAAATTCACACCCCGACCTGCTCCCGAGGCCCTCCGTCTAGCGAGAGGCAGGCGGAAAAGGGGTCCCACTCATTCCGGGGTGAGCGCCCCGAGCAGCCCTGTCCGCTCCGTCCAGGGGCCCACGGACACCAGCTGGTGTGACCCTGCATGTGCTGGGCCCTTAGATTCAGGGGTCAAGTCAGAGCCTCCGCAGGGAGACCAGCCTCCTGGGGCTCAGGGGCAGGCGCCTCGGGGCCCCCCACCAGCTCAGCAGCCCCCGCGCCCGTGACAGGACCAGCGGCAGCGGAGAGCTGGGTCTGAGCTCAGAGCCTGTCACCGCCTCTGCCTAGTGCGTCCTCCATGTCGCCCGACACTGCCGGGACCCAATGGAGCGCGCGGGGCGGCCACACCGGGAGGAAGTGACACGGGAAGGAAAGGAAAGCACATTTGTTCACACGATCAGAGCCACAGGCACCACTGAGTGAAACCCAGGCTGATGGACGGAACCCAGGCCGATGGACGGGACCCGGGCCGACCGACGGGACCCGGGCTGACGGACGGGACCCAGGCCGACGGACGCGACCCGGGCCGATGGATGGGACCCAGGCCCATGCCGGACCCCTGGCTGCACTGTGGCTGTGACTTCTGTTGAGGGACTTGATCAGACACTGAGAGACGCCCCGGGAGCCTGTTAACAACGATCGCTGTGAGGAAGTGAGCAGCTCCTCGGAGACGCCACCCGCCCTCCTCGGGCCGGACCACGGAGGAGGGAGGGGATCCTGAAGTCCCTGGACTTCCACCTCAGACAGACCGGTCAGTGGTCCGCTGACCCAGAGCACCCATCATGCACAGCGGGTTCTGACAGGCGCTGAGTATGTGTGTGTGTGTGGGGGGGGAAGCAGGAGACTCCCAGAAGTCAGCGGGCCCAGCATCCCGCTCTGGGCCGAGTCCGATGGACCACAGCGCCGAGCAGAACTGGTTGCACGGGAAACAGCATCTGGACGCGTGTCCGACTGGCCGGGGATGACACTGACGGAGGCAGGTCAGAGGCTCCTGGCACCATCAGAGCTGGGCAGCCCTCTGTGCCAGGTTCTGGCAGGCTCAGCGGGCCAACCTCCATGGCCCTGCCCGAGTCCCCGTGGGGACCCAGGGTGGGTGGGACATCGTGGGGATATAATGTACAGCATAGGGAATATAATCAACAATATTGCAGGCTTGGGGCCTGGCCTCAAGGGAGCTGTGGCCGTCACGCCAGCGGCCTGTGGGCACCGTAACAGGGATGCAGGGCTTTGGTCCCAGGGACTCCCTAGTGGGTGAGTCTGGAGCACGGCTCGGTCCACGGTCCACGTTCACTACCCCCGAGGCAAGACCTCGCTGTGCGTGACACACCCGCCCTGTGGACCAGCAGTTTCCAGCCTGGCTGGGGCCCAGGCCTCGTGCCGGCCCTGCCGGCCCTGG
>NW_006295816.1:6748461-6749567 GCF_000327345.1 Myotis davidii | reverse complement strand
GCTCTGCCGCCCGCCGTGGGGACCTCTCCACGCAGCCCAGGCCTCCCCACGCAGGGTTCTTGGGCAGCGTCTGCCTCCTGCACTCTTGGCTCGGCCTCCTCAACTCCAGGAGCCTCCTGGCTCCATCACAGCTCGCCCTCCACCTGCTGAGGCCTGCAAACTCTCAGGCCGTCAGCACGGCCAGCCGCAGCTTCATCTCCCTCTGCGCTGCCCCGCGGGTCCCCTGCCTTCCGCAGCCTGCAGGCCAGTGCCCGGACACCACTGCCACACGCAGGACTTCTGTGTGTTCTGTGGGGAGGGCACGTCGGCGCCCAGTGCTCCATCTTGCCTGCAGTGGGTCCCTGCGTAGTCCCCTGAGTGCTCACGAGTCCAAAGCTTATCCGGCCGTCCCCGGGGGCTGGAAACCGGCGTGCTCCACGTTTCCGTCTCTGTTGCCATCCTGAGGTGGCACAGCAGGCGGACGGCCAGCACCACCCTGCAGCTCAGTCACAGGGGTCACAGTTTTCTTCAAAAAGCACAGGTAATTATCTAAAAAATAAAAATTAAAGAAGCCGGGGGACTGACTCATGGACTTAAAGATGGGCGGCAACCACGGGATCTTAAATCTTACTCATGTTTTGGCACAGATGTAGCCGAGTTAATGACAGGCCTGGGCCTAGAACACAGGACTGTAACTAGCGTGAACCAGAACGGAGTTCTGCTGGACTTGGCTCACAGCAGCCACGCAGAGTTCTGAACCCTCGACAGGCAGTCGGTACCGTCCCAGGGGGCCGGGCTCCCACTTGTTGGGAATCGTGTGTCGGTAGCTCGCGGCCTCCTGTGGCCAGGGCTCCTCTGTGTGGCAGCGGCGGAGGTGAGGGGGAGGAGGGAGGCCTCCACCAGAGCCTCCCAGCTCCGAGACCAGGACGCATGCTCCGTCCACGGGTGACGCGGAGACGCCGTGCTCGGCACTGCCCGCCACTCTGGCTCAGGCCCACGTGTCACTGGGCGGAGAAGAGCTAACGGGGTCGTACACACCCCGCTGGAACGTCACAGGGAAACCGCACAGCCTGGAGCTGGGAAGGAGCAGCTTCCCTACCCCTTCCTACAGGGCTGCGGGGGGGGGG
>NW_006295816.1:6747291-6748399 GCF_000327345.1 Myotis davidii | reverse complement strand
GCTGCTGACGGGTCCTTGGCTGCGGGGGCTTCGGGTCATCAGGCCCGGGAGCCGCTGGGCAGCTCTCCGCTCACCCCCTGCCCGGTCCTGACCGAGTTGCGGTGGCGAAGACCAAGGCAACAGCACTTCGCTGGGGGCTGCAATGAAGCGTGGGTCTGGGCTTGGCTTTTGAAAGTATTTGTCTGATTTGACCTTATGTTTAGGTGATTTGGAAGCAAACCATTAAGTACACAGAAACAACATCAGATCAAAAGATCAAACTTAAAAAGAGGCCTCCGAGATCAAAGCCTCCTGCTCATCTTGGCTCCGGGGGTGTCTCTCAGAGGGAGAAAACATCTCTTTTAAGAAATATTCTTTTCAAGGAGAGCTTAGAATCCGGCTTTGAGGGAAAGGCCATGGGGCGGGGAGACACGGGGCGGGGACGAAGCGGCAGCGGCAGCGGCAGGCAGAGCAAACCTCGCGGCTACGCGTCCGGACAGGTTGGTGCCTCGGTCAGATGTTTGGCGGCTCATGAGAGAACAGCCCAGCTGCTGGCAAACGTGCTCAGACTCTCTCCTGCCACCTGCAGGGCCCAGGCCCAGGTGGCTCCATCCCAGGAAGGCGCCCTCCCACCAAGACGGACCCCGCGGCCGCCACCGTGGGCCCCAGGAAGCGCAGGTGGTAGTGAGCTGTCCTCGCTGGACGCGGGCTTGGCCGCAGCTGCATGAGGGAAGGGGCATCGATGCAGAAAACATCAGCCGGTTTCCCAGCCCCATTTCAGGACCCCAGGACCACGGACAGAGGGGGTACACCGGCCACTGCTGCCTCTGCTCGGTGGAGCCAGAAGCCAACCTGTCAAACTGGGATCCCGCGCTCCTTGTGGCACTAGCTCCTGTGTCAGTGTCCAGTGAGGAACCGTGGCAGGTGGAGCTGAGGGCTCCTGTCGGTGTCCTGCAAGGGAGGCGAGAACAGAGCACAGAGTATGATACGAAGTGAAGAAAGACACACAAGGCCACAGATTGGGTGATGCCGATTAAATGAAATATCCAGGAAAGAGAAACCTACAGGAACAGGAAAATCTGTGGTTGCCAGGTGCCAGAGAGAGAGAGAAGAGAGAGAAGGGAGGGAG
>NW_006295816.1:6730693-6747276 GCF_000327345.1 Myotis davidii | reverse complement strand
AGAGAGAGAGAGAGAGAGAGAGGAGGCGACTGCTAATGGGTATGAGGTCTCTTCCTGGGGTGGTAAAAATGTTGCAAAACTGACCGTGGTGATGGTCACACAGCTCCCTGAATATATATTTTAAAAAACTCCACTGAGCCCGGCCAGAGTGGCTCAGGGGCTGGTCGTCACCAGAAGGTCACTGGTTCAAGTCCCGGTCAGGGCACGTGCCTGGGTTTTGGGCTCGATCCTGAGTAGGAGCGTCCAGGGGGCAGCCCATCAGGGTCTCTCTCTCTCTCTCACTGGTGTTTCTATCACTCTCTCCCCGCTCCCTTCCTCTCTCTGAAATCAATAAGAACATAAAACAAAACAACCCACCGAACTGTACGTTTTAAATGGGTGAGTTGTATGATACGTGAATTATATTTCCACAGAGGTGCTATTTACCAAACACACACACTGGTTTGCTGCTCCCCTCCCTCCAGCTGCTGGAAGCCCCATGAAGGCAGGAACCACCCTACTTGGTTCACTGCTGGGTCAGCGCCCACCAGTGTTGCGCCTGCGCCACTCGGATCTTTACGTGAATGAGTTACCATATTGGAATACCTCCCTCTAGTCTTCCGCTCTTTTCGCGTGTATTTTTCTATGCAATTTAAAAATATTGATATTATATCAGACATTTTCTAAAAACATTAAAATTCTCTTTAAACATTTTAAGGTCTGAATGATTGTGCATTTTAACATAAAATTGGCAACTACATCTATTTTTCCCAGTAATTCTAATTCATCCCTCTGACTGATATTTCACTTTTAAAGTGTTTAGGCCAGCGATGGCGAACTCATTTTTTTGGTTGATTTTTCTTTGTTAAATGGCATTTAAATATATAAAATAAATATCAAAAATATAAATCTTTGTTTTGCTATGGTTGCAAATATCAAAAAATTTCTATCTGTGACACGGCACCAGAGTTAAGTTAGGGTTTTTCAAAATGCTGACACGCCGAGCTCAAAAGGTTCGCCATCACTGGTTTAGGCCCTGAACACCGATTCCTTATGAAGTCAATGACCCGACACGAGGATTTGTTGGACTTCTGTGACGGAGGAGGAGGTGACACGATCTATTTCCAGCCTCCCACCCCGTCGCCACGCACAATTTTAACGACATACAGCCGCTTTTTTTCTTGGTTAAATACGCGTCCCCTGAAGCACAGACCACTGGTGGTATTATAGTGGGAGACTGGGATGGGATGAGCCGCGGGCCCTGAATGGAACTGTGATTCCGACGGCTACACTGACCACAATCCAGAAGGTGTCCGAGTGTCCCGCGGCCAAAGGCTGTCCAGGCCGCAGACTGGGCCCGGTCACCACTAGAATGGCTTCCGGTGATTACAGACGGGAGGTTTACTCTCCGGTCCTGGGAGGAGGAGAGGGGGATGGGGGAAGATGACCTTGGCCGCCAGCTCCTCTCCTGTGATATCTGCTTCCTGTTAACTCATAGGCGCTGCAGGGAATTCCCACTTGACCCCATCTTCCGGCTGATGACCCTTTAACTAATGGGCATATCTGCTTCCCAGGGGCGAAGGTAAATTATTAATGAGTTTAAAAGCAGAAATTGCTCTCAGCTGTTTCTTATCTCGTGAGGAAATCCTAATGGAAGAAAATATAGGTGAAAAAATAAGACAAATTTTAGGTCCTGGTAAATAAGAGGTCTTGGCGTGCATTGTTTTACTAAACACATCCTGGTCTGTGGTCAAAGCAAGTGCGTATCCAGTCTGCCAAGGCAAACCCCATCAGACAGACCACCACGTTCATTTTTAAAATATCTAATATTTATTAGGTGTTTTACCACGTGCCTGAAACTTTTCTAAATTCTTTATATGTATCTTGTCCGTGATCATCCTAGGAACCTGAGAAAAGAGGCATTGCTACTGTGTCCAATGAACAGATCTGGAAACTGAGGTCAGAGAAGTTAAGCCCCCCACCCCCGCCCGCCCAAATCATGGAACTAACAGTGGTGGAGCTGGAGTTACAATTACTGCCTGAAGAACCCAAGCTTTGTCCACTGATTCTACAGTGGTTTCTTCAAGTATATAGATACAAAACTGTCTCATAACCTAATGGAACTTTGTGGTAATGTAAATATGCTCTATTTTAACTGTCTAGGAATTAAACAAAAATAAACGTGTAGTTTCTTTAAATGACCAGATAGTCTGCACAGGATTGGAGACTCTGCAAACTGATCTCCGGTTCCAGCTCTGTCACTGGTTATGCAACTCACAGGAAATCCTCCTGGTGCTGCAGAGCCCGTTTTTCCCACAATAAAGGCACAGGTTTCTCGGGAGGATTAAGGGTAACGTGTGTATAGCAGCCATTTCGTCGTGGGCATTCGGCTCAGGGCCATCAGGCTTCTGAAGAGATCACAATCCAGGGGGAGGCCTGTGTGAGCCCGGCCGTGTGAACCCGAGGGGGTCGCTTGCATTACCCTAATGACGGTGGTGAATGTGACACCACCAGTCAACTGTCCAGGTCACAACACCTATTCTGATCACAGGAAGAGCAGCAGAGTAGTAGAGTTAGGTCCCCCATTTCCGTGGGACCCCAGGAAGCATCCGGTCACCTTGTCCAATCCCACAACCCAAGGCTGGGCACCAAGATCCGCTTCTGCCCACCAGCGTGCTGGGCAGGACTCCTCCGTTGTGAACACGCCCCTGAACTCACTCCGAGAGCCCCACCTTTACATAAGCCGCGGAGGCTGCCCTGGAACGGGTTGTAAGGTTCGGTGATTTAATGCAAATATATCTTACTGTCTTTTTTTTTTTAAGGCTGGAATTTGTCCAAGGTCTTTCTGGTTCTAACTTTTACCCTTCATCTTTCCTCCCAAGATCTGGAATGTTTCCATTCCTACTCCAGGGGGTCCTTTAAGAGGAGAGGTGTTGGCTAGGGTGGTAATGGGCTCTGCACAGCCTTTCCCAGGCTCCAGTGCCCTTCAGACGCTCAGCATTCCTGAGAGAAGAGCTCAGGGCATAAAATATTCAACATGCTGGCACGCAGCTGGCAGACAGCCGCCTACTCCCTCACCCCAGTGACCCCCACTCCAGTGAGGGGGCCCCAGAAGCTGGACTGGGGCTGCAGGGTCACTTCTGTTGCAGTTCCTATCCAGACTGATGCAAACGGTGTTTCGTAAAGTGATGCACTGGACCCCCTCTAAGATCGTCTCTCTCAAAGCACCAGCTACAGGCCACCTGCGTCAGAATCACCTGGACCTGCATGCAAAGCTGGCGTCAGCGCCCCGCCCCCGACTCCATGGACCAGAACCCATGGCAGGACCAAGAACCTGCCCGTCCACAAAGCTCCCATGAACAGGAAAGCTTGAGAACCGACGGTTAAAAAAACAAAAACACGGACGCTTGCTTCTACCCAGCTTATCCAAAGCTCAGCTCCACCGCTTGCTACACAGACTACATCGCAAACGCATCAGAACTACACTCAAGAGTTCTGCTTCCCTCAAGTGAGAAAGGAACAGGAATAACTGCACCCAAGACTTACAGGATGACACTGCCAACATGAAGGTGAGGAGGACACACCGCAGGCAGCAGTCTGTATGACTGTGCACCAGGGAGACTTCTCCAGCACGGCTCCCAAGGTGCCAACCAAAGGCAAACAGTTGCTAGTTTCATGGTCAGTAAAGGACATCATAGGCAAAGTTAACAAACGTGACAGGCACGGAGGCAGTATCTGCCATCGTTAGATCTACATATAAATATCTGGATATAAATCTATGCTGTACCTGCACATCAGCCAGAAGCAGCCACGGATGGAGGAATGGGAAGAGGATATGAACAGAAAATTCACAGGAGCACTTGTGGGCAGGGAAAGGCAAACTGAACTTGCAGTGACAGACCACTTTCCATGGAGTAGAATGGATATAAAGGGTGTGCTGAAGGGCTGATGCTTCAATTCCTGGTCAGGGCACATGCCCAGGTTGCCGGCTCAATCCCTGCTGGGGGTGTACAGGAGGAACCCTATCAATGTCTTTCACATGTTGATGTTTCTCTCTCTCACCTCCCTCCCCCATGACTCCCTCTCCTACAGTCTCTCTAAAAAAAAAATCAGTGGAAAAAACATCCTTGAGGATTAAAAAAAAAAAAAAGTAGTAGAGTGTTAGGTGGAAAAAGGTTTAAAAAAAGAACAAGATCAATAGCACACAATCATTGGTGTAAATTAAAACCAGACACCTACATATATAAAAGAGCTCGGTGCATGAGGAGATATTGAAGGGGAGAAGAAAAATAAATAAATCTTGACCCTAGCTGAAAAACAGCCCCAAAATCAGAGGGCCTGGCACCTGACTAAAGAGAGAAACTTTACATTCGGCTCTAAGACAAAGAAAGGAAGACGCGGGCTAATTAGTGCCCGCAGTGCACTCTGATTAAATCCCCCCTGGCCTCGGCACTCCTGTTCCGCAGAAGGCCAGTTCTGCACGGCCGGCCAGGAGCGGGACCCGGGAGCCTGCAGCCAGGCACTCAGCCGTGCCCGCTGCCCCTCTGGCAGGGCTGGCTGCACAGACACCCGCACATCTGCTGAGGATGCACCCCCACCCTCGCCCTCGCTCTCAAGAGCACTAGCAGGTGGAGAAAAAGGCAGGCCCAGGGTAGGAGGTGGCAACAAGGGCTTTGTTTACCGAGTCAACACAAAGGAGCAAGCAAACTAAGCTGCCATCAAGAGCACGGAGGAACAGAGAGACTTAAAGATAAAAACAATAGAAAAATGGGAGGAAAGTGGTGTGAAATGCTCCCCTCTGCTGTGGCTGTGCAGGTCAGCTACCTCCCTGGGTGCACGGATGGGTAAGGCGACAAAGCCTGCGCCCGGCCATCTCGCGCTGTTTCGTGATCCGCCGCATCTCGGTTTTGGTGCTGTGAGGGGTTAAGACCGCGTGTCCCTGCGGATGAGCCAGCAGAAGCCGGGCAGCCTGAGCTCCGGGTTCTGAGGCTGTGGTTACTCCCAGGGGGACGGACCTCCCTGTCGACTCGGCCAGAAGATCCTGAGAATCTCTGGTGTGCCCAGCTGTGCGAGGGACACAAGGGGGACACAAAGACGACACAGGTGTGGCCACCCCGGGGGAGGAGACAACCTGCCTACTGTCCAGCAGTCAGCAATCAATGCTCTGCAATTAGAAAGCTAAACTGAGGGAGGGGGGCTGAGCCATCTGCTGCATTCATGAGATCCTCGAACAAATCCCGTGCACGCCCTGAGTGCCTACTGTGTGCACAGGGGTAGACAAAGGCCTGCAATGTAAGACCCTGCCTTCATCTGGCAGGGAACATTTACCAACAACTCGAGAATCAGAGAAAACAAGGCAGTCCCATGAGGGACAGAGCATCCAGGCCAGTTAGGGGAGCGACCACTCAGCGTGCGGACGGCAGGGGCTGACCGCTGTGGAGAGAGCAGGCGGGCAGCGGGTCTGGAAGGAAGGCTGGGACCAGTGGGGAGAACAATGGGGAGACTGTATAAGCAAAAGCAAAGGTTTGAGGTGAAGGGCGCCCTCTCTGCCTGGGCCTCCATGAGCCCGAGTTTCCTCTTTATTTCATCAACCTGAGGGCACGGCCTCCTCCCCCTGCAGCCCTCGCCTGGGGACAGCCCCCTTTGGTTTCTTGCTTTCCAACCTGCATCTCAGGGCAACCCGTACGTTTCCCTCCTGAGCGGAGGAAGCCTTGTGCTGAAACAGGAGGTGAGAAAACCCTGAGCGCCGTGAGAGTTAAAACGGGGTCGTCCTTGCCAAGGCGTCACTGGCAGCCCAGTGAGCTCACCCCCCGGCAGGGAGAAGGGGAAGGACCAGCCGCTGGTCATGGTGGTGAGGATGCCCCTCATCTCCTCACAGCGTAGCCTGCACTTTTCTGATGGTGCACATGCTAGGCTTGTTAGAAAAGTACGGCTTGACCCTGCATGCTTGGCCCCTATGACTACAAGCTGAGAATCATGCCAACCGTCTCCCCCAAATCCACAAGGGAAAGCTCTTTTCAAAAAGTGACAGGATCAGTCTGGTCGCTCAGAACAGTGAGCGTGTCTGAAAGAAGCCCGGGGGGGGTGGGGGGGACCTGGGAGCCAGAGGAGTTCAGATGAGCTGCAGGTGGACTCGAGACAGAAAACATTCCCCCCCCCCCCAAAATATTTATATTTGCATTATTCATTGCTTTATTAGAAGACTTAAACTCCAATTAAATATTAAAAAATCAGATGTTATGTTATAAGGTAAAGCAGATAGTTTCAATGCAAATACCATTTGGAAAATTCTAGATTCTAGAATTTTTACCGTCTTGGTTGAAAAAAAATTTTTTTTAATTAAAAAAATTTTTTAATTGATTTTTATTGAGAGAAGAAGAGAGAGAGGGAGAGAGAGAGAGAAACATCAATCTGAGAGCAAAACATAGGTCAGCTTCCTCCTGCACACCCCTTGCCAGGGACAGACACCACAACCCGGGCATTAACCCGGGCCCTGACTGGGAATCAAACCAGAAACCTTTCGGTGCACGGAACAATGCCCAACCAGGGCGGAAAATGGTTCTGAGACACTGAAATGGCATGTGGGAAGTTCCTGCCACTAAAGCAGGTATAATATTTAATGAAAGAATGGATTTTATTTCATACGTAAAACATAAATACATATAAATATACATATACACACACACATACATATATAAAAATACATTTGAGCATATATACAGGGTGGGCAAAGTAGGTTTCCAGTTCTGAGCACGCAAAACACAGAGCTTATTCTTTTGTTATTCACTAGTTATTGCATTATTTTCCCTATGAACTGTAAACCTACTTTTGCCCACCCCTGCACATACATGTGTGTCTGTATATATCTATGCAGATATATACAATAATGCACATATATATGTAGTAAAATAAAACCAGGCCTTTGTCATGCCCAAGTAAAAACCACTGTGCACAGTGGCCCCCACACCTGGCCCCACGCCTGCCTGCCCAGGCTGGGACTCCGCTCAGCACACCCGGGCCCCCCCAGAGCTGACCGCTCTGCCTTCCTCCGCAGCAGCCAATCCAGCATTCTGCTCACAGAAGCACCCTCACCTCACAAATCAATACGGACAACGCTTCAAATTCGATTCTTAAATACAAGTTTGCAGCTAATTCCGGCAGGAATTTCATTATGAACGGAGGGACCATTTAGAATCGGTGATGGAAACACCTGCCTCCTACAATTCCCAATTCTCTTCAACTAAATTATGCTACATTTGTTGGAAATGTAATCATCTTAAGTTTAAGAAAGTTACATTTACATGCTTGGACATACCCTAGGAGAATCCGAGTAGTAGGATAATAGGGTATGCTGCCTCCTCTGTCCACAGAGTGAAAAGCACGTATGTATTAGGTCAATGGCAGACTTCAGGCACAGGAAGCTACAGCCAATAGGGGACAAGGGCGGGACGCTGGAGCCGAAGAAAGCTCCCAGGAAACCTGTATTTGTGGTCAGGAGTAAAGGCCACTTCATCCAAGTGGCGAGGGTGTCCTGTCTCAGTACCTGAGGTGGCCGTCAGTACGTTTTTGTGAGCTGTTTTCAGTAAGTTTCTTCTCTCTCCGTAAGTCGCTTCACCCTGATTGGTGTGGATGGACCCATTTCACTCTGTCAAGGTCATTTAGGAATGGTTCACTCTGACAGTGTCTGATGCTCTGGGAGAGCAGAGGACAGAAGCACTTGGCCAGACAGCTGTCAGAGGGGCCATCATCCGGAAGCAGACGCCCCACGCCGCCCAGAGCAGGGCTATTAGCACACGGGCACGTGCCTTATGTGGGCTCCGGGCTGCACGCCGTCTGCCCACCAGCTAGCTGAGGAATAACCACAAAGGATAGGTCAGTGCCAGACGACACGGCATCTGTAAGCCCACCCTTGGGTAAGACTTTTAGTGAGGCCCAGAACTTCTCCGTTAGGGTGATCTTATTTTTTCCTTTTTTTTGGTGAAATGAGAGAGAGAAAAAAAGAAGTTTGAAAATAAAGCCCTGGCTCTGGGGAGGGGAAGGGAAAGGACAGGCTGTCCCTCCTCCGTTTACCCTCACACCCTGGGCACTCGGTGGGAGACGTGCTGGACAAAGTCCATGGGACACGCTGTTCAGGATCAAATGACACCAACTCCCTGGCCTGTTCAAGGTACCACATTGTAATAGTGCACGTAAAAATATTTTTCATTGATTTCAGACAGGAAGGGAGAGGGAGAAACAGATAGAGAGAGAGAGAGAATCATTGATCGGCTGCCTCCTGCACGCTCCACACTGGGGATGGAGCCATAACCCGGGCATGAGCTCTGACTGGGAATCGAACCATAACCTCCTGCTTCATAGGCTGACGCTCAACCACGGAGCCACGCCAGTCGGGCTAATAGTACACGTTTTAATCACACCAATGACCACTTTTCGTTGCTTTTCCTTTGCGTATTTTTCTACAGTCTCCATTCCTCTTACATCCATTTGTCCTTTCCTGCACCAGGTCCCTGGCCACCTGCCTTCCCTGTCATTCCTGGAACCCACACCCTTCCCAACCCACCCAGGGGGGCTGCTTCGGGATCCCCAGCTATTAACATAATTAACACCTTCTCACTCTCCAGCAGGCCGTGGTCACCTTTCCGGTGCGGCGATTATGGAAATAAGACATCCATGTGTGTAGATGTGTGCAGTCATTTCTTAACAACCACACACCTGAGAGGTGCCAGAGGAGGCCCGGCTTTCAAACCCACTTGAGGATGCAGCGATGCTAATTAGGATGATAACTGGTACTTAAGTGGCGCCATCCTGCCCCGGCAACCTACCCTGGCACCCAGGCGTACAATTAGCAGTCACGTATAAAGAGTGACGACATCTGGAACGCGAGAGGGATCGCTTCCGAAAGGGACGCGGGCGGAGGAGGAGGAAGGCGTGTTGGCACTTCTCCTGCGGAACAGCCTAGTCCAGTGAGTCAGAGGGGACAGCGGATGGAGCCCAGCCGGCTCCCTGCCTCAGGTCCTCATACCACTGACGGGATGAAGACCGGGCACGTCTGAGCCCAAGGCCGGGGGGACGGGGACGAGCCAGATGTCAGAACCCCGCAGGCTGCACAGGGATCGGGAAAGTTAGGGGTGGCCACCCTGGAAAGACATAATGAAGAGGATGAGTGGGGAATGAAAGAGAACCCACCCCCACTGAACACGCTGACGCTTTGCGGCCGCGTAGGTGAAAGAACAGTGTTTGCACACTCCGGTCCACAGAGCAACGTGGCTTCCAGAGACGGCGATGTGTCCATCAGCGCCACTAACCAAAACCCGTGTCCGGGTCAGCGAGAGGGCAGCCCGGCTGTGTGCTCTGCTGTCAGACCACAGCCAGAGAAGCACGGGGACTTCTGGAGACGCATGTGCAGAGGGACACTGACAACGAGACAGCAGGCAGAAGGCCAGGCGCTGGGAGGGTCTGGAAACCAGGCGGAGCTGAGCCAGGTCAGCCAAGAAGTCGTTTCGAGAGGGGGGAGCCGACAGCACAGAGGTCAGACTGCACACACGGATGTCCCTGGAGCTGCACCACAGACGAGGCTGGGCCTGAGGTGACACGGTACCGGCCAGCAGCATCAGGTTCTGCTGGGGGAGTACAGGGAGGAGGTTACACGGAAGGCATACATGTGCTAGTAAACCCAATACAAGTCCTGGCAGGTGCTGAGCTTCCTGATACGGGATTTGCTCAAATAGGAACTGGACAATCCCTCGTAGTTGCTGGGTGGAGGCCCTGATGCCTGGGCAGAGGGGAGGCTGAGGCAGCTGCTGGGACTCAGCCAAGGAGAGCAAGCTGGGCACAGAGGGTGGGTCTGGGGTGCAGAGACACAGCCGTGCTCCTGCGTGTGTGAGACACAATCTTCCTTGGCTTCCTATTCCTTTATTTTCTTGCTTTAAAATTTTTTAATTATTTAAATTAGTTTATAGTAGAACGAGAGGGCGGTGCATGAAAACACATGCACTGGAAGAAAGCCTCGGCCGGCCCTGGTCACCTGAGCCTCAGCCGGCCCTGGGGGGATGGGGGGGTGAGAGGACTGGGGGACTCCAGAGGCAGGCGCGTGGCAAGGCCAGGCCCGCCTGTCACCGGTGGGGCTGAGGGGACTGGGTGCCACCATCTTGTGGCTGTGGGCACTGCCATCATTTTGCAATGGTGTGAGGGTCAATTAGCATATTCCCTCTTTATTAGACAGGACTTTTCTATGTGTCATTCTATGAAATTTAGCATGTTAATAGCATGTTCACCACTACCCCAGTCAGAATATAGGCTGATTCCATCGCACACACACATATACACACACACAGCCCTTCCACCTCCCCACTTCCCCAAACCCTGGTAAGCAGTGACCTCCCCATCGCTGACATTGGTAGTTTTGAGAATGTCGGATAAGTGGAATCACACTGCAGGTAACCTTTTGACACAATGCCTTTGGGTTCCTTCCGAGCTGCTGCACGTACCAACAATTCAAGTTCTTAGAGAATTATAAGGAATTTCAATTGGCTACTTTGGCTACTTAGAAATCTCAGGTTTTTCCGGTTTTTCCAAACATCTTGGATCAAGCTGGAGAGCAGGGAATTCAGTGTAAGGAATTTATAGAACCTGGTGCCTCTGGTGATTTTTTTCTCTTTATGAGGGTTTAACCTCAACGGAATGTGAATTCTAAAAAAATAAAATAAAATAAACTCATGCTTACTATAAAACCGCAAATACTACAGCTCAATACATAAATACATAGATAAGAAAATACAATCTTCTCTCAATAACTTTCACCATCGGAGGGATACATGGTGAATGGTTTGACGCCTTTTTGGTACACTCTTTTCTAAACTTACATTGTCATATGTACTTAATGCTTATAAAAATGTGAACTCACTATAAATACAGTTATACAACCTGATACCATAACATCTTTTCCTACCAATAGATTTAGTTCCACCTCATTATTTCAAAGAACTAAATTGTATCCCTTTATACAGATGGGCCAACATTAGAAGATAGGTCCCCTCCGGACAAACATTCAGACTGTTTCCAAGTTTTCGCCAACACAATGCGGCAAGAAACACCTTTGCTTATACAGCTTAGGATTTTAAACCGTTTGAATGAAAAAATAAAACTCTTTGGAAGAAAGACTGTCTATTGGAAGAGCAAATTAGATTTGACAAAGGGAATTGAACTTGAACAAAAAACACAGGAACACGTGGGGTTATTAAGACACAAGAAAGTTCCCTGACCGGTATGAGCACGGAGGACTTCCAGATGAGTATCACACAAATTGGCCTCCTCGCCACAGGGCTCCTCTCACAGTTCAATGGTTTCTCCCTGAAGCTAAGAGCTGCTTCCTGTCACGGGTTTTACAATCCTGCCGTCCAGCCTTCGGGACTCGGTGCGCTGGTCGATGCCACAGTGACCGGGACCAGCCAGCTCAGGGTGCTCTGCCCTCTCGCATCCCCACGGGCCCACTTCCCCCTTGTTCCCTTCCATCGGCGACTCCCCGCTTCCCTCCTCCCCACGTGTCAGGAGAGGGATTTCACATTCTCCAGGAAACTGACCCGGGCTGACTGCTTTTTATGGGTTTTGCAAGTGACCTGACATCTGAGCGCCTCTGGGCTTCCCCAAGGCTGGCCACTGCTCCCACCTCCCACTTCCTCGCGCGACGCTCACCTGGGCGGTTCGTGCAGGCTGGACCTCTGTTCGGTTAGGTCTCTCTCTCCCTGTCCTACCAGCCCATCCAGGAACCGGGTCAGGACCACCTGAGCCCGGACAAGCCACGATGCGGCGAGAGCGTGTCCATCATCAAGGTGGACGGGAGTCCCGGGGTGACGGGAGTCCCGGGCTCAGTGCTGAGTCACAGACTGACGATGGTTCGCCCCGAAGTCATCTAAAAACCCCAAAGCCCCTTCGCCTCCAGCACTCTGGCCTCAGAGGCCTGCTGTGCCCCAATTTCACTTGGGCCTTCACAGTCCCGGGCGGTAGAGTGGGAGCCCACACACACAGGCCGGCACACACACAGCCGGGGGTCCTGACTTTTACTGAGTGTCGCTGTGAGCACGTGGCTAGAGGTCGGTGAGAAACGGGGTGAGGCGGCCACAGGAGGCCAGGAGGAGGCCCTCGCTGCCAGAATCCGTAGGGACTCGCAGGAGATGGGCAGGTTAGCCTGTGACACCGAGCTTCCCCAAGACTAGAGGGACTGCTCACCACACCACCGCTTCCCAAAGACTAGAGGGACTGCTCACCACACCACCGCTTCCCAAAGACTAGAGGGACTGCTCACCACACCACCGCTTCCCCAAGACTAGAGGGACTGCTCACCACACCACCGCTCACAGAAACAGCCAAGCAGCCTGGGAGCCCCACTCTGGGGCTGTTATTAGACTCTTCCAGCCACCATGCGGGTACAAGTCGGGCACTGCCCCCAGACAGAGTTAGGGACCTGTTAGCTCTGCGGGTCTGACCTTCCGTTAGGGTAGGAGTTAGCCTGGACTGTGTCGGGCAGGACCGTCCACCGGGGGACGGGCAGCTCTTTGGGGCCACACCGAGGAGATGCACCGCGGCGATGCGTGTCGGGGCCCATCAAGAGGAGAATCATTTGGGAGCCTCGATTCCACCCGGGCAAGCACTCCCGCGTTCCTGACAGCTAATCTGCTCCAATCACCTGAAGAAAACGGAGTGTTCTTGGGATGATAATGTGCGCAATGAGAATAAAACCAGGCTGTTTAATATTAATTCCACGCCTGCCTTCAGAGCCTTGGGGGGGAAAAGTGAAAACATGGAAAAACGTTGCTCCTCCGCTCTGTCTCTGGTCCACGTCCCCACCCCCAGGTACCAGAAGTGTCATGTAGGATTCCTCAGTTCCTCCTTGTTTTATATTTACTCACACACTTTATGAAGTATTTTACAGATTCAAGGCAAAAATGAACTTTTTCTCTGCAATGCACTTTCCTCATCTCTCCCAACACCTTTGCCAAACTCGGAGCGTCTCCAAAGTTGCTTGAGACAAATTTCTTAGCACTCTGTTTTACCCATTTGCACTTAATAAAATTGCCCTAACAGTTCAATTAATCTCTGCTTGACTGACAGTAACTTCAACTCTTCCTTAGTAAACAGCAAGTGATCAATGAATATTTGTTACTAGGGAGTGAGTGGATACATGATTAGGAGGAAACATACACAAACAATAACCAATAATTTCTCTTGGACTATGGCATAATTTTTCTTTCCCTTTAAATGTCTTTCTAAATTTTCTATAAGCTAAAATAAACAGCTTTTCTTAAAATATATTTTTATTAATTACAGAGAGGAAAGGAGGGGGGCGGAGAGAGAGAAGTATCAATGATGAGAGAGAATCACAGATCGACTGCCTCCTGCACGCCCCCTATTGGGGATTGAGCCTAGAACCCGGGCATGTGTCCTGCCCAGGAATCGAACCGTGACCTCCTGGTTTGTAAAGTGACACTCAACCACTGAGCCACGCCAGTCGGGCTAAAATAGCTTTTAAAATAGAATGTGAGAATGTGTATGTTGCCACAGTACAAGGTCAGGAAGCTCATGAGCCTGCCACTGGACATCTGACCATGGCCCCTGTTTGGTCTGAAGACAGGGCTGATTCCTCCAGGAAGAGGAATTCCCCAGCCAGTGTGTGTGTGTGTGTGTGTGTGTGTGTGTAAGGGGCGGGGGGGCGCGGACATAAAACACAGACCAACAAGCCTCCACGTCCATTTCAAAGCTGGTGCACTCCCAAAGCATCAATTAATTACAGAGCAGACCTGGGGCCACATCAACATTGGGAATTCCAAACAAACACTCAATGATTTTAGAAAAATTCTACACAACAGTCAGGTCCAAGCAAGAATCAACTGCACTCGTCATGATTAATGGCTCTTCGAGGTACAGGACAGTATTCGGGGCGTCCTGTCGCCCCCAGGACAGTCTGGGTCGGAGGCCAGACACCCGGCTGCTCAGTGGACCAACCTGCACTGCGCGGCTCTGAGTGAGTGGCCAGGTGGCACCAGGCGAGATCAGAGCAGTTTAAGATCCTTTCTCGACAAAGGTTGGTACCAATCTTTAAACCAACTTCTATCAGTCTTTAAAAATATCGTATCGTCACCTCATCTGGAATTTCTGAAACAAATCTCTTTTTCTCCTTTCTCCAAGCAAAGCACTGTGCACTGGGGCCCGAGGGCAGGGTGCTGGCACCCTCTGGGCGACTCACGCGTGGCCTTGACAGATCCAGACACCACGAGAGAGAGTCCCTCCTGAAGGTTCCGTTCCAGAGTGTATCGGCGTCAGAATGAACTGTGAGGACGCCGGGAGACGCTTCAGCTCATGCCGCCGAATCGAACCGTGCAGACCAGTGGGACCTGGGCCATTTCAAACTGCAGACTGATGGCCAGTGAGGTCTATGGATGCTAACGTTATAACGGCAGCACCCGACGGTGCACACAGCCTCAGCTGACCCGCATTCGCAGAGGGAACCTGAGCTTCGTGGCTCCCCTCGTTTCTGTGCTACCTGTCACATCCCTTTCGCTGGAGATGCACCGGAAATGCCCCAAACACACAACCAGAACTGGGGAGAGAGAGCCAAAATCACAGGTATTTCACACCTGCCTTGCCTGCATTACCCTTTCTCTGCACTGGTGGCTGGTATTTTTCCATTCCCCAATCTTTCCTAGCTGACCTATGGGTAGCTGAGAGGAGTGCCGTCCTGTGATCACCTTGATTCCTCTTTGTCTAACACAGCAGCTGTAGTTTCCTTCCATGACCCAGGCAAGGCCTGAACTGTGCAGGACCTGTAGACAGGCACATCGGGCCCCTGGCAGCATTGGCGGGGAGCATTTAAATTCCGATTCCTGGGCACCGGGATTAGAGACTGTGATCCCGCCGGTCTGGACCGGGCCTGATCGACTCGCAGCAGCTGGGCCGTGGACTGGCTCTCGGGAGCCACTGGTCCGGGCGACGTGCTTAGCGCCAACGGAGTAAAGCTTCCAGGCCTGGCTTTCCTATTTTAATGCCAGGTCCTATTTATTATAAGATGCTTGTATCTTGAGAGGAGACTGAAAGTTCACAGGATAGGAAAACTAAGGAAAACCCCCACACACATGGGCATCACTGCGGGTAGGAGAAGGTCACATTTGCAGAATTGCTTCTTCCCCTCTAATCGTTTATTAGGAGAAGTGTGTTGCCATGGTGATGGGAAGAGGCCTGAACATGGAGGTTTGTGAAAGGGGCTGCAAATTGGAGAGGGCTTGACCTACGGAAATCTTCGTTAAAATTATTTCTGACTCGGGTTGAGAGGCTGCCTCATCGACTGTCAGATGGAGGCCTGTCGAGTCTCTTATGGTTCGATTGGCCCCTCGGTTCTGTTTCTCCCTGTCATGTTGTGGGGACCCCGAGCCTTGGCGGCAGAGAGGGGGAGTCCCACCGGAGAGCCTAGGTTCCTTCCAGCTCTGAATGTCTGGGCCTCTTTGATGACTTTGGAGGGTTTTATTTTTATGAACTATTTTCCTGTCTAGGCCATGAAAATAGATCAATATAAATAAATATACAGACATAAATATACTTGAAGAAATCAGTACACCTGCTTTAAGCATCTTTGGAGGCTTCATGCTTGTCCATAAAGTCATGTGACAGTGACCCATGGGGGGGACACCACGGAGGGCTCGGCACCCCCATCTCCCCCACTTCCACACGCCCAAATGGCATGTGGCCACAGACCTTGTGAGTCAGGAGAGAGTTCTGGGTCTTTGGAGTTTACTGCCTACAGAAAGGCATCTGAATGTGCATATTAATACATAAGAATGGACTGAATGCTCAAGGGAAATAATTAAATACAAATAGTAAAAAAAGAAAGGTTCATATGTAACTGACTTATGTTTTAATTCGTCCTTTGAAGGAGGAGAGACAAGGAAGACTCAAGGGGGACAGAAAACTGAACAGGACTCTGAATGTCAAGACCAGAGGGGAAAGGACGGTCAAAATGATGGCCTGTTTCCCAGGGACGGAGAATGAAGGCAGGATGGAGATGCACAGAGGGGAGGGTGAGAGAGACAGAGGTCCACAAGCTAAATTAATATCTATACAAACGAGAAACAAAAGTCTGATGATTCTAAATTGACATTTAAAAGGTGTGTGTAGCAGTGGTACAGGATCCCTTCTTTATAATAGTGCTCTTTGCAAGACAAGTAGAATGGATAATTCAGTCAGGAATTGACAGTATGAAGTACTCTGAGCTAGGAACTCAGCAAGGCCATTTACCGCTGGTTAACTTCTTGGTAAAATGGTCTGAGTGGGAGGAACCCCACCTCAGGACCTGGGACTCACAGACTGAGGACAGAGCTCATCAGTGACTCTGAACACTCATCAGTGTCTATTTCCACGCATTCAGTAAGTTCCTTGTTAGGCAAGAATAGCTTCACGTGATCAAGTTTCATGGGATTGGAAATTATTAAAATATATCTTGGTGGTTTGCTGATGTCTTGGGAACAGACTAAAATACAGGAAATAGAGAAAATGACTTTTCCTGTTTATAAAACTGTCCCAACCACTGAAGACACAGATGTAAGGAAATGATGGCCAGT
>NW_006295816.1:6730111-6730655 GCF_000327345.1 Myotis davidii | reverse complement strand
GAGCGGTTTTGTGGAAGAATCCGGCACCTGGTGCTCACCTGGGCTGCGGAAACCGGTGGTTACACAACCGACGAGCCCCGGAGGCAGGAGGAAAATGGGAAACCCGGGTGTCAGGAGCGTGGGGACAGAGAGGAAGGTGGCTTTGTCTCTGAATGTCACCCACATTCTCCTCTCAAACCATCTCTTATTTTAGGTTCTCAAAAAGTGCCCATCCCTAGGTCCTCAGCGAATATATTTAAAAAAAAAAAATAGAAAGAAGAAAGGAAAGGAACACTTCGACATGAGGTAACCCAGATAAAAAATGCTCTATGTAAAGAAATACTCCACCTGCAACAGGAAAAACGGTGACCTGTTCTAGAACAAACAAGGCTTTCAGAGAGACAGACAGGCAGACAGAGAGAGGGAGGGAGGAACCGGCTATGTCAACTGACCACATGGATGGTCTTGGCCTTGGAGAGCACAGTCCCTCCTCCACCTGGAGACCAGGCCAGGGGAGGGCAAGTGGGAGGGCCAGGGCTCAGGTCACCATCCCAGCGACAAGACT
>NW_006295816.1:6729716-6730075 GCF_000327345.1 Myotis davidii | reverse complement strand
GGTGGGGGTGGGGGGCAGGCACCTGCAGCTCCAAACCGCTCTATGACCGGATCTCCCACGGTCCTTCTGCTCAGGCCTGAGCCCCACTTCCTCGAAGGGAAGCCGAGGCCACATAATGAGGCAACAGCTAAGTCTGGTGTCAAATCCAGGTCTTACTGCTCAAAGTCCTAATGACAATTTTTTTTTTGATTTCGTATTTCTGAGCTCTAAGGTATACACTTACTATATTTATTTAAAAACTTCATTTTGGTAAAAACCGACATTATTTTGACAGACCCCTGTGTGGCTGGGGCTCGGGACGAGGAATTGCTGCCCCCTCACAAGGACGGGGTTATCTACTTCCCGGCGGGGTGGGGCGG
>NW_006295816.1:6709674-6710082 GCF_000327345.1 Myotis davidii | reverse complement strand
GCGCAGTGGTTCCCTGCGGCCTGCGGAGGAAAACCCTTCTCTACAAAGGGAGAGCGCCCAGGGCTCCAGGAAATAACATGCCGTAGAGGGCCCTCCTTACTCAGTTCAGAGCTTGTAAGGAAACGTTACAGACGCTGATGTGAGTAATCTTCTAGGCCCTTCCGAAACCTCCTCCACGCTCCCCGGGGCCGGCTTAGGAAAGGAAAATGGGCCTCCGAGGTCCTGCTGCATCCTGGGAGCCCGGGAGCCCCTGCTGTCCCTGCGGTCCGCCTACAGCACGTGGGTACACGCACAGGAAGCTGTGGGGTCGCCAGCCCATCATCCTAACCTTGACAGAGGACCATGGAAGGGTGGGAACCAGGCTGGAGCGCTGCTTCCTCATCCCTAGAACATGTGTGTGGGGTGGGG
>NW_006295816.1:6709194-6709566 GCF_000327345.1 Myotis davidii | reverse complement strand
GCTGGGGCTCGGGACGAGGAATTGCTGCCCCCTCACAAGGACGGGGTTATCTACTTCCCGGCGGGGTGGGGCGGGCTTCCCCCCCGGGGCACACCAACACCAACCCCTCTGGCTCAGACTGGCATAACGTGCAGTGCCCAGTGGACGCCACATCCACGCACACACAAGTGCAAGCATGTACGCACACACAGGATTCTGAGCCTGAGACCCAGCACCCCCTACCCCCACCCCCCACCGAGCACTGCCCAGCACTTCGCAGCTCACAGGGCACCTCCGCATGGGGTGTCGCTGTCCTCACTTCCGAGGGTGCGATTCTCAAGGCCGGTCAGCGGCAGAACCAGCCCCGGATTTATGTCCAGATCTGGCTCCTCT
>NW_006295816.1:6683656-6709153 GCF_000327345.1 Myotis davidii | reverse complement strand
CCCCCCCCCGGCGGCGGTGCCTTCCTGAAAGAAACCCCAGGATCTCAGGCAGCAGTGGGCACGGCAGCCCTGGAAGCTCTGTGCTGAGGGGCCAGGGGAGCCGTGGGGAGAATTGGGAGCCTTTCTGCTCAGCAAACCAGAGGGGAGATGATGGGCTAATCCAGTTCCCAGAGCCACGCCCGCCCCTCTCAAAGGCAGAGAGGCTCTCGAATGGAACAAAGCAATTTCCTTGCCAAGAGAGCTTTTATGTTCACCTTCAAAACAGCGTTTCTGCTTTGCAGAGAGCGCCTTCAGAGGGACCCCCTTTGAAAGGGAGGACGGAAATAAGGGAGAAAGTGTTTGGGCTCCCATTTTTCTCCAGGAGGATGAGTGCCTCGACATGAGGGCACTCGGCTTTCCATCTCCTTCCCCGACTGTGCGGCCCGGGCCTGGGGAGGCTGCTGGGGGACGCTGGAGACGCTGCTGCTTGGAGCCCAGCCCTCGCTGCCTGGCCAAGCCCAGGTCAGAATCCCTGCAGCAGCCCCAGGTTCAGAAGGAAGTCCCCAGGGGCTGGAGAAGAACCACCAAACCTTAACTTCTGGATCCTGCGGGTTCGTGATTAGCGGGCCTTGCTGGAGTAGCGGGCCTTGCCTGCAGTAGCAGGTCTTGCCGGAGTAGCGGGCCTTGCCGGAGTAGCGGGCCTTGCCTGCAGTAGCAGGTCTTGCCGGAGTAGCGGGCCTTGCTTGGAGTAGCGGGCCTTGCCTGCAGTAGCAGGTCTTGCCGGAGTAGCGGGCCTTGCCCGGAGTAGCGGGCCTTGCCCGGAGTAGCTGGCCTTGCCTGCAGTAGCGGGCCTTGCATGGAGTAGCGGGCCTTGCCCGGAGTAGCTGGCCTTGCCTGCAGTAGCGGGCCTTGCATGGAGTAGCGGGCCTTGCCCGGAGTAGCTGGCCTTGCCTGGAGTAGTGGGTCTTCCCTGCAGTAGCGGGCCTTGCCAGAGTAGCGGGCCTTGCCTGGAGTAGTGGGCCTTGCCTGGAGTAGCTGGCCTTGCTGGAGTAGCTGGCCTTGCCTGGAGTAGCGGGTCTTGCCTGGAGTAGCTGTCTGTACGCCTTCCTCACTGGCCTTGCTACAAACTCCCTCCACTGCCCACCAGCTGGTTAAAACTTGGAAGACCACTGTTAAGATGCCAATATGATCTGACGAGCAAAAACCATTAGGGAAAACCCCCAGTTGCCTGGACATATATACCAGGAAGCTCCTGGGTGCCCCAGGGGGACAGTAGGAAACAGGGGCCATGTGTGCTAGAGGTAGAGCGGCGAGGTGGGGTGCCGGCTGTGGGCGGGGCCCAGAGTGAGGTGCTGGCGGATGTGCCAGAGCTCTGCCCAACACCCTGGGTCACTGTCCCCAGGTCTGGGTGCCGTCACAGGCAGGCACCAGCCCACCAGCCGTGCTGCCCAACTCCCGGAGCCTGGGGACTGACGCCCCACTAAAGCTCCTGCCAATGCCTGCCTGGGGTGCCAGGTGAGATGGTCCAGCCCTGGTCTTGAGTGGGGACAGATTTGGAGGCGTCACTTACATCAGTGTCTGCTGTGGAATCAGAGTGAAGCCAGGGACCTTCCCCAGGCCTGGGCCTGAGGTCCCACCCTGTTTGGCTCTCTCTCCTTCCACGTCCTATTCTCCCACCCCCTCCATATGCGTCTTGTCCCCACGACCTCATCTCGGGCCCTGCTTCTGAAGGAGCCACCCCAGGACAGGGCTCCTGACTGGGATGGGCCCAAGGCTCGGGGCTCCTGGGGGCAGGGGAGGGCACGCGAGACAATCTATGTCCCCTCTTCAGCTGTCTCTGTGGCCACCCTTCGGGCAGAGGTGGGAGTTAGACGCAGGCATTAGAATTCTCTGTGCGGCTGGAGGAAGGCCGTGCCCACCAGGGCATTTAATCACATTCCCAGCGAAAGACCTGTCGAGCCCCGCTGCCTAACACTCGTGGGCAGCGGGCCTGGTACGCGGCTGCTGTTTCTCTCAACAGTGATTAATATTATTTGCATAAATTTGTAGAGGCACTTATCACAAAGGAGTAAAGTAGCCACCTAGGCAGTGCAGGAAAATCAGCATAATATTCACCAAAGAAGGAAATTAAAAAGGAAAATGTCACCGAAAACTTGGGCTTATCAATCTTCATTCTTACCCTTTCAATGTTTCCCTGCTGCTTACATTACATTTGCATAATTAAATTGCTGGGAGCGTGCGTTTTAATTTGGATGGAAAGCCTATATTATTTCTACTGTGTAAAAATTATTTGATGTTTGATTGAGTTTTTAATGCTCACTCTTCAAATTATAAAGACAGAAAAAAACAGTTTTGTTTTTCTGTTCTTTTATTTTTTCTTCCAACCTATTTGACCATGAGAAGTTCGGATATTGTTAGAAAGTTCCAAGAAAAGAAGTAAGGCCAAACTAATGCTGGCAGATACAGGCCTGGGGGTGGTGTGGGGTAGGGTGGTGTGGGGTGAAGTGGGCAGGGGTGGGGTGTGGTGAGGGTGGGCTGGGGGAGGGTCCAGGCCAGCCTGTCCAGGCCCCAGGGTCCTATTTTGGCTTTCCCACGAGTTAGCTGTGTGACCTTGGGTGGGGGTCAGTTCTCTCTTTCTCATTCATTCTCTCAAGAAATACCTACTGATGTCTATTAGGGCCAACAAGGGGCAACTAGGTCTACACTGTCTCCGACAGCAGTGAGCAGCCACATGCGGCTATTTAACTATGGGTCTAAACCAGTGGTTCTCAACCTTGGCCGCACATGAGAATCACCGGGGAATCTTTTTAAAATCCTGATTTCTGGGCCTCATCCTCCGGAAATTCTGTTTCTTTGTTACTCATGTTGTGGCCCCACCCCATCACAAAGAAACAGAATTTCCGGAGGATGAGGCCCGGAAATCAGGATTTTAAAAAGATTCCCAGGTGATTCTCATGTGTGGCCAAGGCTGAGAACCCCTGGTCTAAACGAACTACAATGACGCTCCTCATCCCCAGACGCGTGTGCAGTGGCTCCGGGACTGGGCAGCACTGACAGAGCCTCTCCAGCTGCAGGAGGCTCTGGGCAGCGCTGGCCGAGGTGACTCTGGGTCCTTCACCCACCAGTGCCCACAGGGCAGGGCGCTGCGCGGAGGAGGAGGGTTCCTAGGCTGAGGGGGGGACCAGCACCCCACATTTCCTTTTCCTGTAAAGAAGGATGTCTGCTCCATGGAAATGGAGGTGATCACAGGCAGCTGCGCAGGTGGTGAGGGGGGGCGGGCGGTGTGTCAGGCCAATGAGGAATATACAACAACGACCCAGAGGGATCAGGCTTTGCTCCAAAGACCTTATGCTCTAAGGGGGAGATAGATCCTTTATAAAAGCACAAAAAAACAAAAACATGGCACGTTGTAGTTGGAAAACTGAGTTATCTGATGGAGAAAAAAAAACTTATTACTCAGAGAAGATCCAAAATTAGTATCCCATATTGCTGGCTCCAACTGTTCCCTTTAGGGTTTGGACAGAAATAACTTGTGGTAAAAAAGCAACAGCAGTCTCCTAGTCAACTCCATCCTCTTCACGGAAGTAATGGGCTAATAGAGGAAGAGGCTGCCTAGAGAATTCGGAATTTATTGACGATCTGCTCTAATAAAAGTAGGTTCACATGTTTTAATTAACCAGCTGATGCTTCCCCTGAATGAGTTCACTGTTATCAACAGGAATTTAACACTTGCCAAGAGAACACAGAAAAAAAGCATGATGCCTGAGGAGCCCACAGATAACTAAATGAACTGCAATGTGCATTAGAGTTTTTCCTCATATTGCTTTAGAAATGAAATGGAACCTGAAGCATCAGTTATTAGCCTGATATCAAAATAACGTTTCCTGAACTATTTAGAAACAAATGTTGCTATATTAGAAGTCAAAGAAAGCACACGTGTTTAGCAGATGGGCTAAGTGAAGGAATTTATGCGGAGACATGTGAGCACGGCCAGTGATCAGAACGGAGCAGGTGGACTAACCCGCCAGGCTGGCTGAGGGTGCTTCCCTCCCGCCGTTTAAGCTCCCGGTCGAGGGCGCCAGGAGCACGTGGGGAGCGGACTTGAACGCACTGAGGGTTCAGAACCAAGCTCCTCCGTCTGAGTTTTCACGCGTGGAAACGGGCTATGCGCCCGTCATGTCGGAGCTGCGCAGCCACAGGAAGAGACCAGAGCAGAGGGCCGGGGCCGCCGCCAGGCCAATCCACTTCAGGCTCCATCTCGATCCCATCGAGCCCGAGGGTCCTGCCAGGTTCTCCTGGTCCACGTCGCAATCAACCCTGACGCAGAGGCCCTGAATAACTAGGACGGAGCTACCGTTGTTAGGACTAAGAACGTGTGAGAAATACACACGCAGCTACCGTCTGACATAAAGTCAAATGGATGAAAAGGTGAGCCACGGGCAAGCTGTGGTGTGGTGTTCCCCTGCATCCTCGCGCGTTCCCACCGCACGACCGAACAGTGCATGGGCCTCGGCCGAGGCGAGCTCAGCACACCGAAGGCAGGGCCCAGGTGCGGCAGGTGTGCGGGGAGAGGGGGAGAAGCTGGGCGGGGCACGGACAGGAACCCGCTGTTTAACTTCTTCAGGCTTACTTCAAGGCTTTCCAGGTTCTAGATTATGTTCATTTTCACTGTGAACGACTTTTCCTAACTACTGCAGAACGAATGGGGAAGAAGTACCTTCTGGTGCGTGCTGTGGGAAATAAATCTGAATGAAAACAAAATAGCTGGAAAAGATGACAGCGGGCAGAGACGCTGACGCCTCGACTTCTCTTTTCCTAAAATAAGTCATTTATAAAACACCCCCAAGGACGGGGAGGGCTACCGGGCGACCGTGACGACAGAGCCGAGTCCGCACTGGCTCTGAGGCTCTGTCTGCGGAGCCTCCGACGTGAAAGGCTCACAAAACCTTCCCTGCGTGAGTCATCGCTCAGGATTTATCTTCAAAGGGCTCCAATTAAAGAAGTCGGTCTCAGAAATCCCCCCTTTTAGACACAGGAACAAGCATTTAGGAAAAGGATCATAGGATCTACAGGAAAGATTTATACTTTTTTTCTGAATGGAACCGGCTCTAGCGGAGTTCAAAGGCACATTGTATCAGCTTTAAAGTTTATCCCAACGGTAGACTCAGCCCCCAGTCACCCTGCCACGGCCTTGTCACGCACACACGGCTCTCAAGCCTTCAGCACACACAGGCCTCTCCACTTTCAGGCAAATCACAACATAAAAGACTCTTATTTTGAATGTTTCCAGTACAGAGTTCAGAGCCTAAGAAAGGGAGTCCTGCCCGCGTACAGCGTTGCAGCAAACCGGACAGACGTTTCCTCGCAGCTCTCAGACCCCAGGGAGCCAGTCGTTCCCAGGTCAGGCTCTGGTTCATCTCACCAGCTTCCTTCCTCCCTCCTGTTCCCTCTGGTGCATTTTACCCTCCATCTAAAACTCCCTTTCCTTCCCTGTGCGTGGCTCTCCCCTTTCTGCCTCCACACGCTTGCACGTGCTGTTCCCTGTATCCGGAATGCCATTCCCTCCATATCTGCACACCCAAGTCGTACACACGTGTTTCAAACTCATCTCAGGCAGCACCTGCTCTAAGCCGCCTGCCCCAGCATCCCCGGGAAAAGGGGCGTCTCCAGCCAGGGCGTTGGTCCGGCCGAGGACCACACGCTGCCTCGCTTGCACCATCTCATTCTGGGCTCGTCCGAGGGAGCCCGGTGCACGGCGTGATTTACTTGGGTACCTGTTCCCTCCACGAACAGTGAGGTGTTAGGACCATACGAACAGGCTGATGTGCTGACAAGTTAAAAAAGGAAATGGACTGAGAGGAGGCAAAAAGAATAAGGCCTCAGGTCTGAAAGAGGAATGTTCTGGACGGGTGCAGCATCCGCCGCCAGCAACACAACTCAGGCCCCTGCATAACCCGCGGGCGTCCCAGAGAGCGGGCAAAGGCACCCTTCTGCACGCCTGCGTGCCGGTGCGCATGCAGGGCCTCACTGACATGCTTCTTTCTTTCTCGAAGCCGTTCTAGAACGAGTGTGCTGTCCTCCCTGCTTTGGAGGAGTGGGGACCAGAGAGGCGAAGTGAGCTCGGAGAGGCCCAAGCAGCTGAAATCCCTTCTGCCTCAAAGTCTGTGTCCCACTCATGCTGCCCAAGAATATCGGATTCTGAGAGAGAGACATGGAACTGAACACACACACCAAGCCCAGGGCAACAGGGTCCATGTGCGGGGAGGCCTGCTGTATATTTTAAGGCAGGAGAAACCGAGAGAGGTCAGCAGAAGCCCCTCAGCCCGCGTCACGCATTCCACCTCCCGGAGAGCTTCCGCACCCATGAACTCACTCCCTGTTGGTTCAGCATCACTGGAATCCATCAGATGTAAATAAACAGGGTCTGGCGGGGCCCTGCCGGAGAGGGCCAGGGTCCTCAGTCCTCTGCGTCATGGGCTCGGAAGGCTCGGAGACAGAGTTTACTTTTCTCCATGGCAACAGAACTATCCACCCATCCTTCCGTTCGCATCCAACGTAACTCCTAGAAGAGCCTGGCCTGACCAGGGGCAAAATAAGTACCTGCTTCGCAATGTGTGCTCGGACACAGCAGACCCGGGTCACCCTTAGGGAAGCCTGACCTGGCGGGGTGGGGGGTGGGGGTCCCGAGAGCTGGCCTCAGTCCACCCCACGTGGGACGACATAAGCCAGACGCCACCCCCACCCCGGGGACCCAGGCTTCCTCGGGGCCAGCATGGAAATGCCCCCTTCACCAACCCCAGCCTCTCGGAGCAGACAGATGAGAGGGACCTTTAGTGGCAGGAGTAGTGATGGCAGTAGTATTACTAGTAGCATTACAGTAGCATTAATAAGCACTGACTTCTACAATCCTGCCCCTCGGGTAGAAGCGAACTCTAGGAAAGGCAAAGTCAGGGGTCAGAAGGGACAAACTGAAGTGGGGTCTTTTCTACCCTCAGCTCCTTTATCAAGTATAACATACACCCACTACCCCCGCTCCCCAGCCCCCGCCCAGGGCTCTGGGCACGCAGGCTACTCCTTGGAGGTGGTCTCACCACGAAATGCGGGGCCCCTGCTATCAATGAAGCAGCATGATTTTTCTTCATGTAATTTTGTTCCTCTGTAAAGTGAAGGAAATATCACCACGGCAGCCCTGTCAAGGCCACACATATCTCTCTGAAAAATAAGACGTAGATTACTTTATCCATCTTGCCATTATTAATATGGACATAAATTCTCTAAGCCATTCCGTGGGTATATTTCCAGGCACGAGGTATATATTTTATAATTTAATACCCCATTGTGATAAATGCGATTTGTGAACGTCATTCCTTCACAAACACAGACCTCTCCATGTTTTATGCAAACCTCCCATCCGTCACATTCAGCGATTCTCACGCTTAACCTAAGAAGATAATAACAGCGTAAGTGGAAGGAATCTTCCTATAAAATTCCAGCCTGGCTCTCCGTCTCTGCAGAGGGGCGGCGCAGTCCTGGTCTTGTGTTTTTTATTTTGTTTTAGGTCATCGGCCTTTTAAAGAATACAAGTGATGGATCCGGTCCCCAGATCAGTGTGCAGGAACAGAAACGCACACTTTCATATAACTGATGACATGTCATTGGAAGTGTGTTTCCTTAACATAAGCACAGTGGAGAAATGATCTTTATGGAAACTTATATGTCTTTCACTGTCTTTCTTAAGTGCTTATTATGCATATAAATCAAGAAGTAATCCGAATTATGAATAAGCTTCCATTTGAAGGCCTGCAGTTATTTAGCTTGAGTAAGAAACTCAAATGATGGCTTGGTGTGTGTAGCCAAGGGGGGGGCGGGGATGGTGTGTGTGTGTGTCTGTGTGTGGCTTGTGTGTCTGTGTGTGCACGCATGTGTGTGCATGTGTGCGTGTGTGTGTGCGTGCAGTGGGTGTTTTCAGAGCGGCCTCGCCTGGGCTTGCATCAGGCAGCTCCAGAATCAGCCAGCAGTCTTTGCGGCGAATCATGGCTCACTCTCGACTGTATCTTTCAAGAAGTGTCTTTGTGTTTGGTGAGGTCTGCCTCGCCGGGGCTGCCTCTGTCATCAGAGAAGATCCAGAAACTCGAATTTCCACTTTAAACTCCCTGAGCTGGAAGAGCCCTCAAAGGAGCTGGGTGGCGTTGGGAGGCGCGCAGACTTCCTTTGCAGAGGAGTCGGCGAGGCTTTGTCCTGTGGAGGCTGGGCTGCGGCCTCCTCCCCCGGCCTCCTCCCCCAGCCCGGGAGGTTCCCAGACGCTGCTCCTGCCTCTTCTGGAAGGAAAGCGCTGGCACCAGGGCCGGGAACGGTGGGGCCTGTGATGAGAGATTCTTCTTGTTCGTGTTGCAAAAATCAAATAAAACGTAAGCGTTCATGGGATAGTGTCTCCTTTCCGATGGCTCTCAGAGGGTCTTCCTTTTCGCCCCAAACAGCAGGGCTGCGACTGCAGGTGCCACCCCATCTCAGAGCTCTCTCTGCAAAGCCAGCAGGCTTCTGGGTAGCTGAGAAGAACCTGACATCCGGCGTCACCACGCCAGGCCCCTTGAGAAGCTGCGGGTCCAGGCCTCGGCTCTCCAAAGAGACAACTTAGCACCGCGGGACATGCTTCTGTGGGGTGCTCGGCGAGGCCCGTGCAGGAGCCTGTGGCGGGAGAGACTGATGGCCCTTCCTCCTTCGCAGACGGAGTCAAACCAGGAGCCGGTGGATGAAAGCCGCGGCCTGGCTCCCGGCGGCACACCAGGAACTCCATCCAGTGGCAGCTGAAGAAACGTGGCCCGATTGCCGACGCTGAAATAACGAGGAGGTAGCAGCTCCAGGCTCCGGGGTGGGTGGCACTGGACTGGGCACGACTCCATCCTTTCTCCCCTCATTCAAGCTGCAGACACACCCCACCCGGGGTCTGGGGCGGCTACGAGCCTCCCCCGCCCCTTACAGGTAAGGCTTCCCCTCGGCTCTGCCTTTACAAATGGAGCCAGCTCCCCGCAGAGAAGAGGCCACAGCCTGGGAACCCCGCCACCTTTCAGGCGTCCCTTTCAGTTGCTGCGTCCAGCGTCCGCCAGTCTCGCAAGTGACTACTGATCCCAGGGGAGAGGGTCCGCACTCCCTTCCTCCAGTCACCTTCCAGGACACAGTCACCTTCCAGGACACACGTCCATCCTCACCGGCTGGGAGAACCGCCCCGGGAGGGGAGAGGTGGGAAGGGGACCGTTGGTGCTGCAAAGGCCCCAGAGGACGCAGTGCAGAAGCCGGCGCAGGACACCGCGGCATTAACATTTTATGGGAAGAAGCAATTAGGAAGAATGTCTGGAAAGGCTCCTTTGGGTGCATAAGGAAAAGAAGAGTACAAGTGCTGCTCCCGTGTGGGGTGGGAGTCTCTGCACGGTTCCCACGGCGTCCGGAGACTCACCAAATGCTGTGTGGTGACCTGCCTCTTGCCCAGCGGTCGCCAACCTTTCGGACCTCATGGACCACCAGGTGGCAACCGCGGCTCTTGCCCATGCCTGGGAGCCCTGAGGTCAGACACGGCAAGGAACTCTCTGTTGCACTTGCTGCTCGTGAGTCGGGATGAGGCAGCCCGATAGAGGCTGCTTGTGAGAGGGCCCTGGAGGCCCAGGAAATGGCTCGGCTCGGCTCGGGGACAGAGCAGTCCCTCTGCTCGGCTCGGGCACGCCCACCAAAGACGCTGTGAGCACTAACAGAACCTGCTTTCCAAATCTGTACTCATTCCAGCCACGCATAACTGTACACAAGAACTACCGCGCAGTCCTCCAGCTCAACGCTGGGCCTCTGCTGCAGGGAAATCCAGAATGGCTCCCTGGCCCACCCCCACCTGGGGTCATCTCTTTCTCTTCCCCAGCACGTGTTGTTACGGAATTTACCAGGCGACTGAAAAATACGCAGAGCACCAGAGGCACAGGAAAAACCCATCTGTTTCCAGACATTGCACATGTACCGGTACAGTGACTCAGGGGAGTCTGTCTCTCTCCAAATCCTGAGTAAACCAATATGGAGGGAGCTTTCCCTTTATACCCCTTTGGTTTCTTTGTCCCCCAAATATGGATTATACTTCCGGACCTTTCGCGGGCTTTGCAAGAAGCCCCATGTGCTGGGATGGGGGCAGTGAGACCATATCTCAAGGCCTGGCCTGGCGCCAGCACTGATAACTCCGTCTGGGATTTGTATAATTTATGGCCCCTCTAAAATGGGAGTAAACAGGTCTTGCAGGACCAGACAGTTAAAGGGGCAGTGGCTAGACTATAGGCTAACAAGAATGTGCATTAGGTTAATGGCACAGATTCAGATTGCTAGCGCCCCCCCCCCAAAAAAAAATGTCTCATTTTCCCCATTAGGGTCAGAGCTCCGTGTGTTCCTACTGTGTATATCATTCCCGGAGGAGTGCTCTCAGCCCTCTCCCCCATCGAAAACTTACATTTGCCCAACAACCAACCAACTTTATGCTGAGCATAAAGACAGCATCTTTCCAAGCGTGTATGCCTACGAATGGGGGCGTATTCCCCAAGGAAACTCTCTAGCTGGTGGGATTTCAGGGACCGTGGATGAATTTCAGGGACCATGGATGAGTTTCAGGGACCGTGGATGAGTTTCAGGGAGACACCCTGAGGTGGAAAGGTATCCCTAGTTCTCCTCTGGGATCCCAGAATGGTGGCTGTTGGCCTGCCCACATCTAAGACCTGCTCTGGGAAGAGAGATCCAATCCCAGGTTGAATCCCAATCTCTGAACCCAAGAAGGCCCCTGGGCTGAGCAAGCGCCCTGCAGAACCTAACTTCCGCTTACAGCCAATTACTGAAGACAGAGATGTTTTATGTCATCCTCTCTGTGGGTGCATACCTCTTAGAGATGTGGGGTAGAAAGTCTTCAGGCAGCATTCATAACCAATCAGCGCTCCCTTATTGTAGGAGGGCTGACTGTCAAGATTGCTGGTTGGGAAAAATATCGAGGACGGTCTCAAATCAAACCATACAATCAGCACTCGTGTCTTATGCAAATTGGAAGATATTTTCTTACACTCCATCATAGGGACTGATCACGCCGGCACCACCGCACAGGGAGAGCATCTGCCACCCGAAATTTAGAACAATAATTCACCGTCCTGGCGACCGTGCGTCAGCACAGATTAGACTTGTCATAAATTTATAATGATTTCCTATAAAAACATTACATTTTCATAGTTTCACGAAATGACAGGGTAGGGCTGGTGTAAATGTTTAACTAGCACTGTCTCGTATTTCACACTCTGTTTATTTCATTACTGAGGATGCTAAAATGAAAACCGCCAGCTTAAAATGCCATCAAATTCAGAACAGGAAACTTGGGAACAAATACTGTATGCAAACCGGATTTCTAGCCCACGGCCTTCCCACGGCCTCAGTTAGATAAACACCTGGATGTTTCATTTGACTATCAAGTGCTTTTTCCTTACAGCTCATGTAACTTGTTTATCAGGTGCACCTCGGTGAGAAGAAACTACAGGTCATGGCCCCCATTAGTAAGTGTTTCCATGTGGGAAGGCCGCCATGGGGGGGGCCCTGTCCCGCGTGTTCTCCACGTCATCGGCCCTACTGTGACGCTACGTGTTTTTTCTGCAAAGGAAAGAGATTCACTCAAAAACCATCGGCCCTATTACTGTGAGGCTGAGACGCGACAGTCACCGGTCCGTGTCAGCCACACAGGGAGACGCGAAGCGGCCTGCAGGAAGACGTGTGATATGTCATCTCATGCCCTTCACCTGGCAGTCCCTCTTGTCTCTGAGTCCTCAGTGATTCGGACCGTTCTCTCCTGATGCAGTCACTCCTCCAGGTCTGAGGGTGTGGTGTTCACCCTCACATAGTGCCAGGCACCGTGTGTCCTTGCAACTTGTTAGCTGCAGACGAACCAGACTTAAAACTCCGCACAGAAAGGCAGCAGTGGGCACTGTTCTAACTGCTTTTGCAGAAGTAACTCGTCTGATCCTCACAAGGGCTCGGCGCGAGGGGCGAGCACTCTTAGCATCCCCGTTCCCGGCGAGGACCATGGGGCACAGGCAGGTCAGGACACCCAAGGACGCGGGGCCTGCAGGTGGAGCTATTCTGGCTCCAGAGCCGAGCTGCTCACCATGACGCCTCGCTGCCTCTTGCACCGCCTCCAGCAAACACCACGGGGGAGTGGGCTCCGCAGGACAGCTTACGGCTTGAGTCTGTCCAGAGACGAGCAGGCGGACAGTTTACAAAAACCATTCATGTATTTAAACAAAGTATATGCCCGGTGCAGTTCAAGGTGCCAGGGATGTAGTGATGCTAAAAACAAACTCCTTGTCCCGGTAGCACTTATGTCCAAGTGGGGAGGATAAACAATAGGAAATAAGCAAATAGTAAAACGCCAGAAAACCCTGAGTGCAGCGGGGAGAGAGAGCGCGGGTCAGGAGGCAGAGGAGACAGGGACGGGGGCGCCCGTCATTGAAGCTGGCCAGGGTGACACCTGAGCAAAGACCTGGAGAAAGCCATGTGGGCTTGGGAAGAACCTTCCAGAAGAGGGCACTGCACATACACAGGCCTGGAGGTACAGCGTGTTGGGTGTGTCTGAGGACCAGCCGGTAGCCGGTGCGTCTAGATTGGCATGAGCAGGGGCGGCAGGGGGAGGGGGGGCAGCGGGAAGAGCAGGAGAGAGGCCAAATCCCAAGAGCTGTGGAGATGAGGACCGGACCGGATCCTCCCCCGAGAGGAGAACTCATCTCCCTGAGCTGCTGGAAGGATCGCCGGCTGGAGGCTGGGAGCCACGCAGGAAGCAGGAAGTTACAACGATTCACCTGGGAGGCGCTGGATGGGGCGGGGGTTGGAGGTGGTCAAAGAGGATCCCTTCTTGGTCTGTGTGTAAAGTAGAGTCAGGAGAATTTGTGGGCATAGGAGGGTGGGGCAAGAGGAGGAGCGTGGGAGGACTTGGTCCCTTGCTGCCTCTGGGCCCTGCTCCAAGGTCCCCTCCTGCGGAGCCTCCTTGCCTGCGAGGTCCGACTTCAGACGCTGAAGCTGCCCTTGACCTGGCCACCCTCCAGCCTGCGTGCCCTGGGGCCACAGAGGAGCCTGCTTCCAGAGGCTGGGCTCTCCATGGCCATGCAATTAAGCCTAACAAGGCACCAGGAGCTCCTTGGGGGGCACACAGAGATGCCCGCAGTAATTGGCAACAGGCCTCTGTTCCCCGGGGGCTAGGGATTGCGTGCTGGCAGCAGGCAGGGCCAGGGAAGGGTCGAGACCTCGAGGGAGGCCAGGTGGGGTCAGCGAGCGTCATGCATAAGCATGAGCAGCTCTGCCGGCTGCGCCCAGCAATCCCGAAGGAGCACAGCGAGGCCCCTCCCTGGTCCGGGGAAGCGACCAGAGGCCTGCCCTGTGCTGGGAGACCGCGGCCCCGGGAGGCTCCCCTACACCTGACTGTGGCTCCGGTAAAGCTGACCCAGAGCTCCGGATTCGCACAGAGGAAGCAGTGAAGACCTGCGCTTTCTGCAGGTGCGTCCCCGTGCAGCAACTAGGCCTCGGCAGTGTCAGTGACAGGAAGGATGTGCATCCGCAAACAGAAACGGCCGCCACCGAGGACATGAGGACGAAAGCCAGAGTCTGGTGGGGGCACGTGCTGGGTCCTGGAGGCTGAGGAAGCCGCCTGCCATTTCCGAGGTATGTATGTAACGGTGTGCATCCGTGCACCGGGTCTTGGTGACTTTCTCTGTGCCGATAAACCCCACACGGCGCTACGGTAAACCCTTCGATAACCATCCCCTGTCACCTTCAGACAAGGGCCCTAACCAGGTAAATTAGCGCTCAGCTCTGAGGTATGAGCAACTGGTCCAAGGATACACAGCAGGTAAAGGGCAGAGTCCAGGTCTGAGCCTATGTCCGTGGGTCCTCTCTGAATCCAGTGCCTGGTACCGACTGTCTAAACAGCTCACTCAATACTCCTCAGCCCCACTCCCGGCCTCTGCGCCTGCCCTCCCCTGACCCAAGTAGGCCCTCTGCCCACGTCCCTGCATTATTAATGCACCGGTAGGTGGATATCATCGCTGTAACTGTTACGGTGTAACAGATAGGAAAACGCGGTGCTTTCTGCCAGCCGGTTCACGGGTCTACCTAATCAATATCCTCGGTCTGAGGCTTCTCTTCCAGTGCCGCTTGAAGTCTTGTGTGAATTCTTTACTGGGTAAGCTCGCCCTCAGAGACAGAAACCATACACACACATGTCGATTCTGAATGTCATTACCATTTTCAAATAGAAGAAAATTGAAGAAATAAAAAGATTTTCAACAGTGTTTGTTACCAGACTTGCAGAAATAAATTGACAACACAAACTAGACTCCAGTCCTCTTCCCAGCGAACGTAACTGAAAGCCTTCGCAACTGGCTAAAGACAGGCGGGACTCAGAAAAGGAAGTGTCTGGGACCCAGATCATTTGTGGCTTCAGTAACTATGCGTTCTGGGTTGTCAGACGCTGCCTCTGGAGCAGGAGTGGGGAACGTCCGGCCCGCGGGCCACATGAGGCCCATGAGATCATTTGGTCTTGCCCTGCCAAGGCCTGAGGGGCGAGTTATTAAGTATCTGACCCAATAGAGCAGCTCATCTTTAAGCTGATAATTCTGTGTGGCCTGAGGATGATGTTATAAATATCCAAATGGCCCCTGGCAGGAAAAGGTTCCCCACCCCTGCTCTCGAGCTTCTCGGATGTGCACCTGGGACCACGTCCAAACACCAAGTCCATGCAGCAGGCGCAGGACGGGGCCCGAGACTCCGCACTGCCAATAAGCTCCCAGGCAAGGACGCCGCGGCGGGTCTGGGACCACATTTTGAGCAGCAGGGGGTCAGAGGTCTTGCTCACTCTGTCACACCATCAAACCACCCCTGCGATGGTGCTATTTCAGCAGTTCCGCTGCATTCTAGAGTCTGGATCCAGATAACCTCGGTGTCTGCTCTGGGCAATTTAATTATCTTCCTAGGGCATGCCGTGAGCGAGGGCTTCTCCACGTCACAGGAAACAGTCACACTTCCTCATGCAAGAGGGAGGAGGAGGGAATAAACAGAAATGGGCAATCTGTGACAGGCCTCCTGAGCTTGACCTTCGAGGAAATAAACTCAAAATACCTTTGATAACCAGCACATTATTTCCTGTCCTAATGCTTTCACAATTATGTGAGCAGAAAGTAATATGTAATAACTCAATTTTCTGATGAAGCCAGGAAATGAATATAACACAGGAATAAGAGTGAGGAAGAGGAGGAGGTTGATGATCATGATGATCAGCAATAGTTACACTGAGAAGTTACTGTGTGTTTCTGTGTATAAGACACTATTTTTTTTTCTAAAATCGTTAGACTGAAATTGAGGGACATCTTATACACAGAAAAATACGGTATGTTCCAGGCACATGCTAAGCACTTTGCTTTCATTGTCGCGTGACCCCCACGACAATCTTATGGTAAAAATATTATTTCTATTTTTTATATTAGGAAACCGAGACTCAGTGAAGAGAGATTACTTATCCAATTAGATTTGTGCACTGGTGGGGTCCCTCAGCCTGGCCTGCACCCTCTCACAATCCAGGACCCCTCGGGGGATGTCGGGCTGCCAATTTTGGCCTGATCCCCGCAGCCCAGCCAGGCCGAAACCGGCAGTCCGACATCCCCCAAGGGATGTAGTAGTGCGCAAAGCGGTAGGAGGCCGGGGAGGAGGCCGGGGAGGAGCCCGAGCCCAGGCCAGGCGCCGCGCTGCTCCCACTCATCCCAGCCCTGCTGCGCCTGCTGCCACTCGGTAAACTCGCTGAGCGGTGCTCCCCCTGTGGGGGCGCACTGACCACCAGGGGGAAGCTCCTACGTTGAGTGTCTGCTCCCTGGTGGTCAGTGCACATCACAGCAAATGGTCAAATGGTCAACTGGTCACTTAGGATTTTGTATAGAGAGATAAAAGAGGGGAGGCTTGAACCCAAGGCTGCCCAACCCCCCACATCTCTGCACCACGAAGCTAACTGAGCTCCTTCATCCGGAATACAGAAAAGCTCCTATCTCAATGAAAGAAAGACGGCATCCTTAAGCTATATTAAATAAAGGCTTCAGAAATAGAATCAGGACAACTGCTTCTCTTGATTAAAGACACAGATCAAGCTGGACTGAATCAAATACTCCACGCTGCAAAGGAATCAGTCAGGAACCAGTTCGGGTGCTTGTTTATCTCAGCAAAAGGATCCGTTGAGTACACATCTGAAAGGCTGCACAGGTTAAATATTCTAATCTAGAAGAGATAGATGACAGGCTCGCACACGGGGCTGACAAGGGCACCATTGCAAAAAGGCCAGAGACGCTCTCAAAGCAAAGGCAAGCAGCACCCGCCCCAGAGAGCCGTGCGGTCCAGAGAATGAATGCCGGTCAGATGGCTCCATGACATCACTGTCCTATGGAGGACGCGGGGGATGTCAGCGTAGCACGGCCGGCCGAGCGTTCCCTCCCTCTTCCAGGGTATTTCATTCGGGTGGTTCACCAGACCTTGGTGCGTACATATCCCAGGAAGGGCTCTTGGGTTTCCCGGCTCCAACGGCCACAATTCTTAACATTTCTCTCCCTGTGTTCAGGAAGGGCTTTTTAAGTTGGTTTTACAAATAACTCACTTGGTTTTGCCAGAGTTTAATCTGCTACTGAATCCCTCTACTGGGTTTTAAATTTGAAAGTCATGCCCTGTTTACGAATGTAATCGTCGTTCGCGTCTCTGTGAAGACACTAATTAGAATTCTTTCTAAAGTCTTATCTCTCATGTTTGTTTTCCTGCGGCCACTGGTGTTTCCGGTTCACCAGCGGCCACTCCTGGACTAGACTTTCCTGAGATGTCCGGCGATTTCTGTCTGCTCAGCATCAGAGATGAAGGCCGGTAGGCGTGAGCACCGGTAGCCTGATGGGCTGCCTGGGGAATGTTTAAGATCTCACTTTGGTTTCCTTGGGGAATCTCCTCTTGAGTGGATGCTGCTGAGAGCTGTGGGCAGTTTTCCCCTGGGGTCAGTGAGAAATGGAGGGGAAATAAAGGCTTAGATTCAGAGGACAAACAAGGACAAAAGGCTGGGCATCCACTTTGGTGGCGGGCAGGGGCTCTGGGTGGCCAGGGAGCCCAGCCTGGAATTCAGTGGCTGCGCACCATGGGGCCCTCGGGGAAGAGCCTGGCTGAGCAGGGAGGGGCCAGGCCCTTCCTCTGAGCCCCCAGTGCCGGAGCCCGGATTCTTCCAGAGCCGCTCAGTGTGCCTGCCTCTGTGCCTGCGGTGGGGTCTCGTAAACAAACTCCACCTTCTGGAAATTTCCCAAGCTAGTCATCTGGGACTGAGACCTCTCCCTGTTTTCAGTGAGATTGTCACTTATTTTTATACTTAGTTTGATCATTTTAATGGAATCTGGGGAGGCAATCAAGGTAAAGAAATGAACTTTTCACCATCATGATTTAAAATCTCAATTCATTTAGAAATAATTATCAATACATGTGTATGTGTTTATGTGCATGTGTGTATACATACATACATACATGTCATGTGTCTAGCTAGAAATAAAACAAAATGTTAACTATGGTAATGTATAAGATAATAGTTTAAGGATGACTGTCTATTCCTGGGGGGTGGGGGGATTAATACTGTGATTTTCTTTAGAACCAATTCACATACCATTTTAAAGGGTACAATTCAGTGGATTGTAGTATATTCACAAAGATGTGTAACCTTCACTACAACCAGTCTCAGAACATCTTAATCATCCCCTAAACCCTGAGTCCATTAGCCGTCACTCTCCACTCCCCTCTCTCTCCCAGCCCCTGGCAACCACTACTCTCTCTGTCTCTATAGATTTGTCTATTTTAATAGTTCGTATCAGTGGAATCTAGTAGTGCATAGAAATGAAATTGTACAGTATGTATGTTTTGTGTCTGGCTTTTTTAAAAAGATTTTTATTGATTTTTAGAGAGAGAAGGAGAGGGAGAAGGATAGAGAGAAAGAAACATCAATAAGAGAGAAACATCATCTGATCAGCAGCCTCCTGCAGGCCCCTTACTGGGGATTGAGCCTGAAACCCAGGCATGTGCCCTGACCAGGAATCAAACTGATGACCTCTTGGTTCATGGGTCGACGCTCAACCACTGAGCCACACCGCCAAGCTGGCTTCTTTTACTGAATGTAATGCTCTCAAGGTTCATCCACGCTGTAGCCTGTGTATCTCACTCCTTTCTATGGCCGAATAATAGCTCACTGCATGGATATACCACATTTTATTTTTCCATTCACTAGTTGTTGAACATTTGGGTTGGTGCCACCTTTCTGGCTATTAAGAGCAATGTTGCTATGAAATTCATGTACAAATTATTACTACTTTATAATTTTAAAAAATACAGCTTCAGAAAAATTACAAAAACATCTTTCCAAAAATAGTCAATAAATCAAACTTTTGGCTCATGCAGACTGGCTCTGCTCCCATTACTCTAAAGCATATGGTCTAGTGTATGCCTACAACACCTAATAGTGCAAATACCTGGACAGAATAAATTAACTAGGAGCAAGCAGACATTCTTGCATAAACTGGTGGTCCACTAATAAATCTAGTCTCAACATGGTGGAGGTACACGGATGTATGTTAACAATTTCTATGGCTTCTATAATCATTGCTTCAGAGCAGCAGGCCTTTCTTTTGAGAGTATCATCTTAGAACATATTTCATTCGGTTACATGCAACATTCAGAAAACCGCGCTTGTGCACTGAATTAAAACAGGCCCAGACCATGAAATGAGGGTCGGGGAGGGGGGGTGGACGGACCTGTTTTGCTGCCCCCTCATAGACTGCAACCTTTAGAAAGGGATTATTTCCATTACATTTTCATCAGGGACTAGCAAAGAAAAGTATATCATGTTATTACAGAGCCTGGAAATGTAATGACTTCCAGGTTGCTAAGCAACACTCAATGTTAAAGGCCCCAGTATCTGTGATCTCCAGAGACACTCTCAAATTTCATTAAAACCTGCTCATAACCATTACAAGGTCCAAGTGGAGTTTATAAATAGGCTTCGTTTCTTGACATAATAGTGGAGGAACGGAAAAAGAAAACAAAAAGCAAGAGGCATCCAAACTTTTGTGGTGCTTAAAACCAAATATTTCGGACACCCAATTAGCAAAATCTATACCGCTTCTAAGGGTGTTTCATAGAAAGAAGCCAAGTACTATCCATTTATAGTAAATAAGTTATTTATTATCTTGGAAAAATGGTGCTGTGCAGAACTTTGAGACCTTCTTTGAAGAAAGGATAAATACGTTCGGTGTATAAATCGAGAAGGGAGCCCAGGGTAATTTGAAATGATGGTCCAATCATTATTTGCTGCAAGGAAGGTCATGATCGGGGTACGCTTTCAACTGAAATAGGAAGGAAGGATGCTGCAGGAAATAATTCTGAGGAACACTTTCAAACTATTGCCTTTAGCAATGGTGCTGGGAAAAGTCAATCCCCGGAACAGAAAAGGTTACGGCAGATCGCAATCACAACACCCCCCACCCCCACTGAGTGTCTCCCCAGGGTGCTGATCTAGATGTTGGGCTCAGCTCCCTAAGATGGCGAAGAGATCTGGCTTCTCGTACCAGGAGAACACCCTGGTGCTCTCCCTGCTGCAGCTACCTGTGGATCCCTCGCTCCCAGCTCTCTCTCCTGTCTCAGCACCACCTGGCAATATCCACGTCCACCGAAAGGGTCCTTCCAGCACCACAGTTCTTTGGTCTTCCCTCCAGTGACCACCACACACAGACACTCGCTGCTGGGGCCATTACCATTACCCGGCTGCCCTCCAGAACCCAATCCAAGCTTCCCACACACTGATCACCACTTCCCACCGTTCCTCTCTCCCGTCCAGACCTCTCATGCTTGGAATTCCAGAACTACAGATGGAACGGCCAACTAGGATGTCTGACTGCATCTCAAACATCCCATGTCCAAAGCGGAGCTCCTCCTTCCCCCTCTCCCTCCACACCAGCTCCTCCCGAGTTTTGGCCTAGATGGATCGGAGCTGTCTATGGCTGTTCTCTGTCTCACAGTCCAGATCCCATCTGTTGGTAACTTCTACTGGGTCTACTTTCAAGATCCAAAACATGATCGCTCCAAGCCACAGTCAGACCTCTCCCAGATCGCAGGAACCTCCTGCATCTCTCTTATCCCTCACCCACTTCAATGACTACTCCGAATGCAGCAACCGGGTCACCCCACGCCTCTACTCAGAACCCGCCAAAGGAGACACTCACTGCACCATTGCAAAGTGTTCGCCACCAGACATCTGCCTCAGGCTCTCATAGGAGAGAAGGCCAGGAACTAAGACAACAACAGTTCAATTCAGACTGGAATTTGGCTTTTAAAAAGCTATAAAGTCATTTTTTGACAATTAGGAAAATTAAATATGAGCTAGATATTAGTGACATGATATTTTTACTAAGTCCCTTGGGTGTGATAATGTCATCTTAGTTTGGGGCCAAGTGTCACAATGCCTTTACTTCCACATGATTCTTAAAACACACAGATACCCAAAACCTAAGCAATTTTATCACCCCAATAAATTCAATAAAAAATAAAATTAAACCATCTAAAAATTAAAAAAACACACCAATAGAAATAAAAATATCGCAGGGACAACACCTTGTGTGAATAAACTATATGGACACTTGAAAAAATATGGTAAAATGATAACAATTCTGATTATTCTTGATTACTCAGGTGTTCAAACTACTCTTTCAACCTGTGTTTTTGAAACTTTTCATAATAAAAAGTGGGTACAGTGTCATCAATGGCAGTGGGAACCTGAACTAGAAGGCTCGTTAGAGAAGACAGGGAACGGATTTTATTTGACAGAAGAATTTCAGGAAGGGGTGGGGGTTGGGGGTTGGATCTCTTGAGAAAAGAAGTCAAAACAGAAGGAAAACGATGCTGCCTGGGGGCCACCCACATGGACTGAGCGAGGAGGGGGGTGCCGGCCTGTTCACCAGGAGCTTCCGTGGGGGGCGGGGCGGAAATGGGGAGACCCCTTCACAGTGGTCCCTAAGGAAGCTTTCTCTGCCACCTGCGCATCCTCTGCCAACTTGGGGCAACGTTGCACATGCTTCCTCAGCCCCTTGGGGGCTGTGTTTCCCTCCCGGCCACACACAAGCCTCAGTCCTGAGGCCCGGCTCCATCCCCTGGCCACGTGCTTCCTGATTCCATTGCTCAAAACCACAGAAATGTTTCCTCAGGGAGTGAAGTAGGAACTACAGGCAGGTACTTCTTTCCTTTGTTGGAAAGATACAACGAAGCCATTCCGAGTTCCCCGGGAGCCTGTGACTCTGGCATCGCTGGCACCGACGGCTTCTCCAGGTAACAAACGGTGCGCGTGAGTCAGGGACCGATCCCGGGACAGGGACTCGTCAGGGCATCCTCTCCGAGAGGCAGGAGCACCTGAATCGGGCCGGTTCCACGAGAATTAATCATGTTCACTTTTCACTCATTTGGGTACACAGGGTTTCTTTTTTAGGCCACTGGTTTCACACCAATCTCCCGCCTCCTTTGTTGTCCTTTAAGAAAATAATCAAGAACAGAAGGACTTGAACCACCAGGAAAATGAGCTGGAGAGAAAGAGGCATGGTCTTACCTACGTGTTCTATACCTCGGGGAACGCTTCTTTACCTCTCTGCTAGAAACAGTCCCTTCGGACTCTGAGTCCAGACTCGTTCTGTTTCTAACGCTGAATGGCTGCAGAGCTCCTACTTACCCCGTTTGGCTTCTAAAGGCTTTTCTTTTCTTTTTGTAAAATAGAATTTTATTTCAGAGAGAAAGGGAGAGGAAGAGAGAGAGAGAAACATCAATGATGAGAGAGGGAAACATTGATCAGCTATCTCCTGCATGGCCTCTTCTGGGGATCAAGCCAGCAACCTGGGCATCTGCCCTGACGGGGAAGCAAACTGTGACCTCCAGATTCATAGGTTGATGCTCAACCACTGAGCCACACTGGCCGGGCTAACGGCTTTTCTGTACATGAAGAAATCCAGCAACGGAACATCTCCGTTCTCCCGGTGGAATGAAAAGGACCAGGGGACCTACACGAGCATCTAAATTTTAGATTCTAAAAGGAAAGGGAAGTGAGCACAGTAAGACTTGCTGAAAGCCACCAGGAAAAGCGTCTCCAAGGGCTGGATGCTGGTAATAATCTTTCATACTCTTCACCCAGATTGCACCCCTGCTGCAGGGTAGCTGGGCGGGTGGGGGAAGCCAGGACATCAGTTACCGTATCACCTCTGCCTTCGCAGTAGCCAGGGGTACGCGCTGAAGCCAGTTCTGCAGAACAAGGCTGTGGTGGCTTCTGCGCCGTGGATACCGCGAGTGCAGGCGTAAGGCAGCTTTAATTAAAAGACAAGCAGCTAATCTGCAATCATCACTCTGGGAAAACTCCCATTGATAGCGAGTTCAAGAGAGAGGCAAACTGGGGAGCACCTCGCAGGATGATTTGCATCACCGTTTTAAAGCTACAGCACAAGAGTATAATTACAGAACCGCCCCGGCTTCCTGGCAATGACAATGGGTAATTAAACTCGGTGGATGTTCTAAATACAGACTAAGTGAGGAAGAGCACCCTGGGGGCAGCACCATTAGCACAGAGTAAACTTCCTCAGTCTTTCATGTTAGTGAACACTGCAGTTTTAGAAAAAAAAGCACAAAACTGGGACTTGAAACAGGTATTTCAAGAATGGTGGTTACCGGGTGCTGGGGGAGGGGAGGGACAGTCATTGTTAAAGGGCGGGGTTGCATTTGGGGGGAAGGGGCTCTGGGGATGGATGGCGGTGATGGTTGCACAGCCATGTGACTGCACTTAATGCTCTCGACTGTACAATTAAAAATGGTAAAATTGGTCAATTTTATATGAATTTTACCATAATTTTTAAAAAGAGTTAAGTTGTTTTCCCGTAAATGAGTAAAAAGTCACTTACATTCAATTTTTCTTCCACGAACACCATCTACCTGGTCCTTTATGCAGCAGGTCAGAAACTCTAAGGAGATCATTCCAGGCAGTAAAATAAACTAAAAGGCGGCGGCGTTTGGTTACTCTGACCAACTTGGGGTCTAATTGGCTTGCTGCATGATTAATGCGACCAGTATTTTAGAAAATGGTGTAATTTATTTCCAAGACAGGCCCATAATCGCCTCTCTGCAACTCTGAAGAGCTCTGAAACCCAAACTTGCTTCCCTAAGTTTGGATCAAGAACGTATTTGGTGGCAAACCTGACCCGAGCCCACACCGGCCCACACAGAGTCTGCGTTTACCCACGCGCTGTGCACACGCACACTTCTGGCTGCAGAAACCTCCCCCTGGTAGACAGCGTCACTGCCCCATCCTTCTACCTGAATGGGCACCCTCTCACGTGCAGTACAAGCGCCATGCCACAGCGATGGGAAAATTATGCGTTTCCTAACAAACCTGGTTCTGCACGTTTCAAAGAAGAGGCAGTGGATCTCTGTGAAATTAATCACATCCGATTTAGGTCAGTATTTCCCAAGCACTGATCATTCTCTACCAAAATCACAATTTTGCCAGATCCAGACGTGATCATCCGTGTTATTACATTCCCTAGTACGTGTCCTCACGGTGACTCAGCTTTGTTTATTTGAATAAAATTCCAATTGTAGAGAAATATCTCTAACTGTACAAGCCGCGGTCCTGAGAGGTCTACCCTGTGGGACAAAGGAGATTCTGAAGAAGCCCAGAGGTGTTAAAGGCACAGGAGTGCCAGACCGAGACTTCCACCCTAAATCAGTGGTTCTCAACCTTCTGGCCCTTTAAATACAGTTCCTCATGTTGTGACCCAACCATAAAATTATTTTCGTTGCTACTTCATAACTGTAATGTTGCTGCTGTTATGAATAGTCATGTAAATATCTGATACACAGGATGGTCTTAGGCGACCCCTGTGAAAGGGTCGTTCGACCGCCAAAGGGGTCGCGACCCACAGGTTGAGAACCACTGCAAATCATCAGAGAGGCAAAGAAATCGGAAAGGGAACCCCTGCCAGCCCATGTGACTCAGTGTCCCCCGGGCCAGGCTGGTGCGCAATCTCCTGTCTCCCGTTGTCACTGTTTCTCAGGGAATGGCTCGCTGAGACGGCAAGTCTTGTGGGGGTGGGGGACCCGTCTGTACAAAAGCATAAAGTAGCAGCGGGGGCGGGGAGGATAAACTCTGTGTCCCACTTCCAGGCTGTCACCTTAATCCGCCAGGCAGACTGAGCTGGGCCAGGCGCCGCCATCTATTTATCAAATTGGCACCAAAGTTACCCTGAGTGCAACCCCCTGGCTCATCCATAGCTGCGCTGGCCGAAGGCGGCCTCAGGTGCCTGTGTCTAGAAGGGAACAGACCGACCGACCAGAACATGAGCCGGACCAGCAGGACCCTCAGCCCTTCCTACACTTCAGCAGCAGCCACTGCAAAGAACAGCCTTCAGAACCAGCAGAGACGGATTTGTTAGGAAAAGAAAATCAGTCCGTCTTCACAAGCACCTTCAGCATCAGCTCCCGGAGCACAGACACGTGACGGCAGGGAAAGTCTTCCTGCTTGGGGACTGAGCGTTAGGAAATCTCCACTGTGCAACTACCAGGAATTTAAAAATAGTAAGTGTACACTGATTGAATGCGGTGATCAAAACGACCATCACCCGCCAGGGGCAGGCAGACACCATGAGCCCCTGGAGGTGCTGAACTGAGAAAGACAATATCCACTCAGGAGTTTTCCTGAATCAAACGGACATCAGACAGACACAAACTGACGGTGATTCCGCAAAATGCCCAGCCTGCAGGCTCCCAAAGTGTGATGAAGATGAAGAAAGGTGGCAGGGCTTTCCAGATTAAAGACACGTGTCTACTAGAGTACGCGCTCCCAGCTGGGTCCCACCCAGAATAAAAGGCTGCAGAGGGCACTGGCCCGACCGCTTAGGCTCCGTCAAAGAGGGCGTTGGTGTCCCTCAAGAACCACAGTAAGATTTGCCTTCGCGGGGAGAACATCGGTCTGAGCACAACCCTAGACTAACTGAATGGTGTGGGGTTTTTTTGAATGGGTCGTTTTCAAAATGCACACAGTAACTCAAAGAAAGCTCACAACACAAAACCCAAAGGATGCCCTGCAGTACTTCCTGTACTCCACAGCAAAGAAAGCCCGGAGCAAGCAGGGGCCAGCACAGGTTTTACATACACATATTTAATGCATATGTTCATACAGGGCTGTGTGTGTGTGTGAGCAGGAAGCTGGAAAGGAACACACAGGACCGCTTAGGCTCCGTCAAAGAGGGCGTTGGTGTCCCTCAAGAACCACAGTAAGATTTGCCTTCGCGGGGAGAACATCGGTCTGAGCACAACCCTAGACTAACTGAATGGTGTGGGGTTTTTTTGAATGGGTCGTTTTCAAAATGAACACAGGAACTCAAAGAAAGCTCACAACACAAA
>NW_006295816.1:6673845-6675461 GCF_000327345.1 Myotis davidii | reverse complement strand
GCACTTTAAATACAGTTCCTCATGTTGTGACCCAACCATAAAATTATTTTTGTTGCTACTTCATAACTGTAATGTTGCTACTGTTATGAGTCATAATGTAAATATCTGATACACAGGATGGTCTTAGGCGACCCCTGTGAAAGGGTCGTTCGACCGCCAAAGGGGTCGCGACCCACAGGTTGAGAACCACTGCAAATCATCAGAGAGGCAAAGAAATCGGAAAGGGAACCCCTGCCAGCCCATGTGACTCAGTGTCCCCCGGGCCAGGCTGGTGCGCAATCTCCTGTCTCCCGTTGTCACTGTTTCTCAGGGAATGGCTCGCTGAGACGGCAAGTCTTGTGGGGGTGGGGGACCCGTCTGTACAAAAGCATAAAGTAGCAGCGGGGGCGGGGAGGATAAACTCTGTGTCCCACTTCCAGGCTGTCACCTTAATCCGCCAGGCAGACTGAGCTGGGCCAGGCGCCGCCATCTATTTATCAAATTGGCACCAAAGTTACCCTGAGTGCAACCCCCTGGCTCATCCATAGCTGCGCTGGCCGAAGGCGGCCTCAGGTGCCTGTGTCTAGAAGGGAACAGACCGACCGACCAGAACATGAGCCGGACCAGCAGGACCCTCAGCCCTTCCTACACTTCAGCAGCAGCCACTGCAAAGAACAGCCTTCAGAACCAGCAGAGACGGATTTGTTAGGAAAAGAAAATCAGTCCGTCTTCACAAGCACCTTCAGCATCAGCTCCCGGAGCACAGACACGTGACGGCAGGGAAAGTCTTCCTGCTTGGGGACTGAGCGTTAGGAAATCTCCACTGTGCAACTACCAGGAATTTAAAAATAGTAAGTGTACACTGATTGAATGCGGTGATCAAAACGACCATCACCCGCCAGGGGCAGGCAGACACCATGAGCCCCTGGAGGTGCTGAACTGAGAAAGACAATATCCACTCAGGAGTTTTCCTGAATCAAACGGACATCAGACAGACACAAACTGACGGTGATTCCGCAAAATGCCCAGCCTGCAGGCTCCCAAAGTGTGATGAAGATGAAGAAAGGTGGCAGGGCTTTCCAGATTAAAGACACGTGTCTACTAGAGTACGCGCTCCCAGCTGGGTCCCACCCAGAATAAAAGGCTGCAGAGGGCACTGGCACCGCTGACAGAATCGGGATATGGAGGGCAGGGGGTAAAACAAGGGCATCAGGTTAAATTTCCCGCTTTGATGACCGTGGGTAAGTGAGAAAACGCCTGTTTCGTCAGGAAATGCACACTTACAAAGGGGCGAGGGGGCGCAACGCTCTCTAACTCTCCAGTTCAGAAAAGCTATGCTGACAGGCAGAATCGGACACAGGCTAACAACAGGCGACCATGGGGAGAGGCGGCTGGGACGAGGTCCAAGATGACACCCGCTCCCTGCCCACTGGCCGCCGCCCCCGCCCCGCTCCCCGTGAACTCACCATCCTCCTGAGAATCCGCAGCAGCAGCTTCTGCTCCTTGGGGTCCTCCCTGGAGGTCAGTGAGTCGGCAAAGCTCTCTGCGTTCTCAGGGGACAGGCTGTCCGGGTGTTCTCCCCCGTAGAGCTGGACCAGGATAGACAGACACTTGGATGCAACTTCAAAAATTTCAGG
>NW_006295816.1:6659830-6673779 GCF_000327345.1 Myotis davidii | reverse complement strand
ACCACAGTAAGATTTGCCTTCGCGGGGAGAACAGTCTGAGCACAACACTGGATTAACTGAATGGTGTGGGGTTTTGTGAATGGGTCGTTTTCAAAATGCACAGTAACTCAAAGAAAGCTCACACCACAAAACCCAAAGGAGGCCCTGCAGTGAAAGCTCACAACACAAAACCCAAAGGATGCCCTGCAGTACTTCCTGTACTCCACAGCAAAGAAAGCCCGGAGCAAGCAGGGGCCAGCACAGCTTTTACATACACATATTTAATGCATATGTTCATACAGGGCTGTGTGTGTGTGTGTGTGTGTGTGTGTGTGTGTGTGTCTATGGGTGTGAAAACTGTATGAAATCTTCTGAGGCATGCCCCTTAGAGTGTTGCTTACTATTAACTTGCTTGGAAAAATTCACTTCCTAGAAGATATAATGGAACACTTTGAACTTGTCTGTGTCCAAATCATTATCAACTAAACAGGTAGGAGAGAAAGCATTGTTTTTGCATGTACTCAAAGGTTCTTTTTAAAAAACTGGGTGCTAGAACTAAATATAAAATCTAAAACTTCTCAGAAAAATCATAGGCAGAATCTTTTTGACCTTGAGCGAGGGAATCATTTCTTAGCTAGAACTGCGAAAGTACAATGTACAAAATGGAAAATGGACTTCATCTAAATTTAAAAAAAAACAACTTCACTTTGAAAGACTGTCTAGTAGTTCATTAAATGCTCAATACAAGGTAGATATTACACCACCACCCCCATCAGAAAGGGTCCCTTTAATGGAGACTATGAAAAAGTGTTGCATCAGACCCCCAAACTAGACCATGCTTCTTGCCCCAAGTAAATGTCTCCCCTCTATACACTTTCTGGATGATGCACATCTTGTGATTATATGTCCATTTCTGTCCAGCAACCAGGACTCAAGGCCGAGACCATGGCTCAACTTTTGCAATTATATTAGATTTCATATTTGTATGAAAACTCACCCTATCCTACCTTCATTGATTTACTCATGTTTTCTACTTTATAAAGGATCTCCAGACTTGAAAAAAAAAAAAACCCAACTAAGTTTGAATTTCAGGTAAACAATGAATCTTTTTTAGTGTATGTCCATTTGGCATCTTATATTTTATCTGTCAACCCTAACTTTATTGTAAACATTGTTATTAGCTAAATCCAATGTTTTGTGGGAGAGATGAGATCATAGACACACACATATATTCACATAAAACTTGGAAATATCTCAAAATAAACATTTTGAATTTTAAAACTGTATTAAAACAATTTCAAATCACATTTGTACTGCTTTGTTCCCTTTATGTAAAAGGAGAAAGATTGTGAAATGCAATCTACACAGTACAATGCATTTCAAAATCTTTCTCCTTTTACAATCCATTTTAAAAAATATTGCCTGGTGCAGTGTTTTGTCAAAAATTATATAGGAATATTTAATGTCAGAGAATATATTAACCAAGAAGAAAAAAATAACCACTTAATAATAACAATATTTCCCACCCTTTTTTGCTATCTAAAAGCACCTGAGGAAGTAGCCCCTCTGTGTTGCTGGGACATCTTTAAGGAGAATTCACAGCAGCCATCCATCCTTACTCCCCTGCATTTTAATACAGCAATTGCTTTGCCCAAATCGGCTGAAGAGGCAGCAGAAACTATCATTACGCTGATGAATGGCAGCAATTCCAGATGACATCACCCAAGGAAACACCGCTGCCCGCGGCCCTGACGCTGCCCGCTTTGTCTTGAAAGGATGCTCTCATTTCACTGACCCCAGGCTCATTGTTACTAAACGTAGAAATTTAGAGGGAAGAAAACCGGCCACTGCCATTACTGATTTAGTTATTAGTCTATAAATCATTGAGAGTTAAAAAAAAAAATCCAAAAACAAGTTGAAAGACACTGGTAGGTCAACTCAGCCTTGACCTCTGGGCTTCTGGCACTGTCCTGACTTTGCTGACGAACTTCCCATTTTCCTGGCCAGGCACTAGAGAACGGGGCAACGTTCACTTCAGAATCGTCACCAGTCGATGCAGGGGGGTTAACCCGTTCTCTCAAAGCAGCGCAGCTGCAGGAACCGGAGGGGGTGAAGCTATGCCAATGCTGCCTGGCTGCCAAGGTGCGGGGTTCCGTGTAGAAGCTCTGGCCTGACCACGTGTCACCTGCTGCTCTTCCTGACCTTCCACCTGGATGTGCAGGTGGAGGCTGCTGCCACTGGCTGGGAGAAGGATGCTGGAGAAAGTCCTCCAAGAAATAACCTAAGTGTCACGATGCTTGTGCCCCTCACCAGCCATCTTCCACACGGGAGCCCCAGCGGTTATCTTTAAACACTTTGATCAGATTCCATCACCCTCCTGCTCAGAACCTTCAGTGGCTCCTTGCCATCTTGAGAAGACAGTCCGAGCACCGAACTGTGGCCCACAGACCCTGCCTGAGCAGTGGGGCCCTCTGCCTGCAGGACAACAGTCTAGACAGTGAGGCCAGGGGAGGGCAAGACAACAGAGTCTCCAGAAACGTACGTTGGGTCATCATTCACCGCTGGGACCACCATGGCTTAGATGTTCTTATGGCGACATTATAGCCAGTGGGTAGACCCACGCGCATGGAGCTTAGAGGACAGGTCACGGCTAAAGACACATGTTTGGAAATCCTCCAGGCACGGACATCACGGAAAGCAAGGAGCTGAAGGAGTTACTGGTGGCAGCCCAGCCCCAGGCTGGGGGTGCGGGCTTTGGAAAGCTTTCCCAGGGGACAGCCTCTCCTCCCTTCCACCACCTCCCTCCTCAGACAATTCAGGAATGCTTCACTCTTGGGGGTAGTTTCTGCTCAGCATCAGCTTATTCAGGGAAAAGTCCTGGCATCATTTGGGACACATTCTAGGCTCCTGGGTCTTCTGCATGTGGAAACTGGCGAAGGGCATAAGGAGGGTCGATGGCAGAGCTGATCACATACAGACTTCTGAAAACGGCCCTATTTTCATCTCCTCCCCGAGGCCAGAGGTGCTATGGGGCTCAGAGCTGGGAGGCAACACCAGGCCACCCTCGCACCCCTGCAGGGCGTTTGGGGCAGGGCTTCCTGATCCTCTGTGCCTCCTTCTGCCAGCCAGAGATATGCTGAACCCTCAATGTATTACCAACTCCTCCCCTTCCTCTTCATTGTCATAAGTTGATTCCTTTTTGAGTTCTGTACGTTGATGTTAAAGCAGTGGTTCTCAACCTTCCTAATGCCGCGACCCTTTAATACAGTTCCTCATGTTGTGGTGACCCCCAACCATAAAATTATTTTCGTTGCTACTTCATAGCTGTAATGTTGCTACTGTTATGAATCGTAATGTAAATATCTGATATGCAGGATGTATTTAGGCGACCCCTGTGAAAGGGTCATTCGACCCCCAAAGGGGTCACGACCCACAGATTGAGAACCGCTGCTTTAAAGGCATTTTGGGAGGCAGGACTGAGTGTGCGATAAAGAGCAATGAAAAGAGGCCTTCCTGTCAGGATTCTTTTGGCAAACCTCACACTCATTCCACAGTGTGAGGATCGTTTTAATGAACTAAAAGCGTGTGAATGGAATTACAATAAAAATTACTTTTAGCCCAATAGGCATGGCTCAGTAGTTGAGCATCGACTTATAAACCAGGAGGTCACTGTTCGATTCCGGACAGGGCACATGCCCATGTTGTGGGCTCGATCCCCAATAGTGGGCGCGTAGGAGGCAGTGGACCAATGCTTCTCTCTTATCATTGATGTTTCTATTCCCCCGCCCACCACCCGGTTCCTCTCTTTGGCACGTCTCTCCATCCATTTAGGTCATACTTTACGTCTTTCAAAATGTTCTACAGTTAGCATCATGATTTGCATTTTCCTGTTATAGTTATGTTTGTCCTTTTTTTATGAGATGGTTTTAGTCACACCTATAAAAGGATTTCCCCCCATTTCTATTTCTATCAGATTAATTCCAGTATAAAAAAAAAGCTTTTGGTTTCTGTGTATTATATTCTATGCCATGAATTACTGAAGTTTGCTTTTTAGTTTCAACAAGTTTTTTATTTTAATCTCTTATCTAGGTATGAAAATTCTCGCAACTGCGAGTAATAATCAGTTTCAGTCTTAATATTTATTTTTCTTCTCTGTAATATACCACCACCCATCGCTGTTGACTATTAGTGGTGGCAGAAGGGACTCCTCTTTTCTCAATTTTAATGAAAATGCTTTCAGTGTTTATTAATTTCTAGGAAATAACTTTCAACATTTTGGAAAGATTCACTCTATCTTAAATAAAGTTTTAAAAAATTAAGAGTGGCCAGTTGAACTTTTTTAGCATTGACCATGTTTTTATTTTCCTTCAATTTCTTAAAATTATTAAATTATACTTTTCCAATGCTTGAACTATTCTTGAATTCATGGATCAAACCCTATTTGGTCATATTGGTCCTTTTAATACATTACTAGATTTGATTTACCTTTTTTTAAAATTTTCTTACCTATATTCATAAGTAAACGTGATATTCAATTGTTCTGTATTATTTTAAAGTAGGCTATGGCTTTAGACTTTTTACAGCTTTATGACAATGAGCCAGGGAGCTTTCCATCTTCCTCTACACTCTGAATTATTTAAATAGCATAGGATTTGTCTAGTCTTTGAAAATTTGGAACTCATATGGAAAACCACTTAGTCCTGCACTATTGCAATGACAGATCTTGGAGATGCGAAACAACACATTATGAAAATCCAGGTGTCTGGTATCTTTTTTTATATTACAAGGTGTTTTTTTTTCTTTTGATAGCAACTAATGGGATTCTTGTATTTGCCCTGCAAGCTGGCAGCCCTTCTCACTGGTTGTGAAAGAAATCTTAGCAGAATAAAAGAGGAAAGTGTTCCTTTTCCCCCTCAGCTGCAGAAAAGCAGGTTCCATTTCGTGTCCTAAAATCATCCTTGAAAATGTCATTTCTAATAAGGCAGTCCTGTGAGACATCTGGAAGGCAGAGAGGGTGCCCGTGTCCTGGGTGATCAATGTTCAACTTTCAAAACAAAAACCATTCTGATTGGGTCTCTTACTAACAATGTTTGCTTTGGTGATGATGCTTGTATTGACAGCACTGAATTTCTACAGGATATACATGCTTATAAGATTTCTTTGTTGGATCAGCATATCCCTCTTTTCGACCTGCTTATGGTTAAAACAAATTAGACCTGTATTCTTTCTTGAATAAAGTGGTTGAGCGGCTTACGTCATTGGATGGTTAAATTTTAACTTCTGAAGTTTGATATTTTTTGGTCATTTATAATTTTCTATAAAAGTATTCCCTCTATATTTCAAAGGTTCATGCATTCGTATTATACATATTTCACATTTGAGTGATTATATTTCCTTTTCCCTTTCCTAATGCTGTAGCCATAGAATCCAAATTAAAACTGAGTTATCTCATCTTTACCTGTCAAATGGACCCAAAAAACTTTAGGCTCAGAAGATGCAGTGCTGGTGAAGATACAGAAAAACAAACACATTTAATTACCTTTGACTTGAATGTAAACTGCTAAAAATCTTTTGGGAAGTTATATGGTAATTAATGTTTATTAAAATTTAGAAGCACCTTGTGATGGAACCATCTCACTTGTAGGGCACTTATCTAACAAAAGGAAATGCAGAAGCAGCTAAAACCAATCATGACTGCTGTGTCATGCTTATAATAGCCAACCATGGAAACAACCTGAATGGCCATCCACCAGGAAATGCTTGAATTAAATAAATAATAGTGCACCGATACCATAAAATACTATGCGGCTGTTAAAAAGAGTAAGATCAATGTATAAGTATCGACTTAAAAAGATGTCCATAATATTGAGATAAGTAAAAAGAAAAGTAAGTTACAAAATACCTACACTATGGTTCTATTTTTAGAAATGAAAGCCAGAACAATAAAAAGAAACTCAATGGTACAAGTGCAGGTGCTTGTAAGCAGAGTGGAGAGAATGCAAGGACACATCAAAAGTAAGCAAGGTGCCTGGCCAGAATGAATTAAGTGGTTGAGCGTCGACCTATGAACCAGGAGGTCACCAGTACGCTCCCTTGTTGCGGCTTTATGTAACACTAACTTAACTACAAGGGAACAAGACAGTTTTATGAAATGTCCAGAAGGTCATCTGGAAGATGTCCTCTCTAATTAGCATATTACCCTTTTATTAGTATAGATATTTCTCTCCCTTCCTCTCTAAAATCAATAAAAAATATTAAATTAAAAAAAGTAACCCTGGTTACCCTGGAGTAGTGCCATGTGTAAAGGGAAGGGACACTCTAGTTGTACCTTAATCACCTGTAAATTTTTTGAATTCTTATAATGTGCTTATGGCACCTTTTGTAATTCAAATATATGAAATAAATCTGCCTTCCTTACTCCTAACATTTTTAAAGGGGGACATTTCCTGGGCACCCTCTGCAGTGACCCTCATGTACTGACATACGTCAAATGCAAGATCTGCTGTTACAACCAGTGACCATGGAGAGGCATGAAGGGCCAATCTGCCTTTATCAGCTCCAGTAATAGACTGTCAGGATTTCTCATGACGGTCAAATAATGAACAAAGGAAACTTGGAAATGTAACTCTTTGTTCTAAGATTCAGAAATGTAGTACAGAGCTCTATAGCTTAGAGTTCTTAAAATTACTGTTTACTGGATCCGCGTTGTTGGAAAAATACTCGAAGTCCTCTCTATGCTAAAATAATCCCTTCTGAAGAGCTCCTATCTGAGTGAGATAGGCTTGAGGTAGAGAATGTACCCCAAAGGAAAAAGAACAAGAGATAGTACATTTATTCCTGAAAATGGGTATTTCCATTAAAAGAATGGATATTTAAAATTGCAAGGCTATTAAACTTTTAAAACCACTCCATAACTCACCAAACTAGGCCATTCTTACAACTGGAAAGAAGAAAAGTCTGTCTAAAATTGGTTAAACATAGTTATGGCTTTATTATCTAGACATTTAGAATACATTCCATGAGGCTGTCTTAGCTTTACAAATTAATGGTTCATTTATTCAAAGAAACTGATTCAGAATTAAAATCAAAAGGAGATTGTCTACCTACGGTTTTACTCTGTAGGATGCCGTGGCCCCCAAACCACCTTTACCCAGAGCTCGGCCTCGTACACCTTCGTGCCCCGTGAGGCACGTGGGAGCCTCGACCCCGGGAGCTGACGCAGCCGTTCCCCACCAATAGAGCCTAATATCAGGGCGACGAATTGCGGAGCCACAATGGAAATGCTGGGAATACCCCCGGGTGCATTATCTCAGCACATTAATGAGGCTGCTCACAAAGTGGGTTTATTACAGTGAGATAGATGTTTATTAGATCAGTAATATGATCACAGGACATACTGTATGGAAAGGGCCTCGGGGAGCCGTAGACAGGATAATGTTGCAAGCATTAAACGAAACAAAAAAGCCAAACATCGTTACCAAAACTGCTAACTTCACTGTGTCCCAGTTACGGGTAAAGAGCCACACTATTAACTACACACCCTCTTTTTCTGCTCCAAAAACGATGCGCAGGCATGCTTTCTGAGGTTACACGAAATTACGGGACTTTTTTCAAGGTGGCAAAAGTAAAACACAGCGAACTCAGGAAGTCTACTGCTCATCTTAAACACACCCCACTTCTAAAGACAACTGGGCGTTGTATTTTGAGACTAGTCAATAACGGGTTTCTCACCGCACATGTAGTACTACTGAGTAATAGAGATAAACTACTGAGTAACACATCACTAACCACCATCACTAACATACAACACAGAGACAACAGCACACACTCAGGTGGGGGGCTTACAATGTGCCCAGTGCCGAGTTCCCCACGCATTCTCTCTTACTTCTCCCAACATCCCTGTGCGGTGTCCGACCTTTTCCTTTCCTGGACGTACAAACGGAGACTTACCCACTGCCCACGGACATTCACCTGATAACCGATGAAGCCAACTCAAACACCATGAAATGAACAGGCGCTCAGAGATGACCCCACGGAGTCATGGGAACATCACAGCGCCTTGCCAAGCAGCCTCCCATGAAATGTCAGACTAATAATCGGGTGACAGTTTTGTGTTCACTTGTTAAAGGCGCAAGCATCTCTCTTTCTGTCGCTGTGACCTGTAAACACACAGCTCCGTGTGACGAGGAGTTGCTAACCCTAACCCCTGCCTCCAGGAGCGAAATGCAAGACTCACTACAACCAAGGACAATGGTTGGGAAGACGTGAGGGCTCCGCTGCCTTTAACACCTTTTCCAGTTTAAAAATCTGGCATAGATTTTGCGAGGCTGAGATATTAAAGAGCAGCATTGACAAAATAAAATGCAATCAGTATGACCTTGAAGGAGAGAGAAAATAATGCGGGTATAGGCATGGCAAGTTATCTGTTAGCTATCAACATCTCAGCTTTTTAAATACGGAGGTTTGTGGGGGGTTTTAAATTGATTTCAGAGAGAGGAAGGGAGAGGGAGACAGAATCATTGATCGGCTGCCTCCTGCAGGCTCCCTACTAAGGATCAAGCTCGCAACCCAGGCATGTGCCCTGACTGGAATCAAACCGGCTGACACTCACAGGGCAAGACCTCAGCTTTAAATGGAGTTTCCATCGCTCCAAAAGAAACGACACGCCTTAAGTTTGACTGTTTCTCTCTGATGAACCAGTGGAGAAAAGGTGCCTTTTCACTGGGAAAACACAGTCCTAAAAATGCAGCTTTCTCTGGAGGGTGACACAATGGAAAAGCACAGCTCTCTGTGTAAACCGAAGGAAACACACCGGAACAGCTCGCCCACCTAGAGACCACGACTCACCCCATGTCTGCGGCGAGAGGTCACTGTCATTCCATCCGCTGTTGTTTGGTTTCATTAGGATGACATCACATTAAGTCAAAGGGATGATGTTCCATAGAGCAGTGATGGCGAATCTTTGGAGCTCGGCGTGTCAGCATTTTGAAAAACCCTAACTTAACTCTGGTGCCGTGTCCCATATAGAAATTTTTTGATCTTTGCAACCCATAGTAAAACAAAGACTTATATTTTTGATATTTATTTTATATATTTAAATGCCACTTAACAAAGAAAAATCAACAAAAAAAATGAGTTCGCGTGTCAGAGGTTCGCCATCACTGCCATAGGGTATTCTTTGCTATTATCTCCTAGGACCCAAACTCCCAATTATTTAAAGATTATGGTGCCAAGAATAAGTATAACCCACTGTATTCAAAGGAATGGCATTTTTATAAATATGCAGCTGCTGCTCCTACTTATCAAATAATTGCATGGCAAAGGATAAACAGAACCAATGAAATAAAATCTCAATAGTACTTGATATTGAAATCTTTTACAAATATACCAACACTCAGATGTCAACCTAATTCCTTACAACAAAATAATCCTGAATAAAACAAATACCTGATGTCAAAACAAACACACGCACACCTGAAAAGAAATAGAAGAAAAAGAAAAGATGGGTGAATATAATCCTAGAATGAGAAGGTGGGAAGGCTTGTAAACATGACATAAAACTCAAAAGTCATGAAGGAAAACACTAAATTTGACTACTAAATGAAAACTACCTTTATAACTAAAGCACCAATAAAAAATAGAGAATGGGGGGGAAAAAGTCTTTCTTATGACAAAAGGATATACTTCTTAATATACAAAGAGCTCTTAAAAATCATTAGAAAAGGTAAACTAAGTAGGAAAAGATAGTCAGATTACACTAAACCAATTACAGAGAAAGGACACACAAATGTCTAATTAACCCACAAAAGATGCTAAACTTCACTCACAATAACATAAACACAAAACATCAAAGACAAACCAGGCTTCACGTATCAAAAGCAAAGATGCTACAATTCCATGAAGCTGTCGGCAACACAGGGAAACCGGCTTCTCTTTCGGTGAGGACACTGGTACTCTCTGCCTTTGAGGAGGGCACTTGGGAAATATAGACCCAAACTAAACACGGACAACCCTTCTATCCAGCGTATTACATGGGGTCTCCAGAGAAATGCGCCAATGGCCATCTATGGAAAGAGAGTTACCAGGGAGGACTGGCGCACACGATTTGGAGGCCGAGAAGTCCCACGATCCACCACTTGCACCACGGAGGCCCAGGAAAGCTGGTGGTGTAGTTCCTGCCCGGCCCCAGACCCAGGGAGCCCGTGGTCTAAATCCTAGTCTGAGACTAAAGACCCAAGAACCAGGGGCTCCAGAGGCCGGTGTAGACGGCCCGAGTCCAGCAGAGAGCAAATCCGCCTAGCTCGGCCGTCTTGCTCTATTCAGGCCCTCGGTGGATTGGATAATGCACCCCCCACACTGGCCAGGACAGACTTCCTACACTTAGTCTGATTCCATCTCATCTCTTCCAGAAACACCCTCACAGGCACACCCCGAAATAATATTTTACCAGCTATCTGGACCTCCCTCAGTCCAGCGAGGCTGACACACAAACAGCAAGCAAACCACCTAACAATTCCGTTTCTAGGAATTTATTCTATGATCATATAACTATAAACAAGCATAACTATATCTAACAAAGATATTTGGTGTAGCTCTGTCAGAAAAACTACCCCCCCCCCCAATAAATGTTCATTAATAGGGGAGCTAACCAACTTCATTATGGGATATTCATTCATACAGTGCCACGGTCATCAAAAATAGTTAGGTTTATATTTTGCTCAAACACACTGAGAAGGGGGGAACCAAGTTAGAGATTTGTATGTAAAAAGGGGACATGTATACACTCATTTATACACATATATGTAGATACGCACATATATACATATAATTATAACAGCATACTTTTTCCCCTGTGGGTCTAGACGTGGAGAAAGATGTTTACTCTTTATTTTTTAACCCTTCTGAAGAGTTTGAGTTACTTTTTTTTTTATTAAAGAAAACCTTTATTGTTGAAGATATTATATAGGTCCCCTTTTCCTCCCATTACTTTTAACGTGTACATATAATTGTTATGATTTTAATAAGACACTAGCACATCGAATCTCTATGTCAAACGCAAAATATTTGGAAGCAAAAATGTAAAGTACTATAAATTGTGCAAAAACATTAAAAAATCAGGTTACTGTTAACAATAAAAATACACTTTTAAAAAAACTCAGAAGGGAGCTATTCTGCCAACATATCAGGATGGCAGACTATTTCTTCATTTTTACCTTTTGATATTATGTATGTGAATATATATGCATGAAAATATATTCCTTTACTTTATTATTGTTTCATATTTCAGTATTTTATATTTGCCTGGGTTAATGGTCCAAGTGTTTGAATTAATTTTTAAACAATGACCTACTGGAAAATGGATTTCAATTCTTAAATATTCCATTTATTTTTCTCCAGTGATAAATTAAGAGAAAATGATCACTGGGTTAATCCGTGAGTTTTCTGTATTTGCAGTGTTTCTGCATGACGGATTTTGTAATGATCTCAGTCTCCACGTTCTCAACAGCTTTGAGGTGTCATTTAAAGCCTTTAGCCCAACATCCATGTCCCTGATGGTAGAATGACTCCAGGAAATGAATCCCACATGCGAGTCTGGAGTGATGTCATGCTATTGCTCCTGAAGACCGCTCAATCCAAAGACAGACAGAAACTATGGAAACGTAGCTACTAATGACCCTAGGGAGCCCAATCCAAGTGAAAATAAAAATACCTAGAAGACACACACATGCGTCCAGTCCAGAATGACGATGCACCGATGTCTAAGAAGTATGCTGATGAGTTCCCTTCAAGGCTATGATTCTTAATCTGTTGTACCAGATCATGTAGGCATGATCCCAGGTAAGCCAAAGACTACTACACAAAATTGTACGTGAGGATAAGCTGTAACTTTGTACTTAATAGGAGTACAATTACTTTTCCGCCCAACTGATACTTTAAGAGTGGGAAGACAGAACTGCATGCAACCAATATTCCTTAAGAATATTTCTGGTTGATACACTTTAAAAACACTGTCCCATGTCACACTGATTTTTCATTGTCCCTTGAGCGAATTTTAAAATGCTGGAGCCTGAAGGGGCTGCCACAGATGCTCTAATCCAACCACTGGCTTGTCGGCAGGAAACAGTCATTTTAAGTCCCGGTGAAGCTTTCGAACGAAGTGGGTGAAAAGGTGCCTTATGTGCTGTGCCAACGGGCTGCACGGGGTCATGGATTAGGAATGTCAGGGGCCAACTGCCCCGGATGCCGGCTTGGGAAGGGGGGCGGGAAGCCATGCTCTCTGACTGTACTTAGAGATCAGATTCGGGGCTGCTGCTGGTGACGTGTCCTCAGCAGAGGGGGACACAGGCCAGCTCCCTCAGGCAAGGCCTCAAGAATTAATTACGATCAACAAGTGTCGTAAGTAATATAGATCCAAAAACCCACATCTGCTTTTCTCTACAAGGAACTGCGATTCTTATATTTCATGGATGTGGCACAGGTGCCAAGACATGGAGCTGAGTGTGAAAACAGAAGAGCAACATTTTAGAGGTCAACGTCAAGCTGTATGTTCTGCTGAGTCCTATCTACCTGCCTGTGTTGGAGGACCAGATGCCAGTTCATGATAGCCCAGCAGAGCCAGTGCACTGCCGCAGGCGGGCCACCCACTCAACACAACAGTATGCTGGCCTTTCCTGGCAGGGTCACGAGTGGATTGTGTTGACAGCAGCTCCGGTGAGAAACTCGGGTGCAGAGCTGGTGGACATGTATGACCTTTTCCCACGGTGCCGGCCGGGCAAAGAGGGTGGGAGGGACGAATCACCCGGGAAGCTTGGACTCACCTCTCCGATTTCACTCTGGGATTTCGAATCCAAATTTAGGGGGAAAATTTGACTGTTCACGAAACAAGGATAAGGTATAGAAGGCATATGAAGCTAAAATGATGTTCCAGAGACTTCTCTCCACCTGAGGGCGAGAGCGTCGGGGACCTTTGGCAGGAAAAGCGCTGGCAGCCAGCCCCGCTTCGCCGCCTTGCACACCGCACTCTGGGCAGAGGCCAGAACTCCCCTTGGTCCCCGCTGACGAGGGTGACAGACGCATCTGAACGCTCCTGAGTGACAAAGGTCCTCAACTCGGGAAGAGTTGGGGTCATTCATTGTTCATTTGTCTACTTTTTTCAAGATAAAAATAACTTTATTGCATATTCTGAAATCCATGCTCATTGTAACAATACCCCCCCCCAAAAGTGGGAGGAGACAGCACAGGAAGCCATTTGTTTGTTTTAATTTTTTAAAATATATTTTATTGATTTTTTACAGAGAGGAAGGGAGAGGGATAGAGAGCCAGAAACATCGATGAGAGAGAAACATCGATCAGCTGCCTCCTGCACACTCCCCACCAGGGATGTGCCCGCAACCAAGGTACATGCCCTTGACCGGAATCGAACCTGGGACCTTTCAGTCTGCAGGCCGACGCTCTATCCACTGAGCCAAACCAGTTAGGGCAGGAAGCCATTTATTTTTAAGTAAAAAACTGTTGAGAAACACAGTTAAGCCCTCGGTATAAATCACTCCACCCTCGCTTCTCTTGTGTACTTTATATAAACATGTGGAGCGTGACATAAATCAGCTCACATTATAATTTAGTTCTGTATATACTAGATTTACAATACCCTGGGTTTGGGGGCCTTATTCGTGCATCCCACAATTATTTATTGAGCACTTGGAAAGTGCCAGGGAGAGGGCTGGGAACTAGATAGGCATGTGAGTTCTGTCAAGATAGTGGGTGAGACTTCAAAATTCGCACCACTACCTCCAGAATAACCAAAATAAACATGTAAAGATACAGATTAATAACTCTGTGGACCACGCAAAAGCTTGAAGTTCAAAAGCAGTCAGAAGGAGCAGCCAGGAAATGGATCTTCAATGTAACGGGGCCACCGCCCTCCTCGCCCGCCCCCCCGGCAAGGAGAAAAGCCAGGCACAGAGTGGGGC
>NW_006295816.1:6659270-6659798 GCF_000327345.1 Myotis davidii | reverse complement strand
GATGTGGCCACAAGAGGAGGCTGACCAGCCGTTCCAGCCCTGGGGCTGCAGCTAATGCAGAGCTCCTCTGCTGTGAACACAGCCACAGAACACGGGCCCATCCCCTGCAGGCTCAGGCCCGGTCTGTGCTGAAAGCCCTTGTCACCGTGCGATGGACACCTGGCCATCAGATACGCGTCTGCATCGGGGGACTCGGGAGAGAAACGAGGTGACTGTGCCACCTGGATAGGAAGGAAGCCCGAAACGAAGACAGAGAGCCACCAAACACAATGACTACAGGGCACCTGACTCAGGAAGAAAGGAAAACAATAGAGCGACGCCCGGGTGACTTGTTTAAGTTTTCTTGAAGCATAGCTGACACGCCATAAACTGCACATGCGTAAGTGTCCCGCCATCAAGATGCTGTGCATAGCCGTGACCTTCAGAAGTGTCTCTGCACTGACACCTCACTACTGACTACCGTAGCCTCACAGCCATTTGCTCTCCTATTTCTAGTCTCTGAAGGCAGAAGCTGAGCTCAGAGACCTC
>NW_006295816.1:6643891-6659219 GCF_000327345.1 Myotis davidii | reverse complement strand
AGAGCTCCTCTGCTGTGAACACAGCCACAGAACACGGGCCCATCCCCTGCAGGCTCAGGCCCGGTCTGTGCTGAAAGCCCTTGTCACCGTGCGATGGACACCTGGCCATCAGATACGCGTCTGCATCGGGGGACTCGGGAGAGAAACGAGGTGACTGTGCCACCTGGATAGGAAGGAAGCCCGAAACGAAGACAGAGAGCCACCAAACACAATGACTACAGGGCACCTGACTCAGGAAGAAAGGAAAACAATAGAGCGACGCCCGGGTGACTTGTTTAAGTTTTCTTGAAGCATAGCTGACACGCATAAACTGCACGCCATAAACTGCACATGCGTAAGTGTCCCGCCATCGAGATACTGTACGTAGCCGTGAGGTTCAGAAGTGTCTCTGCACTGACACCTCACTACTGACTACCGTAGCCTCACAGCCATTTGCTCTCCTATTTCTAGTCTCTGAAGGCAGAAGCTGAGCTCAGAGACCTCTCTCCTTTCCGAACACAAGAGTGACTGAGGGCTAAAAGTTTCCCTGCCCCAAGTCCTGCTTTACAAGCATCCAGCAAATTCTGATGTGTAGTGTCTGCATTTTTATTCAGTTCAGGAATGCTTTCTAATTTAATTATTTTTTATTTGATCCATGATTATTTGGTACTGTGTTATTTACTTCCAAATATTTTGGGATTTTCCAAATATCTTTTATTGATTTAAAGTTTAATTCCATTATGGTGGGAGAAAATATATATATATATATGTGTGTGTGTGTATGTGTATATATATATGTATGTGTGTGTGTGTGTGTGTGTATATATATATATATATATGTATATATATATGCATACTTTATAAGACGTGAATCATGATAAGTTTTTTAAAAAGAAAACATTGTTTAAAGTCTCACAAATTTGTAAATAACCTATTTAATTGACGGAGCAGGAGGCTGTAGCATAATTTCTTGCAGGAACTATCTGTAACAAAATGTATCGAGGATATACAGCCTGGCTTCCCTTTTTCTCCTCTTAAGAAATAAAATATTTAGGTGAAACAATTACCTTGTTCTAGCTTTTCTTCAGGAGACATGGTCAACTTGTTAAATCCTTCATTCACCATGTCTTTTACCACAGTTCCCAACTGAGGGTTCAAAGAGCCCCCTGAAATAGTGAATTGTGTGCATAATTTGCATATAAGTGATTCTAGGCATTTTTCTGAGAAGAGAGTTTGGAATTTTCCAATTCTCAAAGCAGCTCAGAAGGGGCTGAGAATCACTGTGTCATACCTACATTTCACTGTGATCCGTCTGGTGTATGGTACAAATTCAGGTCATAAATTATAGGCTGACGGGTTTCATCTCCTAAGGATAAGTATGTTTACTTTGGTTTCTGGAAAGAACCTCAAAAGCTAACAAGTTCATTCACCTGCCTTCAGGCAAAAAGCTTCCAAAATTATCTGAGTCAGATGAAAAGGAAAAGTCTGTTTATTTTTCCCTCTGGGAATGAAATTCCAGCTGCGCCCTCGGTAACCTATTCATTTTTAACCACCAGTGTGAAATGTATCTTTGGCCAATAGCATATTACCTTTCCCCACTTTATACACAGCTGTAAACGTGCTAATCTTTTCCAGAGGAGACATATTGCAAAGGTCTTGTTGCAGGCCATTCTCAAACCTAAGGACTCCGGGGATATGTGTGCAGGTACATGCCCAGCTCACACACGTCAGGCTGACATCGGCCAATACATCAGAGCCCAAGTATGAAAACCCTCGGATAATACACTGCAGGGAGGGGCTCTGCACTGTCGGTCACAAGTGTGGGTGTGATGGCATCTGGTAGGGATGTGACCTAACTATGGGCCTAGGCAACCTTCACCTGCCTGGCCTGTGGTCAGCCTTGTCACCCTCCCCAATGGGTACAGTGCACTCCAGGCTTCCCACGTGCACCCCTCTTCCCTGTCTCTTGCACAGTATCTGTGGTCCCCTCTGTGCAAACACTGGGCACCCCAAACCCCCCACTAGCAGCGGCACCTGCTTCTCTCTGAGAACCTGCCCACTGGCTGGGATCCAGCTGTACCCTGAAGGGTCACTTCCTGCATGTCCAGGGACATGGCCCGCTCTGGCCTGAGCACCCCAGCGAATGGCTCCACAGCCTGTGGGCTGCAGCAGGCCTTCTCCAGTGAGGTCTGGCCTGCACCCTGGGGAGGGGCTCCTGTCAAGTTTATCCTTCCGTGGGCACTCTCCCTGAGCTAACGGTTTCCCAGGGAGTCCCTTTAACATCTCACAGTTAGTCCCCTGGCACAGCTTACTCATTCTCTGTATGAAAATCCTCCTGTTTACATCGCTGTGTGGTCTCTGTCTCCTGATGGGACCCAGGCTGACAGTCACGACATGTCAGTCTTGGATCGTACTCACAGGGAGTATCTGCTAACAGTGCATCTTCCCTTGTTTGTAACTTTCCTTCTAGTTTAATCGTATTATGGCTAAAGAATTCCTATGTGTTGGAATTTATTGACATTCTTATAACATCACGTATGGCTAACTTTTTAAAAATGCTGCCAGAAACCTGAACAGAAGGTGCAGTCTCAATTTTCAGGGTGCAGAGGTGGATAAAATTCTATTAGACAGTCTTAATCAAGTTTTATATTTCTATTAGAGGTGGATATGTTTTCTATTAGATCAATCTTATTCACGTTTTCGTATCTTTTATAGAGGAGCCAGCCAATGTTTTATATAAAAAGCCAGACAGTAAATAGCTAGGCTTAGGGCTTTAAGGATTCTGCTGTAACTCAACTCCACCACTGAGGTGCAAAAGCAGCCACCGGCGATGTGTAAACAAATCGTCCCTGTGGCTGTATTCAATAAAACTTTATTTACAAAAGCAGACAATGGGCCAGAGTTGGTCCACAGGCCCTAGTCTGTCGACTCCTGGTCTACATTATTGTTTTTATCCATGTGGCTGGTCAGGCAAGGAGAAAGATGGGCCGCATCTCAACACTACTGTGCTGTTGCTACTGCTTGTTTCTCCCGGCACACATCCTGCCCTTCTGATTACGGTGATCTGTGCCTGTGGACTTCCTTCCTTCCCACTGGGACATCCTTCTCTCTGTCCTGTTACAGGTCTTCTGTGTGTGTGTGTGTGTGTGTGTGTGTGTGCTCGTGTGCATTAAATCTTATATTTAATACAGGAATACATTTACAAAGAAATATAACCGAAGACAATGAAATTAAGACCAAAGGTAAGTTTAACAATAAGAGCAAACAAATCTCAGAATGTGTGAACATCAAAACTTTCACAAACGTGAGTGTGAAATAGAGTCCTAGAAATTTATCTATAAGGAATTCTCCATCTGACTTCCTTAAACTATGTTTAATCTTATTTGCTATAAATACGATTACCGTCCTACATAACATATCGTATCTATCTGTACTAGCGTACGCACACATGCCGTTGTGAGTCTTTTATACAAGAGCACGTGGTTGTGTCAGTCCCCTCTCCGGTCCACGGAAGCTCCCGTTTCCTGCCCTCACGCGAGCTGGCTGCCAGGGTCCAGCCCTCGGGCTGGAGCTGGAGCAGTTGGTCCCTGCTGCTATTTTCCCGTAACTTCATGCCAAGCTCGACACCAGAGCTCCTCCCGCTCTGTCTGGGGCACGGCCAGTCCCCTGGAGTTCAGGCTGTCCCCCCACATCATTGTGAGCCCACTGCCTCTCTGTGACCCTCTATTCCACGTGCGTTATTATTTAACACTAGAGGCCTGGTGCACAAAAATTTGTGCACTTGGGGGGGTCCCTCAGCCTGGCCTATGCCCTCTTGCAGTGTGGGAACCCTCGGAGGATGTCCACTCCAGTGGGGTCCCTCACCCCATGGAGGTTTGGCCAGCCTCGGTGAGGGGCTGATGGCTGTTTTCAGGCTGGCCACAACCCCTTTAGGGTGGGGGTTCCCCACTGGGGTGCCTGGCCAGTCCGGGGGAGGGGCTGAGGGCCGTTTTCAGGCTGGACAAGCCCTCTAGCGATGTAAGCTCCCAGCCTCTCCTTTTTTTCTTTTTCTTGTTTTATTTTGGGATTTATTTACCTTCTATAATTGAAACTTTGTCGCCTTTAGCAGACGCCTGTGGATTACCTTCTATAATTGAAACTTTGTCACCTTTAGCAGAGGCCCTCGGAAAGCTTGGCTTCCTCCATCGCCAGGGGCAACCCACTCCTGCTCACTCCAGCTCCGTGGCCACGGCTGGCTGAAAACAGGTATCTGGGGTTTGTTTAGCTTCTATAATTAAAACTTTGTTGCTTTCAGTGGAACTGAGCTGGCCGTGGCAGGTGGGGAAGCTTGGCTTCCTCCATCACTGGAGCAAGCAAGCCTCCTGCTCGCTCCAGTTCTGTGGCTGCTGGCCGCCTTCTTGGTAGGGTTAATTTGCATATAGTCGTTCTGACTGGCTGGTGGGCGTGGCTTAAGGCATAGCAAAAGTATGGTCAATTTGTATGTTTGTCTTTTATTAGTGTAGATAAGCCAGCACTGACTGGTTCCCCCCTTTTTCTTTCTCGGTTAAACCAAACCTTTATTTGATGAATGCAATTAAGCCCATAGAATTAGTCTTCTGAACTGCACTCGCCTTCCTTCAAGCCAGAGGGCAGGAAAGGGAAACCTTCGCAGCCTTGGAGAACTGAAGGGTGAGGCCACAAGTGATTCGTTCCCTCGGTCGCCTGCACCCCTAGGTCCTTGGATCCCCAAATCTGGTTTTCAGGGGGATTTGTGGAATACCATCCGCTGGCCCTGTGACTGCTCTGGCCAGTGGAGGGGAGGGGGCGAGTGGCCATGTGTCTATGTGGTGGGTCCTCTAAGTTAGCCCAAACTCCAAGGTTCTGTTGGGCTCTTTTCCTGTATTCCATGGTCTTCTGTAGCCTCGCCTATTTTTATCTAATTCCACTTATTTCATCCTAATTCTGTGGAATTGAGGGACATGCTCCCCTTCTTTGTTTCTGGGGAGCCCTGCATGCCAAGCACAACCCCAAAAACTGTTTTGAAAGAGAACTGACACCCATAACAAAATGTTTTCCCTTCCCAGAATTCATTTCCTGCATTTTTTTTTAAACCTCACATTCATTAAGAAGGATCTGAGATTATGCTTTCCTTAAACATCTAAGCCACCTGGTTTTAAATAAAGTAGAAATGTAGTCATCCCAAGCCAAATGAGCCTCTGAAATTTCTCCTGGCTCTAGTTTTGAAAGGAATTAAAATAGCATGAAGACTCCAGACATCATGAAATTCAAATAGCATTGCTTCAGCCCCGGCAGTGTTTGGACAGACGCAGGAATAGGTGAGCCCTTACCAGCGGGATGAGCAGGCTGACGAGGTCTGTCAGGGGTTTGCTGAGCAGCAGCAGGTCCTCCGCCGCCTGAGTGTCGCCCCCGGAGCCAGACTTCTGCGCCTTGAAGGAGGGAAGAAGGGAAGAGGAGGGGGTCTTGGAGATTAGTCAGCTTGGCCCTGGAGACAGCTCCCCCCGGCCGGGCAGATAAACACGGCTGCGGAGGTATTCCCCCTCGGCCCCCTGAACAGAAGGTGCGCACGTGACAATGGGTGCACCAGGGCCACTGCCACCAGCTCGGGCCACAGAGGCAGACCGGGTGGTCCACAGAGGAAGCGCCAACAAGGGCTGTCCCTGGGGAAGTGATGTCCACAGGCTGCAGGGGACACCAGCCTGAAGGAGGGGCTCCTGTTCCCGTTGTTCAGGTGAGGAAACTGGCACGCAGAGAAGTACAGCAGTTCGTGTGAACTCCCACATGTCGTGGGGACAAAGGTGGAGGATGAGCAAGGCTCTACGACTCCACGTCCTCCGCGCCTCTGCCCAGGCATGTTCTGTACGTTAAGACGATGCACACCTAATGCATCCTGCCGTATTTCCTTCTCCGTAGGCACACACGCCCACAAGGGACACCTAGAGTACGTGTCCAACAGAATACCGCATGCAACGTCTTCAGAGAAGGTCTAGAAAGTATAGGCTGCAACTGAAATTAAAATCAGAGATGGGAAGCGAGTGACTTTCATTCTAAGTGTGCCTCCTTTTAGGAGTTCTACAGAACTGTCTAATTCCAGGGATTTCTAACACAGACAGGCATAGTTTCATCCTGGAAAAGGCACTGATTAGTAATTTTGTTTGCTATAGAATACACGTATTTCATTCAATACTTCCTCTGTGTGTTTTTATTTCACTCGGAAGGAAGAACACTGCTTTTGGGTGATGACCTTTGCCGGACCAGGCTGCAGGCTGCCCCACCTGAGGGCATGAGCCTGGACTCCAGGACCCTCCTCCCAAATGCCAAGTTTCCTTCTGCTCCTCAGGCCGATGGACAGAACGTGAGCTGCCTGCGTTCTTTGGTTCAGAAGAATTTTAAAATCAGACGCCTGCCTTTTATCCACGTGCACCGTAAGGGGAACAATGCTAGATTTCCGTTCCAGGGAACGAGAGGCAGCACTATCCCAGGGTCGGGACCTCTCTGAATCGTGGCCGTTACTTCCACCTTCTGAAACGCGACTGGAGACAGAACATCGGCCTCTTCACCGTAACCAGCCAAGGGTCTTGACCCACCCGGTTGTTACACTCTGGGCAAGAGAGGACGGTCCACTGAGCTGGGTGGTAGCAGCAGGGTTTGAAAGAAGTGGCTGGACTGGTTAGGTATGTAAGGTGAAAGTCTCCATGTATTTTGTGACAGGTCAGATGTGGAACAAGAAAAAGAAGGCAAGGATGACGCCCAGGTCTGGAGCCGGCACAGCAGGACGAGGGTGGCGGTACTTTGCTGGCAGGAGGTTCATGTAAGGCAGGACCAATTCTGCATCACAACGCAGGTGGGGGTAGGGGCTGAACTCCTAAAGGAGATTCTGACACCTGCCTCCCTCCACTCCCTACTTCCCTGGGACACATTCCTGCATCATGTCCCTCTCCTCCCTGAAAAAGAAAAGTGCTTCATAGGTCATTTTAAACACTGTCAGTCCTCAATCCCTCGATTCCTCCACTTCAGAGACGGTCCTGTTAGACCAGCGGTTCTCCACCTGTGGGTCGCGACCCCTTTGGCGGTCGAACGACCCTTTCACAGGGGTTGCCTATGACCATCCTGCATATCAGATATTTACATTACGATTCATAACAGCAGCAACATGACAGTGATGAAACAGCAAAGGAAATAATTTTATGGTTGGGTCACAACATGAGGAACTGTATGTAAAGGGCCAGAAGGTTGAGAACCATGCGGGAGACCCTCCGGTGTGGAGCGTGTGTATGATGGGAGAGGTGGCTGGTGGCTCGGACAGCACAGATGGCTCAGTGTCCCAGGAGACGGTGTCTTTGGTGCACACTCTGTTTCTCTTCCCAACCCTTTCCCCTCACTCAGTCTCAGGGACTCCCCTCTCTCAGACTGACGCCAGGTGCCCTGCAGATCAAAGCCGGGCGTGAAGCCAAAAGCAATAATGGCAGATGATAGAGCAGAGGACTTAGAAAGACAACAGCAGTAAAGTATGCAGTCGTGTTGGAGAAAATGAGAAAATTAAAAACAGTCATCTACTGGTACACTAGCAAAGAGAGAAAGAATTAGAATATAATTCTATTAAGGAGTTTTCTTTTAAACAACCTTGAATATCAACCTAATAGCCACTTCTAATAAGAGATTTCTGTTGCTCTGGAATTTCTGAACTTCTGATTCCTTAAAGAAACATTTTTAAAATATGTTTTTATTGATTTTAGAGAGAGGAAGGGAGAAGGGGAGCGAGAAACATCAATGATGAGAGAGAATCACTGACTGGCTGCCTTCTGCATGCTCTCCTACTTGGGGATCAAGCCCCAAACTGGGCATGTGCCCTGACCGGGAATTGAACCACCTCCTGGTTCATGAGTTGATACTCAACCACTGAGCCACACTGGCTGGGCCTGATCCCTTTTATATTTACAATCCACAAAACATTTCTTTTACAGATTGACATCATCAACGTATCTGTGAACATAACTAGCAACCACATCCTGAAGATTTACATAAAACTCCGAGAGACACTGAAATAAGAACAGCTATTCTCTGAAGAGACATGAGAGGAGAAACCTTAATTCAGGATTCCATAAGTACTGAACAATGCTCTACTGTTCATTCAGAAAGATTCCAGATGAGCAAAGAAAACAACTAAGTAGGTCTGAAATAAGAACAGCTATTCTCTGAAGAGACACGAGAGGAAAAGCTAAGAGAAACCTTAATTCAGGATTCCATAGTACTGAACCATGCTCTACTGTTCATTCAGAAAGATTCCAGAGGAGCAAAGAAAACAACTAAGTAGTTCCGAGGCCATTTCCACCTACTGGCTTTACAAGTGTGCGGTGAACACGAACGACCATGTTTGTCAAGGAGATCTTGGAATGACTTATCAATCACGCCAGATAAGCTAAACACTCGAGCAGCTTCGCTGGAGGTAAAAGTTACCAGTTATCACAATGATGAGTAACAGAGCCTAAACCAGGCTCGCGGGATTCATTCTTGGCTCTGCTATGCTGGCTCTTGGCGAGGTATCAAAACAGTCTGGCCTCCCCGCTGGCTTCTGCACCTACTCAAGCCAACAGGCTGTCACTCAACATACGCCTCTTGCAATTCTACCAGGATTCGGAGTGTAACAGTGGATTCATATCAGCTGTGTGCTTTCATGCGACCTAAGTATCAGCTGACTCAGAGAGAGAGCAGTACATGAAACAGGCACGTGGAGGCACCTAACCTGGAGAGTACTTAACAAACCCACGTCCCCTTCCTTCGCAGAGCACAGTACAGTTTGGGGCACAGGGACTGAATACACTTCTAAGTCTCAAATCCACCTGCAGTTCCACGTTACTGGTCATAAGGGAGAGCAAGTGCTTGTTTACATGTTGCGTTATGGATGTGTGTATATGTGTATATAAACATGTGTGTGTATGAATGGATGGATGGGCCTACAATCTCGACCCACTGCTCCTGGCAAGCTGTTTCCCACTGGGGCGGCTGGGCCCACCCGTGGGCAGGAAAGGCTGCACCCTGCTTGGCCAGCCCCGGGTGCCCGCAGGGCTACTGGTCTCAGCCGGGAACGGTTCCCCGATCAGAGCTCATCAAGTCTCTGCTGAGGCCCCTCCCGCTTTCCTTTCCTTTGTAATCACATGATCTGTTCTTGGCCTTGGTCACCAAAGATGGCTTATTTGGTAGTCTCTCTCTACAGGACCTAAGTTCTTTCTGAAAAGTAAAGACACTTTAGAGGCAGATTAGCAAGACGAGACTGACGGGGGTGTGGCGTGGTGCAGGGCTGTGCCAGACCGGGGCCGAGGCCCCTACCTGCAGGGCCAGCCGCACGACCCCGGACGTGTAGGTCAGCATGCCGTGCAGCACATCCAGCAGGGAGCAGAGCAGCGCGGCTGCCGTCTCATTGTTGTTTTTGTTGTCCGCGTCCAAGCACAGTGTGGCCGTTTCGGTGAACAGGTTACAGACATGATGGACCAGTCCTGAGGGTGAAAAGGAGAAGGGCAACATAGTCACCATCACATAAAAATAATGTGTCCCATAAACCCAACAGAGCAGGTCTCCACGATGCATAAATGCTAAGCAGCTCTTCAACTCTGCTGTGTACCAGGTACACGTGGGACAGTTTCGTAAACTGCAGGTTTCCAGGGCTCACCCCAGAGAGGCTGCTCAAGGGCCTGGGATGGGGACTAGAAAGGTACGTGTTAAGCGAAACTACACTTTGGAAAACACATCCTACAGGGTCAGGCTTCGCTGGGGCGGAGGACTCCCCGCCATGGAGGGAAGCGTGCGGCGTGGGAACAGACTGTCCCAGGTTCTGTCGAAGGTCCAGCTCTTCATGCTGAGGATCAGGAACCACCCCGGGCTCTACAAGTAACTGGGTCATTTCAAGAGGATAAAGCATGGTTTTTTCTGCGGTATTCCAAAAAAATTAAAATGCAAGATTAACTGTGATTTAAAGAATTGGACATTGAGAAATGGCCAGCTTCTACCATTTTGTCCCTGCAAACCTCATATGAAGGGTTGGTCTTTGTTAACTTTGTATTGGGGAAGAATGTATGTTCAGAGGAAATAACTTGACGTAGTCTATCACAAATTCATTTCCACATCTTGGGGTGTGTTATTGCTTATATTTAACTATGACATTTCTATTGTTACTGTTACATAGAATTAAACTTGGAATTCACAAAACTGATTCAGATGTAAATGTGGCGAAAATACAACATGAACAATGTTATAAGCCTAAATGGTGAATAGGCCTTAGGCACAGATAGTCTGAATGTTCTAGAAAAAGTGATCTTCAAATATAAATATTTCACACAAGCAGATGGGGGGGGGGGAAGCATGGTAAGGAAGTCTGACATGTACTATAGACTGGACGCTAATGCACCTGCCATCCATTCATCCCAGTTCTCACGAAGATCGATTACATGGAAACTCTGCCAGGCAGAGGCATTCAAACAACACACCCCCCGTTGTTTCCAGTAAATCGATCTGGTTTCCCCAGATGAGGGCAAAGCAGTTCTTAGACTACAAATGCAACTGATGAGAGAAAAAGCAAACTACACAGTTTACTCCTTGTGGCAACAACTGGTGCAAGCCACAAAGCTAAAGATAAGTACAGCTGACGGAAAGCGGAATGAATTATTATTGCCCAGTTTATCAAGCGGCAAGGTCCGACAGCTCATACCATCAGTGGCACGCGGTACAGAAAAGCAATTATTGCGACATGGTTATTACGGCCACAGGCCTTCCATGCCGAGTGAGACCGCATCACTCATGGGCTAGAACGACTCCTGGCCCCTGGCTTTCGAGAGCTGCCGACAGGGTAGGAGGGTTGTACAACATAGTCTTTAAGAGAGAGATGTTTTCCTTTGGGGGGGCCCACAAAGACTTGGTGACAAGTTGTAGATGGTCCAAGGTACAGGGCAGGGGGCCGAGTACTGGTGAGGTCCAGCTATGGGATCAGTGGCTCTTCAGAAGGCGGAGGCAGACCCTAGGTCCCCATGTCTCTGCTGCTTGATTCAGACTGAACAGCTGGGGAGCAACAGTGAACCTGACCTTCATTCCGTCTTCGAGGAAGGAGGGCAAGGCTGGGACGGCATTCTCTCCCACGCCCTGACGGGGCACCCTGAAGTCACTGGCTGCCAGGGAAGGTGCTGTGAGATCAGAAATGAAATAGGACGTAAAACATTCCCTCCCAACAGTGGCAGTGCCAGCAGAGCCAGCGCAGGCGTCTGGGAGAGCGCGGTAGTGTCTCCCTGTCCTCTGCTCAAATGCCAGCAAAACAACTTCTTTATACTCCGTCCTAACACCTCTAAGAGAAGCCAACATCGTGAAGCTAAATAATCCAGCAACTATTTGTATTCATTATAACCAACTCAAAATAATACAAGAATTACTTTGTATTAATTATATGCAAATCTCTAAAGGAGTCACATCGCCCCCGCCCCCCAAGTTATTTTCAAGTGTTTAATGTTCTGGGAATATTAATGTGCGTGCGCTATTCCCAGCTCCAGCTCCAGTCACTGTGTCCTTATTATTACCTTTTCAAAATCTGTTGGGAGTAGCGAGATGATATGAGTACATTTTGAAATGCCAAGCTTTTGAAAATACTTCCTATTTCTGTCATTAATGATTTGGACAGAACACGCTGAATCCCAAACAGAGCTTCCTTCTAGATAAGTTGACATCTACACGCACAAACACTGGTGGTGCCCACGAGGGCTCATTCACGTCGACTCAACAGACGGCGGCAGAGGAGGGGAGAAGCGATGTGGGAAGCTGTTCTGTCCCACGCTGATCAGCACTTAACCAGCAAAACCAGAATCAGCCACAGGCGAGGAGTCTCAGGTCTGCTTTTTAAATAGAAAGACATGGAGGGTGACCGAGCCGTGCTGGTCTCGGACACACTGACAGGGGACATGGAGGCGCCTGTGAACTGCGGGGTCCTGAGCCACAGCTTCTAAGCTCGCTCGACCTCTTCCGGCCGAAGGATAATGCGCAGCCACCCACACAGAAACGGCCCCTGCAAAAACATGTCCAAACCTCCCCCGGGTTTCAAGCCGATGAACCATCTCAGGGCAGGTCTCTGCCTCTGTTAGTCCAGCTCCCCCATTAGAGGCCCTGGGAGTCTGCACGGGGCCAGTGCCTTTCCCGGGCCGCCTCCTCCTCCGGCACTGGCACTGCCAATTCTGCACTCCCTCTGCCCGGGAGGTCTGGCTTTCGCTCTTCATCTGCGCCTCCCCCTCACACGGGGCCCCAAGACCACGAGCCCCTGGAGTAGGGCTGTGCCCACAAGGAGAGCGACACTGCACAAGTTTCGCAGATGAGTATGACGAGCCAACTCACAGTTCTGTGCTCGGATGAGCTATAGGCTGGGGACTTTGCAAATATGACAGAGGCGAATGCTTTAATTAAACTTTTTCTTCCAAAAGCCAGAAGGGACTCTGTATTCAGAGCACTCGTTTCGATTTACATGCCTAAGAAAAGTGTGTACATGGGAGTATCTTAAAAACAAACTCGTCCCAGCTCCCCTGAGCCCACATTGGTCCCTGGATCCTCCTATGTTTAGCACTTAGATCCCAGAGAGAGGAGACCACCGTATTAAATATTCCCAGCATGTGATTTATTTAAAAGACTTGACTCTCGTGCTAGCCGGTTTGGCTCAGTGGACAGAGTGTTGGCCTGTGGACTCAGGGGTATCGGGTTCGATTCTGGTCAAGGGTACGTGCCCAAGTTGCAGGCCTGGTCCCCAGTGGGGGGCATGCAAGAAGCAGCCGATCGAGGACTCTCTCTCATCATTGATGTCTCTATCTCTCTCTCCCTCTCCCTTTCTCTCTGAAATCAATAAAATATATTTAATAAATAAATAAATAAACTTGACTCTTATTTTCATGCTTTGAGGAATGTGGTAGAATGAATCATCACCTTCCTCAAAGATGTCCACATCCTAAATCCCTGGAAACTGTGAACATTACCTTACATGGAAAAAGGGACTTCGCGCATGTGATTACGGACCTTGAGAGGGGAGAGAGTACCCAAGTGGCCCAAATGCAACCACAAGGTTCCCGTAAGAGGGAGGCGGGAGGTCAGAGTAGTAGAAGACAAAAACAAGAGGTTGGAACGACGAGAGGAAGGAGCCCCACCCAAAGAAGGCAGCGGCTCCTACAAGCTGTTTGGCTTGCGTTTTTAAGGCAAGGGAGTGGAAGCCTTCAGAAAGAAGAAAGCCCTGCAACATCAGGACTGTAAGACAATACATGGTTGTGTGTGTTAAGCAAATAAACTTGTGGCTTTGTTGCTATGACAACAAGAAACTAATACAAGGAGGGAACAAAAGTCCTTCTCTTGGCCTGGTCTGCCCTCGTCACCAAGAAGTCAGCCATTGTTCCTACTGATGGGATGCGCTTGTAAGTTCGCAGCAGCAGGTGGACCAAGAACTCAGCAAACCCATTTGGACAGTATGTTCACTGCATTGTTTTGTGGGAAAAGTGTGTGAATTGGCTCACTTTTGTTTAGGAGGGACACTACATTATTCAAGTTATAATAGAGAACGCTCATTGGCCTGGGAGCCACACCCTGGTCTTAGTGTTAGTGTTAACAGAGGGCTGAGGCCCCTCATTCCATTTACAGAGCCTACTTCCCCCCTTAGAAAATGAGGAAGGAGCCTGTGTGATATTGAGGTTCCATTAGCTCTGATATTTTAGAATTATGTCCAGAATGTGGCAAATGAATGTGATTTATCTCTAAACCTATTAACTCTTCATGGAAAATCATTTCTATACACTTTTGATACAATGCATAATAATAAACCATGACTATTATTTATAAATCAATACTTGAAAGCTAAAAATTAGGTATTAGAATAAGGCAGTACAGAAAAGCAGTAATGATAGCAAAAAACCCCAGTATGGTTCGTACCATGTGCCAGGTACTATTCTATGTGCTCTAACAGGTATCTAACCAAAATCCCATTAACAACTCCCATTTCACAGATGATGAAACTGAGGCTCAGAAAGGTTAGGTAACTTCGCCAAGGCCACCTGGCTCTACGGTCTATGCTAGTACCCACTATGCAAGATCGCTTTTTCTGTAATTGAAATGACAAATAAAGGAAAATAAGACTATTAAGTCTAATGTGTAAATGACAAAAAACCCCAACAACAACAACAAAATAAACCTCACAACAAAAAGCAAGATTTGTTTTCAAAAGATGTAATGAGACACAGATAAGGATAAGAAAGGTAAGGGGGAGGGCTTCATATACGAAGTCGAAGCTCTCCCACCACCAGAGAGCTATGAAGGGCTAAACGACAAGGAAAGAGAAGAGACGGAACTGCCATGGCATCAAGACATCCTGCCTTGGAAATAAATCTGCTTCATTAAAACCTTACTTTGCAAAAGTGATTTCAGCATTTGTGCACAGCGGGTCTATCAAGCCACGACAACCTTTTGCTTTGGTGACATCTTTCCTCATTAGTTCCCTGGCAGGTGCCAGTCGCCGAGCAAGCCCGTCCCAGCTGCCGCTGCAGGAGACGCAGAGCAGGATCAGCTATGCAACACGAACCTGGTCACGTAAATGACAACCGCCAGCAAGTGTATTTCGGTTCAGTTTTCTGGCGGAGGAAATAAATTCTAGTGGGGAGCATCTTCACATGCAGCTTTTACATATCAAATTTCTGAAAAACGTCAAGTCACACTGGACATCGATTCAAGCTATAAAGGGACTGGTTAAGTGCTTACTTAAATACGGACGTAAAAGATGAAGCTGGCAGAAATAACCACAGAGGAAAATAAACGAGGGAACACGGTTAAAACAGGAGCACAAACAGACATGTCCAGTTATAACTAGAGATTCTCAACACTGGCCTCTCAGTGATAGAAACACACACAAAAAAATCAATATATAGAAAATCCGATTAAAAAATCTGAACAGCACTCCCTCCCAATCACCTTGAGGCCAACGATTTTTAGAGATTATTACATCCACAACCGCAGAATATACATTCTTCCCCAATATACATGAAACCTTTAAGATAGGCCACATGCCAGGCCAAAATATTACGTCTCGATAGATTTCAAAAAACAAAAATCTTATAGAATGTGTTCTTTCAACACAACTGGAAAAAGGTTAGAAACCAATAAATATAAAGTATTTAGAAAATCCCCAAATGTATGTGTATTAAACAATAAACTTCTAAAACACCCATGGGTTAAAGAAGAAATCACAGGAAATTTTTAAAAATATGTCAAAACGATGATAAAAATATAACAGTGCTTAGAAAGAGCTCTGTAGCTATAAATGCTAGAAAAGAAGTAAGCTTTCAAATCAATTCTACAA
>NW_006295816.1:6636543-6643834 GCF_000327345.1 Myotis davidii | reverse complement strand
ACACCAATTAAGCCAAAATAAATAGAAGGAATAAAGAGAAAAGTAAATATCAATGGAACAGAAAATAGACAAATATTAGAATTTCTCCTAAACACTGTACTTTTAACAGACGCAAAAGACTATGTGCTGTATGACCCCATTTATGTGAAATGTCCAGAAAAGACAAATCTATAGAGAGCACACGCTGAAATGGGAAATCTGGCCCAGCAAAAATCTGACCTAAATCTTACGAGTCTGTATTACTTTCTGTCTTATGAAATTTGGTGACAAATATCAGGCTCAATTAAAATGGGCTCTGTTACATGCCTTTCCCTGGGCGAGCTTCATTCATTCATTCTGTCATTTTCTTGCCACTACTGTTATTGAGCCAGGAACTCAAGGTAGAATGTAATAGAACACTGGGTTTCAAAGTTGTTTCTATTGTGAACAGCCAACCACTCTCAAGACAGAAAATGGAGAGAAAGAATGGTTTCCTACAGACCAAGGTGTCAGACCAGGGTGCATTTTACCTCCTTACTTGTTTAACATGTACACAGGACATGGTATATGAAAAAGTGGACCAGACTTAGGAAGGAGTAAAAATTGGTGGAAGAAGTAGAACTTAAGATATGCTGATGACACCATCTTAGTGGCAGAAAGTAGCAATGATCTGAAATGACTTGTGACAAAAGTGAAAGAAGAGAGAGCCTAAGCAGAACTGCATTTAATAGAAAAAAAAAATCACTATTACAGAAAAAAATAGGCAATTTTAACAAAGGCAATGAAGACAACGAAATTGTTAAAGACGTTGCTTACGTAGGTTCAGTTGTCAATTTAAATGGAGCCAAGAAGCCAGGAGAAGGCTGAGACTCACGGGGCACTGATGGGAGAATTAGGAAAGATCAAGGGCAGAGGTGTGTGGTTGGAGACCAAGGCTGAGATCATCCACACCCTCATACTCCTAATTACTAGGCACGGATGTGAACGCTGGCCAGTGATGAGGGCTGATGGGAAAAAATGGTGTTTCATCCGAAAGACGGTGAGAGAGGAGAGCTCCACAGGCACACTGGACACCAGAAAGATGAATACGTAGGCCATAGAGCAAATTAAACCGGGAACACTGCTGGAGGCAAAGACGACAATGTGAAGGAAAACCCCTATTCTGTAAAACTACTGTTTGGAATTCTCTATTCTTTGGACGGCCTCTATCTAATTCTGAAAAAAAAGTAACTTTGCTTTCTAGCCTGCTTGAATAATGGGGGGGTCAGACTTAGCTGTCTGACCTTGTAGGCCAGAGACTAGATACAGCCAATGCCATGCCAGGTGCATTTTTTAATTGGATAGAACTGTGTAGTTTTCAAGGCCGCCGCCAGCAAGCGCCCCAAGTTCTGCTTATAGCTTTGCTTAGAATTTGGATTCATTTCCCTGAGCCCGCCGTGGTGAATAAAGTGTAACTCCAAACTCTCAGAGCGCTGTTTGGTTCTGGTCCGGTTTTTCTGTAACAACAAGACTGAAGCTGTCCTGGCTTGGGCACGCCATGAGAAGGCAGGGTTCTGGGGAAAAGACGGTGATGCTGGGACCAACAGGAGGCAGAAGGGAAAGAGGGAGACCACGTATGCGATGGATCAGCTCCATCAACGCAGCAGAGCCGGAGTTTACAGGAGCCGAGCGGGGCTGCTGAGGCCTGGGCGTTGTGGACAGCACCGATTCCCAGGGACACCAGAGTGGAGCTGACTCAACAGCACGCAGCACACACCTACTTATTTTAATTGCACTGAGGTCATGCACCGATTAGAGCAGCGGTTCTCAACCTGTGGGTCGCGACCCCTTTGGCGGTCGAACGACCCTTTCACAGGGGTCGCCTAAGACCCTCCTGCATATCAGACATTTACAATACGATTCCTAACAGTAGCAATATTACAGTTATGAAGTAGCAACGAAAATAGTTTTATGGTTGGGTCACAACATGAGGAACTGTATTTAAAGGGCCAGAAGGTTGAGAACCGCTGGATTAGAGAGACTCCATCAAGTGAGTGTGCCATGCGCTGCTACAGGGAGCACGAAGGCAAATAAAGGTGAGGTCAAAACTTACTTGTTAACAAATCAAATCTGTGTAAACCTTCCAGGGATCATTTGTAAAATAATCGTGACAGCAGCTTTTCTTCCACTACAGGCACCCCGTGACCGGAAGCTGACCCAGGAAACTGACAAGAGGGCCTTGGTTTGGGAGTCTCCACCCTCCCCACTTCCTCCAGACTTCCCGACTGAAGGTAAGGAATCAGATTGGAAGGAGCTCGAAAGGTCCTTTCCACTCTAAAACTCCGGAAAATGCCTGCTAAGGTCACAGGATACCTTTTTAAAATTGTCTATTTAGCTTAGAATGTTGAAAAAGATGAAAAACACCGAGTTTGACTGGCTGAAAAATTAACCTAACTACTAACATCTCTTTTTCACATTATATTTAACTTAAAATATAACATATGTAATTAGTGCATGTGCTGTATAAGTCCTGTGGTATTTTTTACAGAGAGCAGCAGCCTGATGGTTCGGAGCTGGCATCTGAATGCTCTACATCGCCGATGCCGTGAACAGCACGCTCTTCTCCTCCAAACACCTGGGTCTTCCTCGCGATGGAGATGCATTTCAAACAAGGGCCCTGAAGAGGGCAGCGGGCGGGGAGTACGGACTTCTAGAACCTCCACACTCACAACAAGTCGTCTCAATCCGTGCTCTGACTGCAGCCACAGGAAAGGCCATGCTGGCTGAGTCCAAATAGCCAAAAACAAAGCAAACAAAACGGAAAGGACAGGTAGAGAGATGTTTTTGTAGTAGGAAGGTATTTTTAAATCTTTCTTTTGGGCCATTTGATTTTGAATTAAACTGGGAAGTGCAATGGGGCAGGAAGAGAATGCTCGTGCCCCCTTAAAACCAGTACGACTCTCCCTCTCTTCTCCCTCCCCATCTCTGCGGAAATGTCATCTTAAAAGAGGCCTTCCATACCCAGCCTGTGCACACACCTCGTCTCCCAGGTCTGACTCGCTGGCTGTCCCTGTCACATATATGCCCTGACACATTGGACACAGATCATTTATACTTTCTCATCCAGAGTGAATTAGTTCTCAACAAATAGTGAATATGGCAATTACCAAGTGAATGGGAATAAGAGCCATTTCCCTTATTTTGGACTATGGCTGCCTCCGTTCCTCAGACGGATATATGCAAATATAGATGTGTAGAGCATAACTATGAATTTCATTTTCCATCAATGTCTGATTACCTGCTGATTAAATCTGACAGGCTGCAAAGGGAGAAAAATCATTATTAGATCCCATCTTATCATCTCTAACAACCTAAATGCAACCAATGATCTGTTTTATTACACATAATAGCTTTAGGACAGAAAAAAATATATAGCCACAATCTCACTGTAAAAATAAAAAAAGCATTCAATGAACTCTGCTCCATAGTTGTACTTTTATGTAAAACGTAAACTGAAACTATATTTAGAGATAGCATTTCATTTTATTTTTTAAAACATATTTTTATTGATTTTATACAGAGAGGAAGGGAGAAGGATAGAGAGTTAGAAACATCGATGAGAAACATCAATTAGCTGCCTCCTGCACACCTCCTACTGGGGATGTGCCCGCAACTGAGGTACATGCCCTTGACCGGAATTGAACCTGGGACCTTTCAGTCCCCAGGCCGACGCTCTATCCACTGAGCCAAACTGGTTAGGGCAATAGCATTTCATTTTAAAAAGATCATTTTGAATCTTATCATGAGTTGTAATATAAAATTCACTGAGTTGTTGCGTTCTCTCATAGATGTGTGCATGGATATATATATATACATATAGTTTTATGTATACACACATATACATGTAATTTTTGCATGCACACACACACACTGTCCATTAAAGAGAAGGAAATGAGCTTTTCTCAAAGGCATCTATGTGCCATGTTAATTCCCAATGTAACTAAACAATGATGATATTATACCCATTTTACACATGAGGAAGTGGTTCACACAGGTGCCCTGTCTGAGTGTACAAGGTCTCACAGTTACCATGCGGTAGTGTCAAGTGGCAAACCAATCTGACTTACTCAATCTAGGGTACACAGACGCCGAATATTTACATACGATCTGCATGTATCGTCGATATGAGACATTTTAGAAAAACTTCTTACTGATATGTAGTAGACACATAAAAAGGTACAAATATAAGGGCACACCTAAATGAACTTTCCCAAACTGAGCACACCCACAGAGCCAGCCTGCAGCTTGAAGAGAAAGTTGCCAGCACCCAGAGTCCTTATGCACTCCCTCACACACACCCCCTCCCCAAAGCCATTACTGCTCGGACTTGGCGCATGAAGGATTAGCGGCCCGGTTCTGCAGCTTGTATAACTGGAATCACAAGGTACGTCCCTGAGGCCCATCCCTGCCAACAGCAGTTGTAGTTGTAGAACAGCAGCAGTTATTCTCGCGGCTCTGTGGCCTTCGTTGTGTGACTGCACCACAGCACGGACTAGAAGGAATTATACGTTCTGAGAGGCCGGATCACAGTGTAGCCATTCCAAAACTGACTCTACTCACGGTAATTCCAGACTCTGTTTCTATCAAGAAATAGGCGAATAATTACTCTTTCTGTGAGTCACTAAAGAAAAGGTGTGCTATAGGAGATATATTCTGGACAGCAAGTCATTTACTAGAAATGTTTTTATTAGAACCCACGTAAGTGAAAGCACTAATGGAATACATGCTTTGATCTGAAATTTTAAAATAATTACTCTCAGGGTAAGGTTACAAAGATAACCCCTCAAGTACAATTCGTCCCCAGCATCACTCACCGGCAAACTACTGCAGCAGGGTCCTTACATGGCAGAAATGTAACGTGCTAGAGGAACAATAACAGCAAAATTAAATACACACACACACACACACGGCTGTACGCATGTGCAGTGTTTGTGGAGCACGAACTTCGCACAAGACAACACTGTGACCTCTTTCACGCTCTTTGCCATGTCCTTGCGACAAGCCCCGGCCTGGACGTGACAGGTGGAGCACTGAGGCCCACAGACTTGCCCGAGGTCACAGACTGTTCATTTCCGAACCAGGACTGCAACCCAGGTCACGGGGTCGGGAGTGCCCACTCTCAAGCACTAAGCCAGCGATGTGATTATTTCTATAAAAAAAATGAAAAATCGGCAAATCTTTATAATGTTTTGTGGTGAGATGCAGAGTGATCAGAAGAACCACAGTTCAAGGGCTTATCTCCTGGCTGAGACCTTAAAAGAGCTGCTAACCTTGAGGCATCTGACACAGTTTTTGCTTTAGGAAGAGATACTTGCTAAGACTTTGTGTGATGACAAACAAGTTGTCAGTATACTATCGAACAGACATTCACACACACGCACACCCCTCTGAACATGCACATTTAACCCGTCCCTGCAAGGAGAAGGAGAAGTTTTAACATGGATGTCTTCCATGTGATTCAGCATTTCCAAATAATTGTGTACATATGTACGTGTGTTTCTGTATGTAACCAAAACAAATGAGGGGCTGTGTCCACAAAAAGACACGTAGAAGAATGTTAACAGCTGCTTTATTTAATCGACAACGTGTGATACTTTCCCCCCTAAACAAACATACACGTAGCCCCTGCTATCTCAACACCATTGGCCAGAGGTGGGTTTTAAATATGTTTTTATTTATTGATTTCTTACGGAGAAGAAGGGAGAGGGATAGAGAGAAACATCGATGAGAGAGAAACATCGATTTAGCTGCCTCCTGCACGCCCCCGACTGGGGATGTACCCGCAATCAAGGTACATGCCCTTGACCGGAATCGAACCTGGGACCTTTCAGTGCGCAGGCCGACGCTCTACCCACTGCGCCAAACCAGCCAGGGCAATATTTTAAATATTTAAAAAAGCGTTATAAAGAACAACGTGGGTAACTCTCACAGAAATTATTTCATGAACGTAGCTAGACAATAAGCAGATATATTTTCTTTCCTTCATATGAAGCACAAGAACAGAGAAAACGAATCAATGGTGACAGAAATCAGAATTCCGATTAGCTGTGGGCATGATCAAGGGTGGGGAAGGGGCTGGAAGGAGCTTCTGGTGGGTCAAGTGCTCCCTGCCTAGATCTGTGTGCTGGTTTGACACGTTTAGTCATGTTAAAAACCCATCACTGTACTTTATTACTGCCTGCGAACACTCCATAAAAAGTTCACAAAATGTCAAAAAGTTGGAAGCTATTTTCACCCCCATTTAAGTGTTTTTTTTTTCAAGTAAATCTCAGTAGGTCTTGAATCTATACAAGAATGCGACATGTTCCAATTAGTTTGTAAGAACAGCAGTATTTTGGAAAAATGAAGATTTACTAGGCAGATTATTTAAATGCCTTTGCATAACTGGTGTGTGGTTTTGAAAACAACTATGACTTCGGAAGCAGAGTCAATGCGCATGCCCTCCACGCAGACGCGCGCACGGGCACGGGGCTGGCTTTTCGGCTGTCACAGCATTAGAACCAAGTATCAAAACGAAACCGGAGGGAAATGAACAGGCAGGCCACAGGCCGAGAGAGCACATTTGCAAAACACATCTGAGACAGGACTTGTATCCAAAATATACAGAGAATCCTCGGAGCTCAACAATAAGAAAACAAACAACCCAATTAAAAAACGGGCCAGGGATCTGCACACACCTCATCAAAGGAGATGCGCGGGCGGCCGACAAGCACGTGACACCCTGCTCCACAGTCTATGTCATCAGGGAGCTGCAAATCAAAACGACGACGAGATCCCACCCAAACGTCCTGAGGGGCGGAAGCCCAAAACGCCGACTGACAGCGCCCATGCCAGGGAGGGTGGGAGCTGGCGGGCATGGAAACGGTCCGGCCCCTCGGAAGGCAGCTGGGCGCTTTCTTACAAAACTCGGCACCGGAATCCTATCCATTCCGGCAATGGTGCGCCTCGGTTTTTACGCAAATGAGCTGCTCACGGCAGTTTTATTCATCAAACCTGGAAGCGACCGAGATGTTTTCCAGTCAGTGGATAAACAAACTGTGGTGATCCAATGGAATGTTCATGGAATAGACACGGTAAATACAATGGAAGATCAATTAGCAATAAAAAAAGAGAAATGAGCTAGCAAGCCACAATTAGCCTTTCTCCTTTATTTTAAATATGACATCTCCTCTCTCTCTAGAATATTATTTGAAACTTCCCCTGACAGGAACTACCAGGCTTTCTGTAGCAGGTGCACACCAGGGCCCAGCGTGAACACTGCGTCTGGCTGGAA
>NW_006295816.1:6625271-6636499 GCF_000327345.1 Myotis davidii | reverse complement strand
GGAATGCAAGGCCCTGTTTCCTGGGCAGAGATGCCTGTTCTACACATGGCCAGAGGTCTTAGAAAAACACCACGGTAAACACGGGCCATCGGCCACCAGGACACCACGGCAGGAGGTGCTGAACTGTGTCGCGAGGAACCCTGAGTTACCAGCAATACTCAGTGTTAGCCTCAAAGGGAGAGGGCAGCGTTCCAGTCCAAAACGAGTCGTCCACAAACAAAGCGAAAGCAGAAAGGAATACCCCGCTTGCTTTTCTGACGATGGGGGGCGAGGGGAGCCAGCCCTTGGTGAAGACCTAAGGAAGGTGGCTCAAGTTCAAACCTCTGAACCTCATGGTCATCCAGCTGCTTTCCAGCTGGGGGCCCCCAGGACAAGTTTCTGCACCCCATGGCCCTCGCTTTCATCACCGGTGCACTGAGGGGTTTGAATAAATGAGCTTTATGGGTACTCCAACTCTAAACACTCTGTAATTTTAAAAAAGGATTATTGAATGAAACTGAAGGAAATAAAACACAAATCACAACAACTGTCTCCAAAAGGAAAAGAAGTCTGGGCGTGGTGCAGGGAGAGAGAGCAGTTCGGAGGGAGTGGAGGCTCAGTTATGGTGGAAAACGTTAGCCGAACGGGAGATAAATGGCCTGTGATTGATTCAGCTATTTATAGCCGATCTCCAAGAGACGCCTGGAGAAAGAGACTGGATCGAGTCCAAAGTTTGGTGCTTAGATAGACAGAAGCTCATTTTACTGTCTGACAATCACTCCTCGACGTACCTGTATATGGAAAGAGCTGATACCTTACATTCTATTAAAAACGTTAATGTGAGATCACTGCTCTGGGAGGACTCTTTTCCAAGTGTGCCAAATGCTGTGGGCTCTCACAGCAAGATGCACGTTAAGCACATCTGACACCTAAGTGACCTCTTGACATTTGACTGAAGGTCAAAGCATTGGACCTCGGGACGGAGTGGACACTTCACCGGGGAAGGCGGACGATTAGCTTTGCTCCATGGCCTGGAGGTGAGTTATTAAACTCCTCTATAAAGTTTTATTACTCTTCTAATCCCATCAAGAGCTGTCCTCACTTTACACGTCCTACTGCCTGCTGAATATGGCAGCAATGTGCTACAGTAATTGCTGTTCGGCGTTAGATTTCTTTTCCTCTAAAGCTAAGGATATAAAAGAGAAGGCATCAGAGATATGATACAGCCGCTGATTGTACCATTTAAAGGAAAAAAGGAAGAGCCAGATGTTAGCTGTGCCTCTTTGTGAGGGAATAACCTGCATGATTCCACATTTCCACCCGGAGTTCTGAGTGTCCGCGGCCCAGACAGAAGGGAATGAAAGTAAATGTATGTTTCAGCACTTGGGGAAAGCACTTACAGAGAAAACAATTTACATCTTAATAGCTTTCTTTCATTTCATTAACTCCTCCTCTGCGCTTCATCCTGGAGGCTGCAGGAATGTTTGCAAACACGTGAGTCTAAGAAAGAACCACAGATGATCCAGAGCAGTTAAGGGTCCCCAGAGGCCACAGGCCAGGCCCCCACCAGCACTGGAATCACTTCTCTGTGGGGCCTTCCTTCAAGGCTCCTGTCACCCACGGTGGGGAGCACTCCCTCCTGCCTCCCTCTGTCTAGAGGTTGACCTCTCAACGCTTCAAATCATTGGGAAGATCTTATCTTCAACAGGAAGTGGATGCCCTGGCACTCTCACCAGGACAAGGCCTGCATTTTGGAGCAACTTGCATCATGAACGGTCTCCCATTTCGCAGGAGAGAAGGACACATGTGTGAGGACGGTGCCGGGAGCTCCGAATGGTCTCCCCCACCCTTCAGAACGAACGTTTCCACTCACCTCACCAGCGTGGCTGCTTAAAGCTAAGCAGCCTCTAGTGCAGGGTGGGCAAACTTTTTGACTCGAGGGCCACAATGGATTCTTAAACTGGACCAGAGGGCCGGAACAAAAGCATGGATGGAGTGTTTGTGTGAACTAATATAAATTCAAAGTAAACATCATTACATAAAAGGGTACGGGTTTTTTTTTCAATAGTTTTATTCATTTCAAACGGGCCAGATCCCTCCAGCGGGCCGTAGTTTGCCCATGGCTGCTCTAGTGTGACTGCAATGTTTCTTAACGTGTCGCCCAGAAGTAAACCTGGCGGGATCCTCATACAGAGAAGGCCTCTGCCATCGCACAGCTGGGACATTAGTGTCCCCTCCTGAAACGCAGGGTGGTAGGCAACTCGAATTTGAGACTCAGCCAGGCACTCCATGGCCCAAACTCCCTGCATTCTAACGAGACCCTGAGCCTCATTCTCACCCATGGCATGTGGGCAACAGGGACGTGGGTCATTTCCAGGGTCGTGAGTAAAATATACATAAAACTGACCATTTTAACTGTCTTTAGGTATACAGTTCAGCAGCATTAACTACCTTCATAATGTTGCATAAACCACTGCCATCATCCTAAACAGAATCTCTGTGCCCATTAAACAGTATGAGCAGCCCCCCCTGCTCCTAACCTCCCTCCCAGGCCTCAGTAACCAAGATTCTATTTTCTGTCTCTACAAATGTGTCTATTCTAGGTACTTTAATAAGTGAAGTCATACAATAATTGTCCCTTTGTGTCTGGCTTCTCTCATTTAGCAAAATGTTTTCAAAGTTCATCCATGTTGTTGCATAAATCAGGTTATTCCTTTTTATGGCTAATATTCCATTGTACGTATATACCACATTTCACTATCCATTCATCTGCAGACGGGCACACCGGTGGTTTCCACCTTTTGGCAACTGCAAATAATGCTTCAGTGAATTTGTAAATATCTGTTTTAGTCCATGTTTTCAATTCTTTTGGGCATATACTGAGAAAGGGAATTGCTGAATGATATGGTAATTCTGTGTTTAACTTTTTGAAGAATCACCATATTGGATTCCATGACCACTACACCATTTTACATTCCCACCAGCAATGCATGAGAGTTCCAATTTCTCCAGATCCTCACCATCACGTATTATTTTCTTTTAAAAAAAGAATCATCCTAAGGTGTGAAGTGGTATCTCATTATGGTTTTAAAGTGCATTTAATGACAAATAATGTTGTGCATCTTTTCATGGGGTTAATGGCTATTCATACTTCCTTTGAATAGAACCGTCTATTTAAGTCCTTTGTCCATCCTATGTAATAAAAGCCTAATATGCTAAGTGTCTGGTCATCTGGTCGTCTGTTCAACCAATCAAAGAGGATTATGCTAATGATATGCTAAGGCCGCTCAACCGCTCGCTATGATGTGCACTGACCACCAGAGGGCAGAGGCTCCAGCCGGTAGGTTAGCTTGCTGCTGGGGTCAGGCCAATGCTCAACACAGGAGCTGCCCCCTGGTGGTCAGTGCGTTCCCACAGGGGGAGTGCTGCTCAGCCACAAGCCAGGCTCACGACTGGCAAGAACAGCAGCAGTGGCGGAAGCCTCTCCCGCCTCCGCAGCAGTGCTAAGGACATCCAACTGATGGCTTAGGCCTGCTCCCTGTGGGCTCCCAGACTGCGAGAGGGCATCGGCTGGGCTGAGGGACCCGCCACCCCCCCGAGTGCACGAATTTTGTGCACTGGGCCTCTAGTCTATGTATATAAAAGCCAAGCAATCAGAATGACCAGAACAACCAGTCGCTATGACGCACACTGTGGCCAGCCAACCGGCCCAATGGGGGTGGGGTTAGCTGGCCAACCTTCCGCAGCCCCTCCCCCTGCTGGCTGGCCCCAATTGGGGTGGGCCGGCCAGATCCCACCCATGCACAAATTCATGCACCGGGCCTCTAGTTTTAGAATAAGGATTTTTGTTGTTGTTGTTGACTTGTAGTTCTTTATGTATTCTGGAAATTAATCCCTAATCAGGTAAATGATTTGCAAATACTTTCCCTTCTAGCTGGGGTTCTTAGGAAGCAGGTGTGCCTTCTCTATGGTGTTACCCTTCTGCCTGCTGGAGAGAGAGCATTTCAATATCCAGGGAAATGACGACGCCATGAAATGGGAGGAGATGCAGCAAAGCCGCCCACTGGCCAGAAATGCCCCGGATTCTATTATACAACTGATAAACTTTTTTGTGTTAATCCACTGAAATTTTGACTCTTTTTTCCCCACAAACTGAACATAGTCCTTTAACTTTCATTTTTCTGACTGTGATCTGCAGGTTCATGACTTCCATCTCCCAGGTCTCTCTCATCCCTGTTAGTGCCTCTTAAGTAGGGCTGCAGGCCTTCCCTGACTAGACCCTCCTTTTCTTCATTACCACAAACTGGCAGCATATTCATTTTGTTAGAGAGACTTAACTTGCCTGTAGTTCTGATATCCCTCCATTCCTCTTTGTGAAACTGTGATCTTTACCATCCTAAGACCTTAGGCACCCTTGTTTCTTTGTAACTTCTTAAGAACAATGGTTCTGAGTATCAACTTCCAGAAATCAGACGAATAGGTCTGAGGACCTAGTGTACAGCACAGTGATAACAGTTATTAATACTGTATTATACACTTGAAAGTTGCTAGGAGAGTAGTACTTAAATGTCCTTACCACAAAAAAGAAATCGTAATTATATGATGTGATATAAATTTGCAATAAATAAGTGCATCGAATCAGCACATTGTACACCACAAATTTACAAAAAGCTATGTCAATTATATCTCAATAAAATTGGGAAGAAAGAATCTACAAATAAATAATCTTTTCAAGTGGCTCTGAGATCAAACTTGCAGATATTTTAGTATTCTGCATTTCTAGTATAACCTTTTTGGGGTGATACAGTTTAACTCATTTAAAGTGGCTGATACCACCCAGCTGGTGTGGCTCAGTGGTTGAGTGTCAACCCATCAACCAAGAGGTCGCTGGTTCAATTCCCAGTCAGGGCACATGCCTATGGGCACGATCCCCAGTAGGAGGCGTGCAGGAGGCAGCCGATCAATGTTTCTATCTCTCCCTTTGTCTGTCTCTAAAAATCAATGAAAACAATTGTTTCAAATGGCTGATACTATCGCAATAATTTATCTTCAGTTTCATTTCTCTCCCTCTAATGATCTGCTTACATGGTCCCATGGGAGGACCACTTGGCTATTTTTAGTGCTTATTTTTAAACACTTATGCTAATTTTATTAATTATACATGACAAATTTACATATATTATCATTTAATCCTCAAGACAAACATACAAAATAGGTATCATTATCCCAGAGAGATTAAGACCCAAAAGTATCTCATCAAATTGCAGACTGAGGATTCAGACCCAGCTATTTCAATTACATACCACGTTTCTGTTCATTCACATGCTAGCTTCTCCAATTCTCCCCTAAATAATGAACTTTTCACTTCTTTTCTGGAGCACGGCTTCAAAGTGCCTTCCGTAGCTCCTGGAAACATTTTTAGGAGGCACAGCTCATTGTGTGCTGTTCCTTGACGCTATTATAATTTCACACCTTCTGTTGCATGTCCCTCCTTGCTATTTTTAACATGTTTTTAATCTGACCTAGCCCAGAAGCTTGTTAAACGTCTCCCTCTTTTCCTATATTGAAAAATCCTTTCTGAAGGGTGATAATATGGCTTTGATGCTTCAGAGAATTGCAGACATTAAGAGGCCTCTCTGAGTCCTGGTGAGGAGACACGTGGGCAGGGGAGCGACGACACACGGGCCATTCCATCTCAGTGCAACATTAAAGGAAGACAAGGGGACATTTCTATCTGCCGAACACACAGTTCTCCATATTTCAAAATTAAGGTCGGACAAAATGAAAGCTTGAAGCAAAAAAATAAGACCATTGCTTATAAGGTTTCAGCTCCGGAAAATCACTCCGCCACATCCAAGCTGACAATTTTGTGCCCCAGGGACAGGACTGCCCCTCTAAGACCAGCCAGCCGGGCTCCAGACGTGAGCAACGGGGTGCGAGCTGATAAGAAGTCATTCAGCGGCTCAAATGCTGCTCATTTTGGTGGCCTTAGAAGAATCCAGCTCGTAATGTCTTTTGTACATCCGGTTCTCGATGAATGCCCCACGAAGGAAGAAAGATACGAAGCACTAGACGTGAGGTCCAAAGTCGGATGACACATCGGGGCAGGCAGCCAGGGGCTGAGGCTGGACAGGGTGCAGAGAAGTGAGGCCCTTATTCTGGAAATGGAACGTGAGCTCTGCCCTGAGCGTCCCCTGTCATTCATCCGGCCAGCGCCCACCTATAGAGCAACCGCTGTGCGCCAGGAACTGTGCGGTGGGGGGGCGGGGGCAGAGAGGTCAACAGTGACAGGCAGGCTCCTGTGTTCATGGGGCTCTCCTTCCAGCAGATGACATGAATATCAATCAATGACTTCTCCTTTAGACACTGGCATGTTTATTGAGCCTACAGATTAAAAGACGACTGCTTCCAACATCTGGGCAGCAAGATGTGGGGGTCAACGAAAATGCCTGCCCAAGAAAACAGCAATTGATGACTGAGTCCCTGGCAGGCGGAACTGAGGAGGAGGACTGTCCCCTCTCCCCCAGCTCTGCGACCTGAAGAGCTAATTCTACACCTGCTGCTCTGGGAGAACCTGGGGGCTGGTGAGGACTTCCACAGAACACTCAGCAGGCGAGTCCATGGGGACATCATTCCTATTTTAATTACAACTGTGATAAGTGCAACGAAAGAGAATGGGGGCTTTCAAGAAGGGCTTCCTGGAGAAAACGGAGTTTGAGCCGAGCTTGGGAGGAAGCAGGAGGGTGAGCAGGATGGGGACAGGTCCGTGGGAAGGTGCGGGGGAGGAGGAAGCGGGCGGGTGACAGAAACTGCGATGAAGTGCGTCTGGCCGTGCCCGGACAGCACAGGGAAAAGTGCCAGGCAGGCAGCAGGGGAAGTCAGGACTGTGTGCTGTTAATGAGTCCAGCCCTGCTCCTAAGAGCAGGAAGGAGCTGGCACAGGGAGTGACAGGCAGAGACTGGCACCCGAAAATGACCGTTCTGGCAGGTGCTGTGTGAAAAGTCAGTCAGAGTTCTCTTCCTATCTCCTACGCCGATACTCACCCGTCCCCAAGGTCATCCCCCGCAAATCATCTCTGAAATGCCTAGCAGAGAGCAATGCAATGCAAATACTTGAAATCTTCTTAAATTCAAGCAAAAGAATTTCTATCATACTAAAAAGACAACCCAATCTGAATAGACAATGTGTCAAAGGAGATGTACAAACAGCCAATAAGCCCACGAAAAGCTGCTCAACATCATTAGCCTCTAGGAAAATGAAAATCAAAACCAATGAGGTACCACCTCACTCAGAATGGTCCTCATGAAAAAGCAACCCTTTCTCTGTTCTTGATGCTTAATACTGTCACCAAAATATGACACTTTGTATCATTTTCCCCCCAAGATACAATGTACCTTTTAAATCTGCATATTTACTTATGGAGCATTTTCTTCTATCCTGTTTAAAAGTATTGCATCTGTTCAATTTGTTCAGCCCTCTTCCATGAGAGCACCCACCAGCCATGGCTCGGACTTTTTCACCGGGTGGCGGCAGTATTCACGAGCCTGCGTGGAAGCTGCAAGGCCCCTCGCTGTCCGGGCTTGGGAATCGCACGTCATCGCCACCACATTCTGGTTGAAGGAAATCACTAAGCCGCGTGGATCCCGGGGTAAGAAAGAGGTTCCACCTCTCGGTGAAAGGAGCTGCGATGAGCGCGTGGCCATCTGTAAGCCAGCACCGTCACCCAGAGATGCTGAATGCGCTTTACCCAACACCACAGCCGGTGCACGGGGGTTGCTCTGTGTGACTTCCCGAAGCCAGTCCAATCCATCACTTCCAGATGATGCTTTCGGCTATGTCTAGATGGTCTTTCGCACGCCTGGATTCCCAGCATCTGCTCTCCTGCTGCGATGGCAGTACTGAGTAGTACAAAGACCACGTGGCCTGCGAGTCTAAAGTAGTTCCTGCCTGGCCCTTTACAGGAAAGGTCTGCCAGCCCCTCCTGTTCAACACGAGCTGGAATGTTCCACACGAGTGAGAAACCTAAGGTGGCTATTAAGTACACGTCAAGGCCAAACAGCTCTCAGAGTGATTTCCTGGCCTCTTGAGAAAACACCGATTTAGGCAGGTTTATAATAAACCTCGTAAGGAATGAGTATGTTGATTTCTGAGACACCATACACCGGTGGAGACAAACATTGCTTTCAATGCTGCTTTGGCAGGATCTGCACGCTGCGCGTCGTGGAAATCCGTTATTCTGACGGCTCTGCTGGGAACACTGAAGCTGGGACAACATCCTTCACTCAAAGGTCAGTGCATGGCGACCAGCCAGAGCCCCTTATGAATGTTAATAACTCTAATATTTTCAAATGTAAACAAAAGGTCTTTCTTTGTTTTATCATTCTTTCCCTGAGGGCTCATTTAAAAAGGACCACTTTAAAACAAAAAGCCTGAATTACACAATGCAGTTGCATGCTGGTGATGGTCAGTGTCCTTGTGGCCGCCCTACTGAGTGGCAGGTGACACCGAGGTCCTGGTGTCTGTTCCCACCAGTCCTCTCTGATCCAGGTACCAGGACTGCATGTCTCCCTAACGAAGAGAAAGTGCTGCCAATGACACTGTCCCCCGCTTCCTCAGTTAGAACTGCATCTTTCACTCAAGGCAGGTGCTCTTTGAGGCTTACTTTGACACAGTTTTTCCCACAGATTGCTTTTCTATATACATAAAAAATATATAAGTAGAATGAATTGGTATAGAGATAAACAACTTAGAGATACTCAAGAACTTAGAAAAAGAATGTAAAAAAAAACTCAACAAAAGCACAAGGAATGAATTAAGAGATAAAAGCAGAAATTTACTTTTTTTTTAAAGTAGGACTAACAACTAAATTCCAAACCAGTCTAATAAAATTAACCATCATCTTAAATACTCACTAAAAACTCAAAACCGCAAATACATAATATAAAAAACGGTAATAGGGAGATAATTTCTGAAGCCAAGAAATTAGAACTGTGAACACCTATTTTATCCAAATCTATAGCAATAGATTTGAAAGTGTGTATGAAATGAAAGCTTTCTAGGAAAACTCAATTTCCTAAAACTGATTCTATAAGAGATGGAAAGATGTAAAAAGATTAATTACCTTTGTAGAACTAGAGAAAGGTGTTAAAGAGCTACCACTACTAATATACCTCCTAGAAACAGCAGAAGCCAGAGGGAATTCCACTAAAATTTTAAGGAATAGGTAATTTCATTGATTCTTGAATTGTTCCAGAACCACAGAAAGAGGAAAAATTTCCTTTTATTGTAAATACTAGAATTTTTGCCCAGTGCACAAAATTCGTGCAGGGGAGGAGGGACCTCAGACCGGCCTGCACCTTCTTGCAATCCAAGACTGCTGGCTCCTAACTGCTTGCCTGTCTGTCTGTCTGATCGTCCCTAACCACTCTGCCTACCTGCCTCATCACCCTTAACCCCTTTGCCTGCCGGATCACCCCAAACCACTCTGCCTCCCTGCTGATCGCCCCTAACTGCTTGCTTGACTGCCTGATCGCCCCTAACCACCTCTTCCTCGGCCCCCACCACCACAGCTTTGCCTAGAAGAACATCTGGAATGATGTCTGGAAGGTCATTCAGCTGTCAGTTTTAATTAGCATAATACACTTTTATTATTATAGATGCAACTTAGTGGTAACACCAAAACCTAGCAAAGAATGTATTCTATTAAAAACAAACAAGAAACAAAACCACAGGCCAATCACACTTATGCATGACGATGGAAAAATCCCGAAAAGAAAATTAGCAAAGAACTTAAGTAGCACAATTAAAGAATAACATATCACGGTCAAGTGTGGTTACTGACTCAAGTGCTCGAATGGTTTAACACAACAAAATCTATTAAATACAACTCATTACATAAATAGATCCAAGGAAAAATCATTTGATTATTTCCATAGAAGCCAAAAGTAATTATTTATTCTTGCTTTCAAAAGATAAAGCTAAAATAGATGAGTACTTCCTTAACCAGAAAGAAGATTGAGGCAATATCAACACATCCTCTGGGGACAGATAGGGATTATGTGGGAAATCTCTGTATTTCCCCCCAATTTTGTTTGAAACCTTAAACTTTCCTTAAAATATAAAGTTTTAAAAATTGTTTTCAACTGTAAAATTAAAGATATGTGTAAGATGCAAAGTAAACTCAGCCTCGACCCACTCGGTCTCATGTTATGAGGTGCTTTGGACCATATACGTTTGTATTTTGACTGACAGCAATACGTCTAAATGCCTTGCTTACACTTGCATTTGTATTTTGTTGTTGTTGTTTTTTTATTATTATCTTTAAGCAATGCCACTTACAGTGTGCCGTGTAGAAAATAAGTTAGTGTAGAGAAGCTATCACAATCTTACCACACTTTCCCTTTTGGCTGGTAATATTATTTATAGGACCCTATACATCTATTTTCATTGATCAACTTTATTTTTTTAATTATGCTTTTATTGATTTTAGAGAGGAAGGGAGGGAGAGGGATAGAGAGAAAAACACCAACTGTCCGCCTCCTGCACGCCCCCCACTATGGATCGGGCCCGCAACCCGGGCATGTGCCCTGACCAGGAATTGAACTGGTGGCCTCTTGGTTCACCGGTGGACGTTCAACCACTGAGCCACACCAGCTGGGTTGACTGATCAACTTTAAATAGTACTTTGTGACTCCATACTATATAAGATGAGAAAACTTACAAATAGGCAAAACTCAACAGAATCTAAGCGAATTCTAAGACGCGCTTACCGTGTTCATAAAGCAGCTGCATGTTCGAATCCTTGCAGGCAACCAGGTTGTGGAGCAATGCAATCACACTTTGCATGGTGTTACCCAGAATGTTCTCCTGGTGGGCCTGCAAGAGATGACAGTTTTCATCATAACTACACAGAAATACAATCACATCATGATAGAGGCCAATGAGCAAATGACCTCCATCCCCTCATTCTCCGCACAAGGAGCCATGAGGACCTCTGCACTGCAGGGAAGCAGGTGCGCTCGGGCGCGCCCCCCAGCGAGTTAGTGAGCTGGGAGGCGGCCTGAACCGCACGGAGCACCAGCTGCCACAGCCCCTGCCCAAGCTGGACAAGCACACAGCCCTCTGTGCTGAGGCGGGGACAACGGAGTCAGAGGGACAGAAATCAAGCCCTGGGGACTGAGGAGGCCACGCCTGAAAGATGTTTTGAGATCATAAAAGAAAGCTTAGAGAAATTGTTCTGCACATATGAT
>NW_006295816.1:6624961-6625247 GCF_000327345.1 Myotis davidii | reverse complement strand
GGCATTCCTTTATATCTTCACGAATCTCCTGTGACCCGAGCCTTCTGCATCGCCTTGCACACTGTCCCCTCCCCTTTCTTGCGGCTCAGACTCACCAAAGCTCAGTCTGATTTCATTGGTCTTTCAAGGAACCAGCCTCCCATTTTAATGATCGTCCACATTTTTGGCTTTGAGTTAGTCATTACAAAGGTATACAAACTGCCGCCTCTTCCTCCTGGGAGGTCACTTCCCTGCCCACTTGTGACTAGAGTTGACCAGGACACTTGCTTTGGCCAATTAAATCCTT
>NW_006295816.1:6607954-6624907 GCF_000327345.1 Myotis davidii | reverse complement strand
GACCCTAATTAAGTTAATGACAATGCACCTACCTATATAGTTTACGTTTAAAAAATTTGGCTCTCCAAAGAAATTTCAATCGTTGCACTGTTGATATTTGGCTCTGTTGATAATGAGTTTGCCGACCACTGCTCTAGGTGGAAGAGCCTCCAATAACCCGTGTCGCAGAGTGAGGATGTGCGGCAGAGCAGCCGGAGTCCTAGGGGGACACGGGGCTCCAAGTCTGACAGAAGTACCCACACCGCACCTGGCTCCGAAGCTGCCCGTCACATCGGGCACTGCCCTGCGGACAGCCACGGGAGTCCTGGAGGCTCACCTGCTAGGTCTTCGTTGATACAAGTCAAGGAGTTTGCCTTCCAAATACCGAAGCCTAGAGGTGTCTGACATTCTTTAGACACACGCGCTTAGAAGTGGACGCTAGTGTTTGCCTGTTTCGCTGACACCAGCTTACGAAGATTAATGTGGGGGCGACGGTCTGCCACTAATTTCATCTCATTATTCCTACAGTTATTTGGAAGGAGAGGGTGATTAATAAGCACCAACTTGACGCGACACGTTTTACTCATGACAAAGTAACTGATGTTACAAAGGAGACCTGCTTTTGTGATGAGAAGCTAATAAATCTTTCCTTTTTGTCCCATACAGTGAAACAACTCATCCCACTCCCTGTTCACAGACCAGTCTGTGAGCGCGTGCAGGTCAGCCTCGCTGGAGACAGAGCCACGCGCCTTCGATGCACAGCTTCCGTGGTGACAGGTGCCTCTGCTACACGGCTTTAGACAGTGTCTTTGGCTCGAGTGAAGCCCATGCTTCCGGTTCCCTCGTGCTCTCAGGGTGAGAGCCGGACGGACACAGGCATTTCCTTTTGTACAAAAGCCCCCTTTCCAGACCTGCGTCACCCTGAACACTGAGAACACAGGAGCGTACCCCAGCCAACTGGGTCCGAGGCTCCTGGCCTGGGGGTCCCGGAGCCCTGTAGACCGAAGGCCTCTGCCAGCCCCTCCCCAGGCTGCAGGAGGGCATGGGGTAAGGAACGCCCTGGTGAAAGCCGCCCCTCCCCTCCTTGCTGGGGCACTCAGGACCAAACACTTGGTGCGGAGAATAAAGGAAAGATCAATAAGCTTGTAGCCAGACCGGGAGGGGTGGTTCCTTTTCTGCTGCAGCCTTCGACGCACAACCCAGGAAGCAGGATGTAAGTGTCAGGCAACTGCAGGAAAGGAGAGAATGAGCATCTGACCCCTAGAGCCGCCACGGACAGCCCCGTCACTCGGACACTTAGAGTCAAGGCCGGCTGTTGCTGCCGAAGGACGCTGAGCTCGGGAGACAAGGCCACCCCGACATCCCACCTCGCCACGGCAGGCCGTCCCAACGCCCTGTCCGACCACGGGGAGAATATTTCACTCCTTCCCTCCGTAAGCCAGCGGCAAGCACAGCTGACCTCATTTGTGTGCCTGACGCCACGGTGCATGGACATTTAACAAACGGAGCCCTTGCGGGTCCTAATAAAACATAGCATTTGCCAGCAGAGATAATTAGAATTGAAGCAGCAAAAATCTAGTGTTTGGCAACTTAGATGAAACAACTTCATTAAAATGTGCAGCGGCCTCAGCAAATGAAAGGCAGGCGAGCACTGGACCTTGAAGAATCAACCTTCTCCAAACTAATTGCTTCCGAGCGGAGAACGGCTCCGAAACACCAAGGGCGCAGCAAGGAAACGCGGCCGGGGCGATCGGCCGCCCCCACGGGCTCAGGGCAGACCCAGCACTGCCCTCTAACACGGGGAGCTGGGGACGCACTGAAGACCGCAGCGATCCAGGACAGGCCGGCAGAGGTTGAACGGTCGAGGCAGGAAGTACCTGGGCCAGAATTCAAAGGACGAGCGCCCATCGTCAGGAGGTTAGAAACTGTGCAGAGAGTGAAACGCAGCAGCTTGCACAGTGCCGGGCGCACGGACTCGACACGCTCAGAAATACACACGCAGCTCCCCCTGTTCCACGCGTTTAGAGGGCGTTCCGGGGAAGGACGGTGTGCTGCTCTGAGGGACGGGCATCCACCGCACACACGCTCCCTGGGCACACGGTGCCGCGCCCGGGCACGGCGGGCGCCCTCCCTCTCCTTTCCCCGCGTCTCCCGTGGGGCTGGGTGCCAAGGGATCTGAGGCCACAGGAAAGTGCGGAGACTCAGACGACACGAACGTCCTGGAGGGGAAGGGCCACTTTCCGTGTCACTGACCCTCACGCAGCTGCCCCACAGGCAGCTCCAACTCACTGGGCTCCACACTGAGTCGTCGTCTCCTTTCCCCTCCTCTCTGTTTCCTGTTTCAGTGACCAGCCATCAGCCATCGCTCTCGGAGTGACCCGGGCACTGCCTGGCTCTCATCTCCGCATCCAACACCCACCAATTCCCTGGGCCCTCCTGAGCCCCTTGGGGATCTGTCCTCTAAGACCAGGCGATGTTGCCACCTTTGGATAAAGCCGCCACCATCTCCTCAGGGGACTCCACGTCCAGTGGCACCCCCTCAACGGCGGGCTCCTCGCTCAAAACGGCAGAGTCACCTCTATTCCCAGGCTCCGATCTGGGCCTGCAGGTCTGGGGAGCACATTCGCGCCTACGGTTGGCCCCAGGCGGCCATGCTCCCCACCGCCCAGTGTATGCCCAGGCCCGGTGGAGTCAAAGGCCTGGGGAGGGCAGGCCACAGTGCCACAAGCGGCAGGAGCAAGGGCACCTCCAAGGCTTCCGGTCCCCGAGAAACATCACATCGTGATTGTGGACATATTCTCACGACTTATTGAGCCAAATACCGACCCCTGAGGATGAGGGACAAGGAAGGAAATGAGCTGAATGACACTGAAAGGGACAGATTAATTCAGCATGAATCTGCTCATTTACCCCACAAACATGTACATGGGATTCCCTGGGAAGGCCGCTATCTGGGCGTCCAAGGTGGGGGTGTTTGAGGTGCGATGAAGTTGGGGCCAGGGTAACTGGCCCCGGACACTGGCTCTGCCAGTGGGAGGCAGCCACAGGGCTCCTGGGCCTGTCGCCAGGGCTCTGTGGGCGCAGCGGGCTCGGAGGCGAAGGGAGAACCGTGAGGCCCACTGATCTCCCACCTGCAGCCAAAAGTGCCAGCGCCCTCACCCCGAGAGCCCAGGGGAGCGGAATCAGTCCCTCCCCTCACTTGGGCCACCGCCATCTGAAGGCCTCCATTTTTCTGCTTAAACACAGAAGAGAATAAAACTCTATTTTTCCATTTGACTGACAGACAGGGCAGAGGCCCTTTGGCAGCAGCAAATACAAGTTGTTAGTGACCCGTTCCAGGTGGCACCGAGGGAGGGCCTGGGCCAACTGGCGCCATGTGCCCATCAGGGTGCTGAGCCAGCTAGAGGGCGGCAGCGCATGGCTGCCCCTCCGCAGGTGAGTGTGCCCTGGCTCTCCCAGCCCGTCTTCCCTCATTATTTAGGCTGCCGGCAGGAAGCTTCCTTCTTCTTGGCTCCAACAGGGCGCTGTGCCTCAGGGCAGGTGCCGTGGGCCGGAGCCAACACTGCGCTGCCCGGGGGAGAACCCTGGCAACGGAGCCCAGCAAAGCTGCCAGCACCAGTGTCCCTGGGGATGGATTGTGCCCTGTGCTGCGTCTGCCTGGAGGCTAGAAAGACAGTCTGCCCTGCACATGCTGCCCGAGCTACGTAGAGGCCTGAAGCAGGGGGACAGGAGAAAACACAGGAGTGCGTCCAGACACACTCCTGCCTGCTCCGTGCGTCCCTGCCCCTCTCCAGAAGTAAAACAACCATCGGCATCAACGGCATCATCATCATCATCATCATCTCACAAAAATAAAGCCTGGCAAACTAATATTTGCTCTCAGAAATCCAGGTCACCTCCCTGTGCCCGCCTCCGTCACCTCCCTGTGCCCGCCTCCATCACAGCACCTGCCACGTGCACTGTGGTTATTGGTTCTTCCATTCCTCACCGGAGGCCGAGCCCTTTGAGGGCAGAACTGGGGCTTTGAGCAGTGTCCCCAGTGCCTGGTCCACAGTGGCCTCCGGGAAATTAACAGAAGGACAATCCTGCTCACAGTCATCGGTGAACACAGCAGGGGAAGGGAGATACAGCTGCTTGGGTTCTCCTTCAGGAAGTTAGCTTGTCAGGAACAAGCAATTGCCTTCCATTGGGCCATCGATAAATATTTACTGAGCATTGAAATTTGCACATAATGGTGTGAAACAGAACCACACAAATGATTTTCCTCCAAATGTCGTTTTCCATGGGTACACATTTGTCTTTGAATAATGTTTGCAAGAGATGGTAAATTGAGGCCCTTTTACTTTAAGGCCAGAAAACCTCTCACGTGCTACATATTTGTCAAGGACCCGTGACACACTCGCATGGAAAATATGCACTTGGGAAGTCCCGAACGAGGTTCACACGTCTCAATGGGACCCTCGGTTAAAGGTAATTGCTCACAAACACAAACACCCCTTCCCGAGGAGGGAAATACTGCACGCGGTGGAAGGGAACGGGAAGATCAATACGCGCAATTATCACATGACGTGTTCAATGGCAGCGCTCTCACTGCCGGCCCGGCGGCCGCTTTGCAGAGGGAGTTTATGGTCTCGTGGTTCCTGCTGCAAAGAGGTTCTAGAAAATCCTGCAGGAGAGGGATTTTAGTGGGAAGTGGCGCGAAGTCCTTCCAACCAGGGTTTTAAAGCAACAACGGACAGCACAGGAAGGGCAGGGAGGAGAGGAGACCTCAGGCCGCTGGAAGCACATGTCTAAAGCCAGGATGAGGACAGGAAGCCTTTCTGCCGCGTGACCGAGAGGGGCCGAGTGCCGGCCGGCTGCACCCCAGCAACAGCTGCCTCGCCCGGTGCGGGCTTTCCTCCAAATGTCGTTGGGCTGGGAGTCGCCCGGGGCGGGCTGGGAGTCGCCCAGGTGGGGGCTGGAAGCCTGCAGCAGCAGCAGCAGCCCCTCTGGACATAGATGTGGAAACGGATGCCCAGGGGGGCGGGATCTGCCTGGAGACTCCAGCTAAGATTCTTCCCTGCTCTGCCATCCTTTCATGTTAAACCCAATGGCTACATCTTTCCAAATCATGTCAAGCAGTTCTAAACGTTATGACTACACTGAGACACCACAGTTCTGCACAAACTTAAATACTTATTTGTGGATCCTGGCTATGAAGTTGTGATACAGGGAAAAGCATCCTTGGTCGGGCTTTTCCTCAGCCCCTAACAGAACCCTACAGGCCAGAACCCAGCTGTAACCAGGAAGCCCGACTACAGCACATAAATGTGGGAGTGACGGGGGGAGGGAAGTCTGTAAATTACCGTCCTCTCCAGCAAGGGTTTCACAAGAGGAAACAGAACGGACTCTGATGAAGTGAATGGGTTGTAGCGAAATTCCCACATGAAAAATAAAAACTCACAAGAGGTTTTAGTGGGAAATTGCATAAATGTTAAAGTACATACACAACCACAGACATAATGAAAACCTTTACATGGAATATGTGAACAACTTGTTACTACTCATGGGAGGAGTCCGCCCCACGGATAACCTTCTGTGTTACAAGGGGAAACAGTCCATCCACTATTTTCAAGAAGGTCAACGATGAATAATCTCTCTGCACACAAGTGAATGTCATTCCTTCAACACTCGGCATCGAAGGCCAGCTCGCCAGGCCCACTTAGGTCTGATGAAGAGCCCCAAACCTGTGCCACAATACCTGCCCTCGGGGAGCTTCCGCCCAGGGGATGGGCGGGGCGGACGTGGGAAGAGCTGAGGGCAGTGCAGGGTGCTGGTCAAGGCCCGTAGTGCTCTTAGACTCAGGGAGCGAGGCCTCGAGTGAGACCTGGTGGAGCTGGGAAGGTCAGGAAGGACGCCAGGCAGGAGCAGGGAATGGGGCTGGCAGGGAGCAGCAGCAGGCGTGGAGAGGCCTGGAACCCGAGGAAGAGCACAGGCCCTGGGACCCAGGACCTGGAAGTTGAGAGGAAGTGAGCATCACCGTGGCCAGCACGCTGAGGCCGGTTACTCTGAACACCTGCCTGAGATTTTTCCGATCCACACACAGTCTTGGTTAGCAATCAATGCCTCGGATATTCATTTATCTTAGATTCAGTGGAGTTAAACACAAACTGGAAATATGCGGTCATTACAAATCCGGATATCAGGTGTACCATCCCTGCCGCCCTCGTGGACAGGGCCACGGGCCTCACTCCCTGCAGCTTCTCTCAGCTCCGCGCTCGCCTCTGACCAGCCTTCATCACCTGACCCCGACACCGTGCTCTCTGCCTCTGCACACAAGTGAATGTGTGGGCCTCTGGCGTGGACTTCAGACGGAACTAAACTAACGGAACTCGACTTCTCCCCCCAGTTACACCAAACAGCCCACAGTACCCTTTAGGGGTTTTAAGATATAGATTCTTACCTATCCCTACCTATAAAGTTCTACGATGGGTAAAAAGACTAATGCTGGTTCTGTTTTGTTTTGTTTTTTATATGTTTTTATTAATTTCAGAGAGGAAGGGAGAGATGCAAACATCAATGAGAGAAAATCATCCATCAGCTGCCTCCTGCACGCCCCCTACTGGGGATCAAGCCCACAACCCAGGCATGTGCCATTGAGCCACACCGGCCAGGCTGATGGCTTTTATGTACAAATATGACTTAGCTGTTGATATGCTTGAAGACAAAGGAACAACCAGAGAGATTTTTTAAACCCACAGTATCTGTGCACCTCAGGGACCTTCATCAGGAAGCCTCCATTTGTTTTCAATTTCAGAATCAAATTTCTTTTGTATGAAAGCTCTCAGGTAATGATACTGATGGTTTTCAAGAGATGGGGTTAGAGAGAGAATACGTGAGACTCTGCATGTGACACACGGATATCAAATGGCAAAAAATGAAAGGACAGCACATTATTAGCTGTTTTTGTATTTTAACGGGACTCGCAGGCTTCTATGTGCTACCACCAACGCCTCTGAGTGGCGGTGTGGCCAGAAGCCTAAATGAGGTCTCAGAAAAGCTAATGGAGCTTTAATGATGGAAATAGTAAGAAAATTAAGTGTAATCATGTTCCATTACGCATACTCTTCGCTCCCATTTTCACTAAATTATTTTATTAGGACTTTGCCTCTGTCTATTGAAACAACCTTTTATGGCAATTTGATCTGCAAGCATAAATAAGTCTCATTTATTTCCCTCTATGAAGCCCTATGGGATTAATAAGAAGAGATGGAGCATCTAAAGTTTTACCCATTCTGCACTCAGGGAGCAACCACTCAGAGAGATGAATGCTTTGTTTTCTATTTATATATGTGAGGAAAGCGTTATGGAGTGAGCTGAGTCTCACTGGACACCAGCGTAGCTCCTGCTAGAAACATTGAGAGAGGAAGGGGGAGGGGGAGAAAGAGAGAGAACCATTGATCAGTTGCCTCCCACATGTGCCCCAACTGGGGGTGGAACCCACAACCAGGTATGTGCCCTGACCAGGAATCGAACCCATGACCTTTTGGTGAACCGGGTGACGCTGTAACCGAGTCCCCCGCCGGGGCTGGCGAGGCCGCCCTGCACCAGGCAGCTCCTCCATGGCAGCTTCTCTCACTCCTCCTCTCACCTCTGAGCAGCCACAGTGAGTCCAGCAACTTCGGAAACAATTTTAACCGGAAGCATGAGAAGGGCACCACAACCATTCCCGCTCCACGTGCTGGTGGGTCCCGCACTACTGGTCACGTAACCTCCTCAGGCCTCAGGCCTCCTGCTGGCCGTCCTCCTCCCTCTTAGACGGACCTTTCTCATGTTCGCGCTGACCTGTTAGCACTGACCAGGGCTGCTGGGCTGTTTGCGCCCAGCGGGGCCCCTCCCGTGCAGCCATGCCGGTGTGAGCCCGGAGCGAGCACCGTGGGGAATTCTGATCCATCCGGCAGGGGGCGCACAAGCAGCGGGTGTGCAAACGGAGGCGGGGAGCACTGGAGCAGGGGGCACAGCAGAGGAAGGCTGAAAGGCTGCTCACTGGGCCTCCACAGGGAAGGACGCACCCGTCAGAATGCACAGGTGGGTTTAAATGCTCCTTCCAAGCATGCTCGCTTCTACAAAGTGTCAGGAAGAAAAGGCTCTGACGCTTAACTGCAATCACAACTCACTAATTAAATGAGTCTCTGGGCCAGATCCCGGCGGAGGCTACGAAGAGGTAAACGCTCACATTCAGAAAGAATGAATGATACCTACGGGAGGAGGAGGGCGAACATTCTACAACGACCAGACATAAATCCACACCCACTTCCCACTATAAACTTGTATTAAGATCTAAAGAGAAAGAGACAGAAATACTATAAAGGATAAACTTACAAAATTTTAAACTAGAAATAATAAATTTTAATAAATCTGTATTAATATATTGGCACCCAATAACACAGCAACAACTCTCATAAACCAGGAGAAGAGAGAGAAATACACAGAAACACCCTAATAACAGGGTACTGTGGTCCCCTCCCTCAATCTAAGATAGATTAAAGGAAAAATTACTAAGGACATTTATAAAACATGCTCCATAAGATATGCCTTATAGATACAAGTCAAACTCTGAACTCCAGAGAGACTAAGAGAATAATTTTTAATTGTACACAGAGAATTCTTGAAAATTCACCGCAGTATACAACAAAGAAAACATCAATAAATTCCCCCCAAATAAAACCAAAAACTAATTAAAATACCAAACAAGCTCTTCGTTTTCTTTTCCAATTACAGTTGATGGTCGATATTACTTTAGATTAGTTTTAGGTGTACAGCATAGAGGTCAGCTCTTGGCCACTTTGGCTAGAGGCCTATTTAGAGGTACCATTACATCGAGATAATTACCTCCATGACAGTAGGTAGACTGGGGTCCATTAAAGATGCATAATGTAGACCCTCCACCAATCACCAAAAAGAAAACACTCAACTGAGCCAAAAGACAACTGGAAAAGACAGAAATAAGAAGACTAGAAGGCCCCAGAGAAAACTAGTAGTAAGATGGTCGATTTAACTACATTAATAATTACATTTCATGAAAATGCTCTCAACACCTTACATAGAAGACTAATCTTGTCCGGCTGGAAAAGGCAAGCTCCAGATGCATCTGTCTTCGAGAAAACAGCTTGAAATATAAAGGTGACGAGAGTTCAAAGGTAAGAGATGGAAACATGAGCCTCACCAACACAAATCACAGACAGCCGTGGGCGATACTGGCATCAGGCATGACGCCTTCTCCCCGAAAGAAAATGAGCGAGCTCCATCAGGGAAGCCAGGGTCCACAGAGAAAGAAAAAAGGGATCCACGCCTTACTACTCGCGTGTATAAAATTCTAGAAAATGCAAACTAATCCACAGGGGCCGAAAGCAAGCGCACAGCTGCCTGGGACTGGCATGGGGGTAGAGAGGGGTGCATGACAGACAGACACAAGGATAACCTGAGGTGGGGCGGGTGGAGTGGCGATGGGTTTGTTCATTATCCTGACTGAATGTGCGTATGTGAAAGCTCATCAAGTTATACCTAATAAATATGTGCACCTTACTGTGCATCGATACAGGTAACGGGCCACATACGGAGGTGCAGGGAAGGCATGATAAATACCGTCTTTCGAGTCCCCGTAATGACCGCGCACTGTTGGAACGACTCAGGGATGGGGGGAGGGAGTGTTGGGAAGAGAACAGCTGGCTCTGTACTCACTCCTGGCGACAAAGTTATTCTGGAGCAAAGATTTAGAATTTAATCATGAAATCCTAAGGGCACCGAATAAAAGATAGATTAATATTTAATAACCTTGCTGGGGAGAAGTCCTTTCCTAAGCATAGTGGAAAACACAGAAGCTATCAGCAAGAAAGTTGATAAATGTGCCTCTGATATGAAAAAGCAAACAGCTCAAAATACAAGCCATGAACAGTCTGAAAGGCCAGCGAGTGTGGCGAAGCTGCTGCTGTCTGATATCCGGCTGTGGGAGAGTTCACATTAGCACTCGGGAGAGTAATACTAAAACACAAAAGATGCATGCACGTTGGTGTAACAGTTCACCTTTCAAACATTTATCCTATCGAAACTTGCACAAATGTGTAGGCATCCTATTCAGAGTTGCTCACCTTAGCAGAAAATTGGGGTAGTGGGGACTTAAAATGTCCATCGATGGGGGCTAAATAAATTCTGCTAACTCAATAAAATACTGTATGGCCATTAAATAGAATAAATAATACATATGCATATATACACACACTCCCTCCCAGGGGCACTATGAAGTATGATAGGTACAAAGTAGAATAGTGTGGTCCCATTTTTTTGGGGGGGGGAGAAAGATGTGAAAAATAATGAGAATATGTGTACAGCTGTAAGCTGGGTGTTATGAAAGCCTTCACATTCTCAGACATTTCTGTACCGTCTGAACCCTTCACAAGTATGTATTGTTCTTGTTAGCAGAAAAAAACAAACCTAAAAATCCTGTGCAATCACTTGCCCTGCTGGCTTCTCACGCCGTCTTTCTCCAATTTGGTGCCTCTAGTAAATCCAAAATCCAATTTCACTCGGCAGAGCTATTCACAAAGCTCTCCTTTCCTCAGACATCTGTAAGCGGCTCCAGCGCGTCCGATTTCCCGGCTCCTGAAAAGCCCCCGCTGCTCGGGGGAAGCACAGACAGTCTGCTCCTGGCTCATCCGAGACAACGAACACAAAGAGCATCCAAGGCAAACGCCGCCGACGCCGGCTGCTTTATGCGATCGAAACTGGCAACTTCTTGCTGACATTCCCACTTCCTTAAAAAGTGGGTGTTCTCCGCGGTTTGTTCCTGAGTAAACTTTAGGGGCGCCTACATCACTGAAGCAGTCAGAAAAGTAACACTCAGAGGTTGCACACTGAGGATGAGCAATCACTGCTCCCACCCTGGGCTCTCCAGTCCTCCTGTGTCCTACCCAGAGTCCTTCTGCCTGTTCCATCTATTAAAGGGCTCCCAACGCACAGGGTTTTGTGAGACTGAGCGACCCCTGATACCCACAGTGGGCATGTTGGTTTTTAACACAAGCCTGAACCTAAAGGGGGCCGACGACTGGGTGCCCCACAGAGTCCCAAGTCAGAAACTAAATAAACTCAGAGTGGTGTCACCAGCCAAGGTCAAGATCAGGGGAGCTGCCACCAAACTGCCTTTGGAGCTGTCACACTGGAGCACAATGGCCCTTCCCACCATTTCTCCTTCCAACCCCCATCCAGGGAACGCCTTCCAGGAAGGAGGGGTCTAAATGTAACCACCATGCCTCGCCTCCCTCTAGCTCACTAACAAACTCATAGAAACTGAAAGGCAAGAAGTGGGAGGGCGATGTGCTGGGGTGAACACACAGCATGGTTCCCGCCCTAAGGGAGACTCAGGTGTAACTGAGGATGCGGGAGGGGAAGTCACCTACTGCAGCACTAGCCAACAGCAACATAATGCACACCCTGTATCGTTAATGTTCTGAAAGCTGCAGTGAAAAAGTGAAAACAAGCAGATGAAATTGACGCTGGTAAAACTGCATTTAGCCCATGTATCCAAACTATGATCATTTTAACACACAGTCAATATAAGAAAACTAGAGGCCCTATGCACGAAATTTGTGCGAGAGTAGGCTTTCGCAGTCCCGGCTGCCTTGGCCCTCACAGCCCCAGCTTCATCCGGAAGGTCGTCCGGAAGGTCATCCAGACAGTTGTACTGCTGTTCACAGTCATTTGGTTCATTTGAATAATATGCTTTTATTACTATAGATTAAGCAGCTACTTTACACTCCTTTTGTTCTTGGAAACCCAACACACGTTTGACACAGAGAGCATCTCGGCTTGGACTAGCCATGTTTCAAGTGCTCGTTTTGCTCTACGTGGCTCCTGGCTCACATGCTGAGATGCCGGTCTGCGGGAGAATCGAATCAACAGTGCAGGCAAGGCGTGGGGTGCAGGCCAGGCTCACACAGCACCCAAGAGTCACAGCCCTTTGAACAGAAACACTGCCTTTTCTTTTAGAAACTTCTTACTTCTTCTAAACTTCATGCAGTGGTTTGGTTCCTCTTGCATCTCCCTCACGCCACCTTTCTGGAGCCTGTCTCTCTCTTCACCTGTCTGTAGCTCACACAGGGGCCTGCAGCTCACTAGCTGAGCCCTAACGTTACCCTTCCTTCTTCACGAGTCTCATCCTACAATCAAGAACAAAAACCAAGGAGAAGAAAAGCTTACACTCCTGGGAAGGACATTACTTACTGCCCTGTCGCTTATCTACGTCTTTACTTTTTAACCTGGCCGTCTCCTTATCGAGAAGAAGGAATACTGCTTCCCCGAAGCAAAGCCCAGGGCCCAGAGCAGAACCAGAAACAAGAATGGTGACGATAAAACTCAGGATTCCACGTGGGAGAAGCCACATGGAGCACACGCCCACTATGTGCCCTGTGACTGGCCAACGGTATCCTACGCTCTGTTTCAGCACTTTTTTTTTTTTTTAGTGGGTACAATATGTGGTTTTTCTCTTAATAAAGTCCATCTTCTTTCAAGCTAGTTGGGCTGATTACGCTTTAGCCCAGGTTTACAAATATATTTATTTTACATAGCTTCAACCCACTTCTTCAGCTAACCAGGAATTAGTCATGTTAATAACATGGCATTAAAATCATTTGTTCAGATGTTATATTGGGCAACTTCATTCAATCCAGTATCAATAGATTACACCCTATGACACAAACTACCAAGAATAGATCCATGCAAATCCCAAGAAAACACCTCAAAGCACACATTTAAATGGCAGCATGTATAAGGTCATCCTATATAATAAAAGCCTAATATGCTAAGTGTCGGGTCATCCAGTAGGCCGTTCAACCAAAGTGTAATATGCTAATGACATGCTAAAGCTGCTCAACCGCTCACTAATACGTGCACTGACCACCAGGCGGCAGACAGCTGACCAGCTGACCAGTCACTATGATGTGCACTGACCACCAGGGGGCAGACGCTCTGACTGGTAGGTTAGCTTGCCCCTGGGGTCCAGCCCTTCAGGACTGGAGCCCTCCCACAGTCCCTCCCCACCTGGCCAACCTCCCACATCCCTCCCCAGCCTCCACTGTGCACTGGTGGGGTCCCTCACCTGGCCTGTGCCCTCTTGCAATCCAGGAACCTTCGGGGGATGTCAGAGAGTCAGTTTCGACACGATCCCGCAGGCCAGGCCAAGGGACCCCACTGGTGCACGAATTCGTGCACTGGGCCTCTAGTCTTTGTATAATTGGTTACAGGGTTCTGTTCTGCAATCTACAGAAGCCCTGAACAGGTGCACCTGAAGGTGGAAGAATGATATTTGTCTCCTGCAGCCAGTAAGTACTCCTTGCACAACTTTGAAAGTATCTTCCTAAGTCAAGCATTTTAAAATTTTAACCAAAGCTTGTCTTCCAGTTTAGAAACTCATGCCCCTGTGTGTTGCAGAATCTTATTAAGGGCCTATTGGACGCAAACGTGCAGATTCATAAACTCATAAGGAACTTGCCATTTTAACACACCCTACGCACCAATCCACATGAGATGCATTGCAATGAGAATGGAGCAAAGTAATTTTAAAGCCTAGACAGGTTAAAAACAATCCTCCAATGTAACATGACTGCCGATGTGCACCGCGCTGGTGTCTCCATGACTAAACCCTCAGGCTCCACGGGCCCGTAAAGAGACTCTTTCCTGAAGACACAGTTGACTTGGAAGATTTACTGCCGCTTACTTCAACAGCTATCTTCGAGAACTGTTAAAACAATATAATTGTCAAACTAGTGTATTGCAAATCTCATTTTTATTGTTAACATTTGCCACTGAAATTGCTCTTTAATTGTTTGTTTTGGAACAGGCACATAAAACATCATGACAGCGATACTTTGGCACATATTGGAAAATCTGCCATGAATAAAGATTTTTTCCCCAATGAAATACAGTTTGCCTCTATTACTTGGCATTAAAATGATTTACTGAAATAGGCCAAAACATAAACCGCTGAAATAAAATGAAGAGAGATTACAGTTGCAGCAAAATGCAAAGGCCGATCTATTCAGACGCATAATTGAGACACGTTTAAATGCAACTTTGACTCCTTAGAAAGTGGCCAAAAGGGAAAAAGGATGCCTTCCATCCTGCTCACCCATCAACTGGACACTCCAAAACCAAACCCTCGGGCACTTGTGAGGACTCACTTCCTCAGGAACCACGTGTATTAGGCAGATCCACATACATGGCCGTGGTGTGGACCCTGAAGACTGTAGGAATCCATTCAGCTAATCCACTGTGTGCCGCCTGAGCGTCCACTCCCCGCCCAACACGGCTGCTGTGTTGCCACAAAAACCCGGTGTTCTCCCCCAGGTGGCCCTGCCAGGAAAGCAGCACAGCACTGCTGTGACAGCCCCTTTTTGTAGATCAGCTGCCTGGCTTTCAGGGCTTGGCCCGCCCAGAGCGGGGCACAGCGCAGGATAGAAAGCGCTCCACCCTGAGTGTGGTGTTAGCGCTCCCGGGCCCTGGGATCGGACCTCGGAGACCAGCTCTGCCTTTTAGGCTTCCTTCCTCTCGGCCCTTTTGGCTGATCTCAAAAGCCTCATTGAAGCAGACCTGCAGGGATCTCCCAGAGTTCAGCTGTCAACCTGTTTCAAGTTTCCAGTGTAACCCAGGACCCCAAGCCTGATTTTCTCCCGGCCTCACCGCGGTGGCCAAGCGGCCTCCTCCTCACTGCTCATAGCTCCTGCAGCACTGCGGCTCTGAGACTTGTTTGAAGTAGAGGACACTGAGTTTAGAGATCATTAGCTATTTGCATGGAACCACCCAGCATAAAGCCCTGCCGGACCTGGACCCAAATGGCCCCTTATCCTCTCTATGCTTCCCCGTCATCTCCGGCCCAGACACACCAAGCTGGACGCCCCCCCTCCACATGATACCCCTCAAGGCCCCCTTCAAAGGTTACTTCTTCTGTGACACTCCTCTCCTCCCACTGAGCAGTGGGTCCCTCCCTCCCCTGGGACCCACTGTGCCCCCCCACCTCCATTAAGTCCCATGCTGCTCCTGACCAATTATGTGCCCACGCCTGGCTTTCTCCCTGCCCCACACGCCCAGGGGGCCAGATATTAGGCACCCAGACCAGAGGGTGCACTGTGTTTCCTGAGTTGGCAGTTACAATTGTAGATTACTTTCATCTTTTTAAAAAGATAATAAAGACTACTTTCAGTGGGTTGTGTATGTAACCAGTGCAATCCATACTGGGAGCGCTTGCTTTTCGCGCACAACCCCAGGAATCTTTTCTTAAAGTTTGTCCGGGGTTATCCTGTGCCCATGGGACATGAGATTCAGAATTCTGCTCTCTTCATCTTCGCTTTCCTCCAGGCCTGCAGGAGAGACACACACGCTGCCTGCAATCCCGGCCCATCAGAGGAGAAAGGCTTGCTTTCTCAATGAAAATCACACTGGGGAGGAGGCACTGCTGGTAAGAGCACAGCATGTGTGGAACTCCAGAAAAGAAGAAAGAAGCTATAAAAGCCTGTAATTGGGCTCCAAGTACATCAAATAGAAGCTGGAAAACAGTTAGGAGCTAAGAGTGAAGAAGAAAAAAATCCAGAGGTCACAGTGGACCACCAGCTGAATGATTCAAATGCTGTTTTGCTTTTTGAGTGGGTGGCTAGAAGACACAAGCAGTAGACAAGCATGCAGGGCCCTGCACGATCTTTTCATTGTGTCTCCTCCTGATCGAATCATTGCTGAAAGCTGCTACCTATATCCAAACCCCACATATGCTCTTGAACTTAGAAACCAAACCTAACTAAAGAATATCCTGTGTCTTCTTGAAACTAGGAATCCAACAGTTGTAAGATGCACCATTATTTTATCAAACAGTAGGAAAAATGCTGCCAATTAAACTATGACATGCTTTTTTATTACCTCAAATTTTTATTTTATTTTTATGGAAAGAGCTATTTCAGATTTATTCAGACATACAACCTTATAGCATATCTTTCTTGGGCACATAAAAAGAAAAATAAAGGTAAAATAAATTGGTTAAGGCAATGACAACCAGGTCACCTGGCTGAGAGCAATTGTAAGAAGCCACTGATTTGGAAAGTACATCCCATTTTCAGAAATGCTAAAATCTGGAAAAAAAATTGCACACACCATAGAATCAATAAAATACTATTTTATGCCTAGTTCAGTGACAACATTTAGAAAGGACATGGTAATCGTTTACAGAATAACTGCTACAAAGATATTTCATTGATTAGAAAATGTATTGATATAGAGGGGGAAAGTTGATATTTTTCTACAACTCACGAAGGACAAAAGTAGAATAGGGGTTTAATAATGTTCTTCAAGGACATCTATGTCCTGTCCCCAAAAGCAGTCGTTTCCAAATGTGTTTTGTTGTTTTTTTTTAATATATTTTATTGATTTTTTTACAGAGAGGAAGGGAGAGAGATAGAGAGCCAGAAACATCGATGAGAGAGGAACATCGATCAGCTGCCTCCTGCACATCTCCCACTGGGGATGTGCCCGCAACCCAGGTACATGCCCCTGACCGGAATCGAACCTGGGACCCTTCAGTCCGCAAGCTGACGCTCTATCCACTGAGCCAAACCGGTTTCGGCGTGTTTTTTTTTTCTTTACTTTTTTAGCAGCAGGACCTCTTTATAATACACTGTCCTAGGAGAAGCCTAAGAGAGCTGCGCCAGCTGGAGGAAGAGCATCACCCTGCACATGCCTGTGAGGTCACGGGGCTCAGGACCAGCTGAGATCCTGGCCTGGAGAGTAGAGGTCACTGTCTACCCACCCCCTCTAATGCCACAACACAAGAACGAGGGTTTAAATCATGCATCACGCCCTAACCGGGTTTAAATCATGCATCACGCCCTAACCGGTTTGGCTCAGTGGATAGAGCATCAGCCTGCGGACTGAAGGGTCCCAGGTTTGATTCCGGTCAAGGGC
>NW_006295816.1:6586602-6607941 GCF_000327345.1 Myotis davidii | reverse complement strand
GAAGGGTCATGGAGAGAAAAAAAAGAGACATATATAATACTCTTTGTAATACTTTAAGCAATAAAATAATTTTTAAAAAAATCATGCATCACTCAAATAAACATGTACTGTGGCCTGTAAAATGCAAAGCCTTCCTAGGTGCTCATTATGCAGAGATTAATTGAGTATGGAGGGGTTTCGTTAACCTGCAAGAAAAAATTTCCTATGTGCAGACTTCAGACCTTGAGGTGACTGCCAACAGGTAAGAATTTATCATCAGTGATCCAAGGAGCTATACTGACCGTAACAGAGTAGAGGCCCTCCTGCCACAGCAAGGGTGAGTCCCACCCACCCTTAAGGCCCATGGTAGCTCTAGTCTCTCTGTCTGCAACACGCCTCTCTTTCTTGTTTTTGTTTTGTTTTGTTTTTATTGATTTGAGAGAGAGGCAGGGAGAGGGAGAGAAGAGAAATTCGATTTGTTGTTCCATTCATTTATGCATTCATTGATTGTTTCTTGTGTGTGCCTTGGCCAGAGATTGAGCCCACAACCTTGGTCAACACTCTAACCACCTGGCCAGGGCTAACAACATCTCTTCAAAAAAGCAAGACAGATGTGGCTGAGTTTGGACAGCACAGGATCTTGCCACTGTGCCCAAGTGTGTGGCCAAACGCAGCAGCTTACCACCCATTGCTCTCAGAAACGAATCCACCTCCAAACAAACTAGCAAGCGAAAAGCTTTAAAATCCCCACTAGAAAGCTCTTGATCTGCATATGTCTTCACTCCCTTTTCCTCCGTATCTTCTCCTAATATCGCTTCTGAAATCCTCTTTTACTATTTGCTTTTATTTTGTTGTTTTGGGGTGTTGTTTTTTTTTTAATTTTCTCAATTACAGATGGCATTCGATATGATTCTGCATTAGTTCAGGTGGACATCAGTTACACCCTTCTACTCTCTGAAGCGATTTCAGTCCAGGCTCTAACCCACAACCACCCCTCCCCACCCAATCCAAACAGCTCAGCAGCTCCAACCAGCTCCAACCAGGTCCCCGAAAGCCAAAGGATCTGGAGCTATGAAAATTACTGTTTTCCCGCGGAGCCACAACAACACACAAACAACCTGCAGATTAATGTCCCAGGAGGAGTGAAGAAAGCTGGTTTTCCATGTGGAGGGTTAGCAGACCATCCCGGTTATTGCTCCGCCCACGACCAAGGTAGGTGAGGCTGGTCTGTCCCTGCCTTGGTCCCTGGTCCTGTCGGCAGCTCTGGAGGGAAAGTGTTTGGCAAAGGGGGTAACCTGTCACGTGCCTCCCCCCAGCCCCCGCCCCTCCCCCCCGGTACAGGGAGGGATTTCTTTGGTCAAGGGCACTCCCTTGCTATAAGCACCAACTCTATTTTCACCCTGATTTTCCAATCCGTACTTATTATAAGTAGGGATTTATCAGAAAGTCAATCTGCATCCCATTTTATTCCCTCCACATAGAAACCTTAGGTGGAAGGCTTTCCTGAACAGATGGCTTCCAATTAAGTTGCATTCTGTGAAGAAACGGTGTATGGAAGCTAAGCTATTCTACATTCGGAAGAAGATTCTGCCCACAGGCCTAAAACTGTTGCTCTGACCCCTGACTACAGAGGGCTTCACATTGAACATCAGAAATTCATACTGAAGAATAGTGATCGTTATTCTTCCCTTCCCCCACAAACCAACCTCAGAAAAAGTACTTTCCACATTAGACAACATATGGTTCTCAGTCAATAGAAATAAAATCAAAGGACTTTGAAAAGAGGGCAGGGTCCCTATACAATCTCAGAGCGGGACAGAGCCCAGACAAGGAAACTGAGGCCCGATGAGGTGAAGTCAGATCATGAGGGACACACAACAGTCTTCTGGGCAGTAAGTGTTAGCACTCAAATACACAACATGGTCAAAACTTTGAACAGCTTTAAATTTCAGATGCATGTTTCCTTACCAGGATGACTTCGAAAATGAGTGGGATCAGTTTGCTTTCCTCCACAAGTCTGTTAAGAAATAAAAAGATAAACACACATTAGACGGCTCGTGCGTCAACTGCCGCCCTGCCATGCAGCACCGCGGACCCACGTGTTACCGCTTAAATCCTGCGACTGAGAAATCATCTGATTAAACATCACTCATTTTTAATACACTGAACTACAGCCATTTAAACACGAGAAATATGAAGCCTCTTTGCAAATGACTATTAGTTTAGCCTTACTGATCCGCAACAAGCAAAATCTCAAGAGTAATATTTGTAAATGTAAGATTTTGTTAAAATTCACAATTATTATGAAGACTGTCAAACTGGGCAATGCCAGCCAAATCGCATAACCCATCATCACTGCACAGTTAAATGATGAGCCTGTCACACTGTAATCTTTCATATGTGCCTCATCAGGTATCTTCTCCGCATTAATGATTTAATGTACAGTGATTTTTAAAAAATCATCTTTAACTTTAAAAAAGGTAGGCACCAATCACCCAACAGAATCTAGGCACTTCCCACCATTAAACCTTGTTTAAAAATGTCATCTACTAGAAGAATTTTTCCATGCAATTTAAAAGAAAATAGCCTTGATTCAAAAGTGACTTCGTCTCTAAATAGTCCTTTGGTCCAAGGATCAATAAACTTTCTTCTGCAAAGGATCAGACAGTACATACTTTAGGCTTTGCAGGCCACACGGTCACTGTCATGGAAAAGCAGGCAAAAATAATACGGAAACGGGTAGGCGTGGCTGTGTTCCAATGACATTTTATTTACAAAATCCGACGGGGTGCCATGTTTGGCCCACAAGGTATAACTTGCTGATCCTGATTCAGTTTAAAAATCAGATTCCTTCATTTTATTGGAATTTACTCTGTATGATAAACTGCAGCACTTAAGCATGTTCCCCTCATAGATACGCGCTGTTTATCTATTTCACACACTATGCCAGGTGGATGAAAAGGGAATTTATCACCTGGTCTCCCTCGAGCTTGTTTGTCTATGATAATATATTGATTTTAAAAAAATGTCTGTGAGACTAGCCCAAAAAGGATCACAGTGTTTACAAATATGTGTTAAGGGCAAGTGCGATACAGAACGAGTGCCAAAGACTGAACCTGGAGAAAGCCCCATCCTAGTCAAGCAAAGGGAACGCGATTATTTCTGTAGGCTCATTATAGGGGAGGGAAGAGGTTTTGACTACAAACGTTAAATTCATTTACATTCTCTCGCTTTCCTGGACAAATGCAGGCTCAGATCTGAGTCTGAAGCTCCTTACCCCATGGCAGGGCAGAACGGGACACGCAGAGACTCAAGACCAAGCGCAGCTTCAGGCCGGCACCGTCCCGGTTTTCATCCTCAGCTTCCTAGCTGTTGAGAATCTCTTTTCCTAAATTGGTCTTTTTCATTTTTTCTAATAACATATACTCTCACTAGGCCTGGGCTGACATAGCCACGCTCCTGCATGTCAGAGTTGCCTAGCAACCAAAGCCAAGGAAGTTACAGGTCCCGCCAGCACAGTCACCCCAACATCAGATCCAAGCATCCACTCCTGACACCAGACTTCTCATAATAGTATTTTAAAATACAGCCCGGCCAGGGTGGCTCAGGTGGTTGAACGTCGTCCCATTCACCGAGAGGTCACCTCTTTGATTCCTGGTCAGGGCCCCGGCCTGGATTGCAGACTCGATCCCCAGGAGGAGGTGTGCAAGAGGCAGCCAATAGATGTTTCTCTCTCACTGATGTTTCTCTCTCTCTCCCTCTTCCTTCCTCTCTCTCTAAAAATCAATTTTAAAATATTTTTAAATAAAACATTCTATTATTAACATATTACTACCTTAATTCGTTCTTAAACAACCTTAATTCATTCTTTAAATTAACACCTACTTCTTCGGATCTCCGCAGGATGTGCAAGCTGACCCGAACCACCTCCGAAATCTCTTTTAACTAAATCCTAACCCTCCAGTCCTTACATTCTTCTGAAAACAAGCAGCCATAACAACTTTGCTCTTTGATTTGACTAAGGGGCAAATCATTTAGGGCCACATCTGGTAAATAAAAAAGAGAACCCATGCTGAATAAAGGTACTTTTCATTAAAAAAAATTTTCTATGACATTTTCTGTGATTCATGGACCAACCCCAAATGTAATTCCAGAAGCACGCTAACGCAAGGACTGACCGAGAGCGGCTGTAAACACGGGCCGTTCTATAAGGCACTATTTGTCCAGGTGGTGAGACGCGCGCAGAGATGAGCCTACTGGGTATTGACTGGCATCTTCTTCTTTTTTTTTTTTTTTTTATTGATTTTTTTTTTTTTTTACAGAGAGGAAGGGAGAGAGATAGAGAGTCAGAAACATCGATGAGAGAGAAAGATCGATCAGCCGCCTCCTGCACATCCCCCACTGGGGTTGTGCCCGCAACCCACGTACATGCCCTTGACCGGAATCGAACCTGGGCCCTTCCAGTCCGCAGGCCGACGCTCTATCCACTGAGCCAAACCGGTTTCGGCGACTGGCATCTTCTTAATAAAAAATAATAAAACAGAGCATACCCAAGGGTGTTGCGTCAATATTTTTGTTTCAGTTCTGGGTATACATACAGGGTGGGGCTAAAGTAGGTTTACAGTTGTTTGTAAGGAAAATACTACAATAAGAAATAACAATACAAGAATAAACTCTGTTTTGTATACTCACAACTGTAAGCCTACTTTTGCCCCACCCTGTATGTGCACTGGGGGTCAGGCCTCTGCAGACAGGGCGGACCAGGCTCGCCTCCAGAGAAAGCTGGCGCGGCCGGCTCTCCAGGAGTGACTCGGGCAGCAAGCCTTCCATCGTCACCACAGCCTGGAGAAGCAGGACGCCAACGCTATCTTACTTTAGGGCTCTGTTGCGTTGGCCACCATGTGTTTAAATCAGCAGGATGAGCCTGGTATAGCCTAAGTTCGAAAAGAATGAAATGTCTGTGGTTTATGACGAGCCTGGAGGACGGGAAGTAGAGAGATGTATCTGAAAATTTTTTTAACCCGAAACAAACAAAATAGGGATCTTTTTAAAATGTTCCCTAATCCTAAAAGGACTGTGAAGATATTAACTGCAATACAGCACACGTTTCTTCCTTTATTTAGCCACCTCCGCACACTGTGTCCAAGTGGCTCCAGAAGAGGACACTGAAATATACAGTCTTCTCAAACGTATTTCCTGGGACTACTTTACTGCGTGGGTTATTTTGCTGTTGTTTGTTTTGTTTGGTTTGGTGTGTATATGGGGGGCTTTTTCTCTTCAGTACATCTCCAATAACCCTTCACAGCAGCACTAAATGACTACTGGCTGGATATCGGGGAGAAGGTGTGGGGATCTTAAAGGCCATCTTGGAATTCTGCCCACCACAAGCCTGAACTTGCCCCCCACCCCAATTCCATCTTATCTCACCTCCTTTTTTAAAAATCCTCGCAGGAGGGTATGTTTATTGGTTTGAGGAAGAGAGGAAGGGAGGGAGAGGGAAAGGAAGAGGTAAGGGAAGCGGGGGAGGGCAAGAGAGAGAGAGAGAGACACTCTGACTGGGGATTGACCCGGCAACGTAGGTTTACGCTCTGACAGGGAATCAAATCCACAACCTTTTGGTGCATGGGACTATACTCCAACTAACCGAGGCACCTGGCCAGGGACACCCCCTCCTTTTTAAAAACAACTAATATTGGTTTCTTTAAATTAGCTGCTTCTGGGCAACTATGTAGAAACCCAAAATAGATGCTGGACTCATAAAAAAATTTCCCCAAAATGCTGCTTAGGAGATTCAGAGTTTGCATTTGTCCCTAACGGAGCGCTAGATAGCAAACAAAGCTCTTTCATTTCTTATGACTTATATAATTTGCCAGTCTAGTGAACCAACAGTCATTTTTAAATAAAAAAATCTCTAACATCAGCTGAATTTCAAATTATTGGTTCAGTGAATCAGCTTCAAACAGAAATGGTTTCATAATGTTTCGCTCTAGCAGGATATTATGTCTACCCTGAAAGCAATAATATTGGTAACATTTCTCTTTGAAATGTCTGCCCTGGCCTGCAATGTTGGCTAATTCTCTTGCAGAGAACTGCAGAAGTTTCCCCAGTAAAGGTACACAGATACAAAAATTATTTTTCACACAAACAAGGAGGGGGGCAGGGTTGAGAGTTTTAGCAGCGTTAGCGCATAGAATTGTTAGATCTGGTTACTTTACAAAGATCCATAGAATCCTCCTTATGGGCAGGCGTTATACTTCTTCCCTGAGGAAGTTTACACCCCAGTGGGCAAAAAACATATACGATACAAAAATAATCCAAGTTGTAAAGATGAGGTCTTAGAATTAAGTTAGAAAATGAGGCTACTCCAGAATGCACCCCCGATGTATGAAAACCTCCCCTTGCCTAAAGTAGCATGAACAAGATATTTCAGTAAGAGAAACTATGGTTGAGTGAAAAGCAAGTGTTTTTCCCACAGAAAGGAGATTTTAGATGGAAAGAAAAGAATTGCATGTTACATTAGCAACTTTGCAAAATGCTTTTCTACCCATTACCTCGACAGATGCCCAACCAGGCCTGTGGTGATGCATGAAACGAGGCCACAAAACGCTCCTATCACAGAAAGTGCGGCAGGTGAGACGGAAGAGCTGGGCCGCTCATTTACACACATCCCTGCCCTCTCCTACCTCCGCGTGCTACAAGGTGTCTGAAAGGCCTGGCTGTCAAGGGCTTTCGGGGAACTGTTCCTGCATGGCACCCACTCTTGTTAGCCAGTGGGTTGCGGGTTGTCACTAATGTTAATGTCTAGTAAGAACCACCAGCCTGCCCGGCCGGCGTGGCTCAGTGGTTGAGCGTCAATCTATGAACAGGAAGTCACAGTTTCAATTCCCTCAGGGCACATGCCCAGGTTGCAGGCTTGATCTCCAGGAGGGGGCATGCAGGAGGCAGCCGATCAATGATTTTCTTGTCATTGATGTGTCTGTCTGTCTCTCCCTCTCCCTTTCTCTCTGAAATAAAAAAATATATATTTAAAAAAAGACAACAACCAACCACCAGGCTGTGTATGTGTACTTAATGAACTGATGTCTTCCTAATTAAAGAAAATAATTATTAAAAATCGTAATGATTTTCTATAACTACTTACATAAAATAATTTATATAAAATGTAGAAATACCGAAGCATAAAATATATGTTATAGACTGTTATGTTTGAAAAAATGGAAAAGCATTACAAGGGAAAATACTATAAGAAAATCATTAAGTTTTGACGTAATATTTACTTGTCTTTTTTTTCTATTCACTCGCATTTTTTTTCTCTATTCATATAGGTCACTCTCATCTTTAGCCACCATTTGTGCATGTCCTCCATGTCACTCGGACAGCCTTGCCCTTCAAGGGTCATTTGCTGTCTAATGACCCTTCAAGGTGAAGTCCATTTCCCAAAGCTTACTCTGGGGAGGTTAGCACGTGGTGTCACTCACTAAACCCAGGATGGATCTGGGATTAGACCTGGAATCTGCCTAATTTTAGAGACTGTTAGAGACACAGTGTCAGGAGAGGGGGTGGGAGGAAAAGTTCAGATCATAACACAGACGTTGGGTTTATTAAAAACCTTTCCTGTGTCATTACACAGTCATCTCAAATATGAGCCCTTACACTGGCCTAGTTTTCTAGCCTACAATGTTTTTAACTAGTCCTCTTGATGGACCCTTGTTCTCCATTTTTCATTACTTCCTTAGAAAGCAAACGAACGTAGTGGTGAAAAGATCACTCCTAACACACTCAACTCTTCACTGGTCCTAGGTCCGTGCTTCCTTCAGATGCCATAGCATGGCCTGCTTCCCTCCGCGATAGTGAGGCGGGGACATGAGGCTGTGAAGGGGAAGCAGCCCGCACTCTGCGGCCCACAGAAAGCCCTTGTGAAGACACACTCTAGCTGTCTTTACTATTACTGTTTTAAATGTCTTAATGAACATTCTTGTACATGAATATTTGTGCGTATCTTTTACTATCATCTTAGGATATATTCAAAGAAGTAGAATCAGCGAATATTTGAGGTTTACTACACACTGAGAGCCTGCTTGTCACCAAAGATGTGCTAATTTATGAAAGTGCACGTTCCAGTGGGCTCTCAGCAGGTGCTATTCAAAGCCTGACCCATGTGGGGACCGGACACTAGGCTCCGGGTGGTGAGCCCACAACGAGGTCTGCCGATGCGGTATTGAAAGCTGCACCCCGAAATGTAGGGAATGCTGTTAACCAATGTGACCCCAATCGAGTCTATTAAAACAGTGTTTTAACTTTCCTTTGATACTTGTATTATTTTAATGGAACTTTCTTGTATTACTAATAAAGGTGCTGCTTTTGCATGTTTATCGTGAGAAATGGTCTTTTCATTCCTTTGTCCCTGCTCCCTTTGGGCCTATCCTACTTTAGAATGTCAGGATACTTGAAGAAGTCTGTCCCCCAAAGCTGACCACGGTGTGTGCTTTGCAAACAGCTGGCTTGTGCTCTATTTGTGACTCCACGCAGAAGGCAGACAAGCACGTGCTGGTGCATGCTGAGGGTGCAAGGTGTCTCGGAGCATGCCCTCACTGAAGAACCCCGGCTGGCCCACTTCCCTGCCTGGTTTCTTCCCTCTGTAACATGTGATGGCAGAGACCGCGAAGTGATAACACATGTTGGAGATGGTAACGGTGTGCCCAGGAAGTCACAGAACATTTGGAACTCAGACCGCTGTTTAGTCTGACAGCTCTCGTGCTCTTTAATTATTCGACAAAGGCCCTGTCTGTACAGCAAACACTGCAATACAGTCTGACCAACAGCTGTCTTCACATAAAATGAGAGGACTTGACATTGAAATGGAGGACTTGGGGAGATGTGAGAAACGAAAGGGGAGTCTGTGCCTTAGGCCGCATGTTACACTCCGTTCTGTTGGGCTTCACTAGTTCCAGAGCTGACTGACGGTGACAGGTACACGCAAACTGTTTACAGGCAATGCACGACTTTATCAAGAGCAGATAAACAGCAGCAAACGTCTGCAGCACACTGCTGATTCTAAAATGGTAAATTACCCTGGTAAACCACCAAAAGAAAGTGCAAACATTGCAACGGAACTGTCATGCTGAAACTTGCCAAATATCATCAAGGGATTGATTCTTTCAGACTTTAGAAGGTACAGATCAAATCAAGAGACTTTGATTATTATGTCTATGGTTAGGATGCCATGAGCTGATGGCTTTGCTGGCTCTAATGCCCAATGTTTAAATGGTCAGGAACTGAAACCTTCACCTTGAATTCCCATCCTGATAGCCCAGGCTACACCTCCTGCAGTAAAATCACTATGGGACTTGAGCACTGCTGGTTTAACAACGCTTTCATGCTACCTCCACAATGGCCACACACTTTGTACAACTGTCTCTAGCTCTGTCCAGTGGCCTGGGAAGCTTGGGGCTCTTGACTGTGAAGTGTGAGGAGGACACGGCCAGAGACCTGTGGGCCGCTTCCACGGCCCACCCCTCCAGGGCTCTGGCAAGCTTCACTAGCAAAGACATGCAGAGTCACAGGCCCAAACGATGTGTCAAAGTACAGGTCTCAGCAAATAATGAGCAGGTGATAAATATGGCAGCCGCATGGAAGACCTGAGATTCCACCACCATTCTAGGTACACAGGTAGCCAGGAACTGGATGACACCCACTTTAAGCAGGAATCCAAGCAGAACACATAGGAATGCGCCAATGACATATACAACCCTAACTCATAAAACCCCGCCCCTGAAGCCTGGAGGACCAGGCTAGAGCCCACCTTGTAGAGGGTTCCAGAGAAAACTGGGGGACCCAAACAAGTGAGTCCCTCTGTCCCAAAGAGCTAAATATAAATCATAATTCTCAACATACTTAAATGATTTATTAAGGAAAATGTAACATTTTCCACAGGAAAATGTCTTAATCGTTTTTTAAAAGGCAACTGTAAAAAGAGGAACTTGTTAAAACAATAACCACGATAATCACAATACTTAAGCATTTTTACTATCTATTATCTTAAAATAGAAAACAAAGGACAGTAATGAATGACAAGCTCCAAATAGAAATATGGAAATAACAAGGCATTAGTATAGTGCTAGTACCTATCTATCTATCTATCTATCTATCTATATGAAAGGCTAATATGCTAAGTGTCCTTCCCACCATCCGACCAGCCGCTATGACATGCACTGACCACCAGGGCAGACGCTCAACACAGGAGCTGCCGTAGTGACTTGGCAGCGGTGGTTCTCATGTGACGCACCCCAACACCAGAGAAAAGGGAGCCTGATTCCTCGCAGGGCCGTGCCAGTCCACCTTTGGCCGTGGGCTATGTTGTTGCTGGGGTATGTCAGCCCTGAATCTGGTTTACCGCACACTTGGGTTTGTGTTCCACACCCTGCACGATAGCAACTTCACAGAGTGCCCTCTCGCACTCCGGGACCCCTCAGGGGATGTCGGAGAGCAGGTTTTGGCACGATCCCCGCAGGCCAGGCCAAGGGACCCCACCTGCCAGAGGGACTAGGCTCACTCCGCAGATGCTTTTCAAGCCATGGTGCCATCCCAGGTGTGGCTGGCAGGGGAGGGGCCGAGGGAGGTTGGCTCCAGGGATGTCCAGCCCCTCTCACCCAGTCCCACCCTGCTGGCCACTTTCTAATTAATTTCCTTGCAATGTGCACAAATCCGTGCACCGGGTCACTAATTGTTTCTATAAATATTATAAAAATAGGTAATTTCCAATTACCCAAGTAAGAATTTAATTCATTGCCTTATCACTTTCAAAGTCTTTTCTCACCCCACCCTCAGGTGCCCCGTTTCTAGATAGCTTTGTGACTAACTGCACCACCACTTCCCCAATCTCACTTTCAAGCATCCCAACTCCCCAGCTCAATGGCCCTCCCTCCGCGTGGCAGTGCGCTCTTACACTTCCCCTGGGGGGAATATTGCAGGAGGGAACCACCAGGGGCTGCGGACATCCCCCTTTCTCCATCAGTCACCTGTCCTGCAAGGTCAAGGGTCGGGGAAGCTTTTCCAGTACCCTGCCAGAAGCAAATACATCTGGCTTTGCAGGCCACATGGTCACTTTCAAAACTGCTCAATCGTGTGAACACAAAAGCAGCCGCAGAAGATAAATGAACGAATCAGTGTGGCCGTGTTCCGGTAATATTTTATTTACCAAAACAGGTGGTCGGGATTTGGCCCACCAGCCTCTGTGCTAAATCGTTCTCATCGACGAAACGTCACTCAAATACCCCTCATCCCATAAACAAGCAAAAAAACACTCCTCTGACCCGCTGTCTCTCTATTTTTCAGCTGCCCTTTACAGCAAACTCTCCCTGGAATTACCGATCTTCCCGGTGTCCACCTCACCACTTCATCCCCAATGAACTCCCAGAGGCTTCTGCCGCCACGTGGCAGGGGAAAGAACCCCTACCCACGCTCTCCCGCGGCCGACTGCAATGGTTCATTCTCCGTCCTCCCCTTCCCGACACCCTCGGCAGCATGTGGCACTGCCAACATCTCCTGCCTCTGAACGTCCCTGGCAGCCAGCGGCTCGTTCCTCTAATAATGAAGCTGCACTGACACAGGCAGCCAACTCCCCCACGTCCCCCTTGGGTGTGCCCTTCCCCAGGAAGCTCCGACCAGCCTCTCCGAAGCAGCTGACCCGGCCCCTCACCCTCCACCCGCTCACTCAGCTGCTCTGTCCTCTGGGGCGCTCCTCGCTGGCTGGAACTGCGGTTTCTCAGCGGTTTCCTGGCGTCCTGTCTGTCCCCCGTGCCATCATCTGCTCCTGAAAACCCGGCCCCTGTCTGTCTGTACACCGGGGTGAACGGAACGATTAGTGGAGTGACTCGCTGAGGGAGTGAATCATATTAACTTTTCCTGCAGGTAGAAAACTATCCGAGCTGATGTGCTCTCAAGTTCCAGGACTCCACGGTAGAAACTGACTCTGAAGAAGAGAAAAACAGCAGACGCCTTTTCTTGTGGGCAAGTAAAGAAACATGTTCGGGGAAAGGGAAGGTAGCATCCCGTTAAAACAATGATCTCCGAGCGCCTTTAAACACAGAAGGGAGGAGCTGTGAGCTGCTGCCGACTGCAGCCCCCGAAATATCAGGGCCGCTTGTGAGTGGCTCCACTGACAAAGGGACTCTGCCAGGCCTGGTGCCACTCTCTGAGGAAAGCTGTCGCTAAGTCCACGCAGGTCACAGGAGGAAAACTAGACTGACCCGCCTCCAGCACACAGGCCTGGCATGGGAATACGAATTCAAAAGATTAACTTCTTTCTAACGAGAGAGATGAACGGTCTCAGCGAACCCACCTGATGCCCGGAGAGTAAGGACAGGCAATGAAATGTCTACCAGGTCACCCTGACTTCCGGGGAAATGTCTATCACCGTAAACAAGATAAAGGTCAACAACAGATTCAAACAATCACAAATAAGGTTAAGAAAAATGGAATGCCTTGGATCAAACTCCTAAGGTCTTAGGTTGGTGCCCTTCCATAATTCTATCAGGGACAGAATTTGGGGGTAGGATGGGAAAATTAATTTAACACTCACTCCGGGAGTGCTTCCGCAAACACGCAGCCGAGTAACTAGGAGTCACGATGATGAGCTATGCCCTGACCGGCACAGTGAGCAGGGATTTCTGCCCTGTGAGGGTGACTTACATCATGAGCAGAGGAGGGTTCAAAACCTAGGAGGACGAGGGAAGGAAGCGGTTGAACTGAACCGGGAACCTGGATTGTCTTTCTGATCAGAACTGTACCAGGAGCTGCCACGGTGATGAAAATCAGAGGAACAGGTGTCAGACCCTAACGATGGGAGCAGAGGGAAGCCAAGGAGAATTCAGGGCCGGCTGCTATCGGAGCCACGGGGCTGAAGATGACTGTGTGGAGGAACGGGGCCACTCCTAGAAGGAGATGCAACACCAAGACACTTAGAACAGTTCAGCTTCAAAGTGTACTGTGACACCAGCCGAGTTCCCTTAAGAAGGTGGCTGTGCAGGGAGGGGCAAAGCACAAGGCACCAGAAGGAGGTCTGGATCCCAAGTCTTGTTGCTTTGAACTGACCCTGGGGTTTGGAGCACAAATTCCCTTGAGGGCCTTCATGTCCTCAAGTTTAAAATGGGTCCAGGGTACTAATCACACCCTTCCTTTCTGCATTGCTAACTCCAGAGGGAATGCATCTTCCCCCGCTTCCCCCCCACCCCCACTTGCTTTACACTCAGTTCACTATCCCCTGCTCTGACCACCCCCAGGCTAGGGACCAGCCCATGCCCTCCAGAGCCCAGAGAAATTACTCCATCTAGCTAACCCTAAACCAGCTTACCAGCCCATCCACTCCTTCATCTGTAAACTACAGTAAAGGCTCTGGCGCATTTCCTCTCACTTCCTCTGCCTCCTGCCCGCCCCTGGGGCTTCCTCCCCGCGCTCCCTGGGGCATGCTATGCCCCCTCCTCCTGGGATCTAGGAGTCTACAGTAAAATATCTCTTCAAAGGCAGGTGTTTCCTGATCTTTGACCTCCCAACCTGAATAATTCAAAAGCCTACATTTTAAAACACCCAGGATCTCCAAAGTCCCATACAGCTCAAAAATTCTAACATTTCTGTCTTCACATGAATAAAGAAAAAAGGTTCTATTCCCTTAGGTCACGGGTCAGGAAACATTTTCTGAAAAGGGCTAGACAGTAAACACTTCAGGCTTTGCCAGAAACAAGGCCTCTTTCTCAGATCCGTCTGTTTGTAAGTTAACGTTCCTTAAGAACATAAACACCACTCTTACTGGGCAGGCCACACAAAACCAGGCTGCAAGCCAGTAGACCAAGTGGGCCAGAGTTGGTCAATCTCTGCTTCAGATGACACGGGAAAGTCTACAGACCTAAGGATGCCTTAAAAACACAAAAAGTCTTACTGAATCCCTACTCAGATTAACATCAATCTGCAACACATAACTGGAGAACCACCATTTGTAAAGGTATACAACAATTCTAAGTGGTTTCCTTGAAAATGTCAGGCCCAAATAATAATCTGAAACCATCCACTCCTGACCCAGAAATGGCTGCTAAGTGGTCGTGCGACCATGAACTCGCATCTGTGTTAAAAGAAAACAATGAGAAAAGATCACCTTGTTGAAATAGCCATCCTGCCTAGAGTCCAGTAAATGCAAACTCAACAGGGTCACAAACCAAAAATCCTTTACAAGAAAAACACGGCACTGTTCCAATTCACTCATGGACTCTGGATTTCCAGTACCAGACAACAAGGCTAAGTGACCGAATGACCGATCGCTATGATGCACACTGACCACCAGGGGGCAGACACTGAACACAGGGGCTTCCCCCCTGGTGGTCACTGCACTCCCACAGAGGAAGTGCTGCTCAGCTGACCAACAGGCGCCAGATGCCTGGCTCACAGCTGGCAAGCACAGCTGCAGTGGCATGAGCCTCTCCTGCCTCCGCACAGCGCTATGAAGCACAGGCGACAGCGGCAGGCACAGCAGGACCAGAATGAGCGGGAGTGGCAGGGCGCCAGCCACCTGCCGCTTCGCGCACTACTACATCCGTTGGGGGATGTTGGACTGCCAGCTTCGGCCTGATCCCTGCCTGGCCTGTGGGGATCAGGCTGAAACCGTCAGTCTGACATTCTCTGAAGGGTCCCAGATTGTGAGAGGGCACAGGCCAGGCTGAGGGACCCCACCGGTGCACCGGTCCTTTGGTAATATATGTACAGCCAAGTCTAAACTCCTCTTTTAGGATGAAAGATGCTATTTTACTGAGTTTTCAAAGACAGTTAACAATCGCTTATGGTAGAACCAAGAAAAGGAACTATTGGAAAATAAAATAAAATGCTAAACTTCCCAGAGTAAAATAAAATTTTATGCTCAATCTCAGTGGAAGGGCACAAAGACCTGAGCAAGAGTGACAATTGGGACAATTTTAATTTAATTTCCAAATTCTGCTTAAGCAGTATTTAAGTCCCAATAATACGTGTCGACCAAGTGTGCAGCAGCAGCACTATAATCCTAAATCAAGGCAGAGAGAAGGGAAAACAAAAGACAAAATTAAACAAAGAAAGGTTCTGATTTGCAGGATAATGAAATGAGCTCAAGATATGCTCAGTATTTGAAATCTTTTACACTTGCCTTATCCCCTGAAATGACTCTACTTTAGTGAAAAGTGCAGAAATGTACCCCATTTGAACAAGTGGCCAAGACAGTAACCGTGGACGATGTCCATCCAGGAGGAAAGAGCAGGTAAGGATGGGTGCTCAGGGGCTCGGGGCTGCGGAGAAGCCCTGCATCTGATTCTGCGAGTGCGGGGAGAGGATGAATGGGGAGCCACGTCACAGTGGCCCAGGAAAAACAATGGGGGCCTCAGGGACACAGATTGGCTTGCTTCTCATATGAGGCTTTTAAAAATTCCACAGCCACCTGGCAAAGCAGCACATTATTTCTGGAGAAATCAATTCATTCTAATTTTAACAAAATTTCACTTTATTAAAGCAACTTCACTCATCGAGATTCTAGCAGAGGCAATACCTGTGGAAACTCAGCTCATTGAAGGAAAAGGCACCTAACTGGCTAGTTTAGCAACAGGAAGACAGTTCTAGTGATTTGGGCTTTTTCTTTTATCGATTACAAAGTGTCAACCAGAACCTATCAGAATATGGCAAAACCTAATTTTATTAAACTATGTAAACTGAAAACAAAATGCAAATGGAAGCCCCCTGGGCCCAGGGTGTTTTCTGATGGCTCCCAGAACTGCCATCAATGTCAGACAAATACCACCTTCTGTTTCTTATTGAAAATATTTTTCCCATTACTGTGTAGGGTGTGGAGCTCCGGTTTCAATCCGCATCATCAAACATTTCTATCTTCTGTCAAAGGGGTTATCTCATCTAGAATTCTTCCTTCAATATTCCTTCCTCTCCTCAGAATGAAAAGGAAGAAGAGAAAAGAAGGAGGGAGGATGAGGGAAAGGGGGAATGGTTTTACAGGGTTTTCTGTAGACCATTTTCCAGCTGAGGGAACTCGGGTACAGAGAGGTTCAGCAATGTGGCCAAGATCATACAGCTAGTTGGGTTAGGTCTTTTAGGTTCTCCCATAACCTCTGACCATGACTGTGCCTTGGAAGTCATTACATCTCTATATATAAACCCCTACTCTGCGAACAGACTGAATGGTGGAACATCCGAACAACTGGTCACTATGACATGCGCCAACTACCAGGGGGCGCTCGTGGAACAGGATGGGCATTGGCAGCAGAGCACGGAACATGGCAGGTGAAAATTCTTTGCTCCCACGTGCCGCGGTCCTGCCAGGCATTTGCACCTGCTGCCAGCGCCGGCCCCGAATGCTCAGAGCCATCAGCAGGTGCGAGCAGTGGATGCAGGCCCAGATCGCCCCTGAGGGCTTCTCCACCTCCCCTGCTGGGGCCGGCGCCTTCAGCGCATGGGAGCAGCAGCGGCAGGAGCAGGGCTGGCCAGGAGAAAAGGGACCAGGCCGCGGCAGGAGGGGCCGGGCAGGAGCGCAGAGGATGGGCCAAGACCCACCCCTGTGCCTACTGCAGCCTCGCAGCCCACAGTTCCTTTCAAGCTGCATGAATTCATGCACTGGGCCCCTAGTTGTTTCATAAAAGTCTATAGAAACTATAAGTGCCTTAAAGGTGAGACCTTTATCTTAATTATCACTTATCCTGGTTTGTTCACTCAGTACTTGCTGATTAGCTAGATGTTGGTTGGTTGGATGGATGGATGAATGGATGGCCAAAAAAATGAATACAAAACCAATGAGAGAAGTCGGCTGAAGTCTGTTAAGGGCAGAAGTATTTTTCATTGAAGGTTACACCTTGGGTTCACATGGGCTCCATTTAAGAGATCCCTGGAATTTCATTCTTTTAAAAGACACTTGTGAGTCTTGCCATAAAACAAACAGCTCTAACATTTTTTCAAGCCAATTAAAATGATAATTCTTAGATAAGAGCATAAACATTTTTGTTTTCTTGCAGTTCAGGAAGAGAGGTATATTTTGCTCCAAACGAACTCAAGAAGTTAAAATTTAATTTGTTTGCTAAGGAAGATTTGCCAAAACGAATTACCTCTTAATGGAAACAAGCTACCAGGGCACTGTTCTCTCCTCGAGCAACGGTTCGGTGCAACCTACTGTAAAATTAAGCAGAGAGAAAAGGGCAGCGCTCAGGGGAGTTTAACACATTCCTTCTCACAGTAAAATTGGACCAATGTGGTAAGCAATTTACTGTTCTGCTCTAAACCCAAGAAGAGGCTAGAGTCACCAGGGCCATGGTGTTTTTGAAGAAAATCCCTGTCAGGTACAATGCAGATTTGTCATCCTCTTGTTCCTTATTTAAGGGGGACAGTAAATTCTCATTTGTACTATGACTACGCTTTTGAAGACTTCTTTATCCGCTAAGAATCCTATAAGAATAAACCCGATAAGATAGTAAATGCTTCACTTGATGTAGGATGGTTTAATGTTCCAACAGTTACTTGGCACTCTGAACTCTTAATGCTAAATTAAGATGAAAATCCTTCAAAGAACACAATGCTGAAGAATCCAATAAATGAGTTACACTGATAACAAAAGGTTCATGGTTACTTTTATAGTACTAGAAATTGACTTGCCCATAACAATAAAGGAATTCCACTCTTAATATACACTTACAATCAAGCATTTTGCCTAAAACTCCTGCCCCTACATCACTGGGGGAAATGTCATAGGTTACCATTGTACACACTTTCCAAAATTTGGGTGGATGATACTCTTTTCAAGGTTAGGCCTAACTTTGGGTTAAAATAAACAATTAAACATAGAACATTCATAAAAACTGACCACAAATAATAATAAAAATTAGAAACATAACAAAAATATGATCTGATCACAATGCAATAAAAACTAGAAATTAAGAAGCAAGGGACCATTTCCATCGATCAGAACGGCAATGATGGACACTAGAGACACTAACCTAATAAAGGTTTGGCACCAACGGGCACTTTCCTACACGGCTGGTGGGGAGAACTAACCTCCTAGACTGAGGCAATTCATCGCCTTTCAAAATTACAGAAGCTCGGACTAGCGGTTCCCAAACTTGCTTTCATATTGCATCACCTGGGGAACTTCAACATGCCTGGTGCCTGTGTCCAGCCCTAGAGGTTGGATTTAATTGGCCTGGGCTGGGCCCCGAGTCTTACACTTTTCAGAAGATCCCAGAAGATAACTAATGTGCAGACAAGTCTGGGGGTTGTGGGCTTATCCACCCTTTGTTGAAGCAAATCCAGTTCTTATTATTTATGAGACACATACATGTTCACACGTGGTGAGTGACCTATGGCATTACTCCCAGCTTTGTTTTGTAATACCAAAAGATGAGGAACACATAAATGGAACACAAAGGAGGCTCACTAAATAAATGCTGGATATTCATAAAGTGCAGTACTAAGTATCTCTTAGAAAAAGGTGCAGAAGTGTGTGAATTACATCTCACTAAAGCCGCTATGTATGTCTGAAGAGGTGCGGATGGTGTAGGCAGCATGCTCATATCTACGGGAGAATTCACACACACGGTGATAAGAGTGGCCATCTCTTGGGGTGAAAGTTTGCTTTTCTCTGTATACCCTTCACATTTGTACTGCGTTATGTATTAACTCTTTAAAAATGTATTTTAAAAATTAACACGACATCGAAAATCGACCAGGTCACATCACTATCCAGCCAAACGGAATGTATAAGCCAGCATCCCAAGGGGCAGGAGGGAACATTTGGGGATGACGGAAATACTCATCTCTAGAGTGGTGGCGGCTGCACACCGTATGTGGCTGTGGAAGCGCAGAGTTGTATTCCTAAAATGAGGACTTTTACTCTGTGTAAACTAGACCTTGAAAACCTGACTTTAAAATAAACCACTTTTTTAAAGACAACCAGACCTCTTGCACAATGCTGTGAGGACTATCAATAAACCAGTTTGGAAACTGCTCTGCTCTTGACCTCTGGAGCCGCACTCAAAACTGAGCCGGGACCACTCCCACCTTAACATCCAGCATCAGGAGGAAAGGCCCCAGGACAGAACGGGGAACCCAGACACAGACCTGCTGTGGCGAAGGGGCCTACAGTGGAGGTCGGGGAGTAATCTCAGTTAACAAAATTCTTCGGGTATCTTTGTACTCAAAATTTACCTTGCTCTTTCAAACTGCTCCATGGAATTGTGTACTATGGCTGTAATATTAATTGAACATTTTTCTCATTTAAAAAATGAATTGCCCTGGTGGAAATCTGTGCCCCGCGGCACAGGGGTAATGAACAGGGTACTGTTGTGTGCTGCCCTTCGGGAATGTATGGGGCTGTTCACGGCAGAAGCAAATGGCCTGAGGGCTGCCTCCGCCCAGCACTGCAGACGGCCCAAGGGCCAGAGCACCTGGGAGCCCTGGGAGTCCCTGACGCTGCGCCCCGTGCATTGGCACAGCCAGGGGGAAGGCTATTTGGGTCAGACTCCCCCAGGGTGGATTCTCTACAAACAGCCTTTCTTGTGCACAGGTGACAGCAGTGACGGGCGCCCTACTGCGCGGGACTCTCTGTGGTAGGAGCGCAGCCCAGGTGAAGCCCAGCTGACGGTGACTGTGACCGAGTGCCTTGGCTGAAGACCAACTGGCCGCTCTGCCGGTCACCGCGCCGACGGGTGGCCTAAGCCCGGCACCCTCCTGGGTCACCGCCGCAACCACAGCTACTTCTCTTGCTTGAAAGCAAGGAGACCTCCCTTCTCTTCTCCTCTGTGGACCCGAGTGCCTTCTAACGAACTTCTCAGGAGCCTGAAAGCTGTTGCCATCATCCTAGAAACCAGTTCCAAAAGCGTGGCATCATTCCACGCAGGGCCTTCCATAAAGGCAAAAGCTCCCATTACTTACCACAAGCGTGTCAGCTACGTACGATGGTGGGAAGTAACAGTCTGCAAACACCGCAGCGAGGTAATAAACGGTTCAATGCACTATGAGGCAACCACTGACATTTTAAAGAGGACACGTGCCAGTTTTTTCTCTTTAAGGAATTTATAATTTTAAAGCGTCAAAAATGCCACAGGATGCCAACTCCAACAGGAAATAAAGAGATGACAAGACCCCAAACAGCCTAAGTGACAGACATTACAAACCATAAAACGTGAAAAATGACCACTCTGGCAACTCAAGTGCTGGACTTGCAGAATCTCATCATCTTTAACGTTTGCAGAACATGTAAGTGCGTCTCAGAGATGCGAAGCGAGAGAAAGACCTGGGGTCCGTACCTGGTGAAGGCGGGGCTGTGCGCGGTCATCACCACCAGCAGCTTCAGGGCGTAGGCCGGGACCGGGCCAGGCTCCGTGAGGACGTGCTCGTACCTGGAATGACAGGTGACGGGAGAAGCGCTCAGTGATTTTCCTCCCTTAAACCCTTCTCTCCACGACAGAAACAAAGGGCTGCAAGGTGCACACACCTGACAAAGCACAGATGCTGAGACAAAGGTATGAGCTACAGGGTCTGCGCTGGCCAACGGGACGATGACACTGCCCACCTCCCAGTGTTGTGGGAAGTTCAATGAGACAATCCACTTAGGGCCATTAGGATTGAGCTGTCCACAGAGCAGGAAGCTTTAGCATCAGGGATCGGTGCCAGGGGTCCCCACGATGACCTGCACACTCAGAGATTTGCTATGGGACTCACAAGACGCCCATACAGCCAGATTCATGACGAAGATTTAGCACATGAGCCCCCTTACCCAAGGCGGGTATGTTCCAAGACCCCCTGAGGAAGCCTGAAGCGGGAAACACTACTGAACCCTATATATACTATCTTTGTTTCCTATACACACATATATACAGTCTATGGCTTCTCTCTGGCATATCCAACTGCCAGCATCACTCCTCACACTCTTTGGGGCCATCATTAAGACAAGGGTGGCATGAACATAGGCACCCTGATACAGCGACAGTCCATCTGCTAACCCAATGGTCACTAAGTGACTGAAAGGCAGGTAGCGTGAGTGGATGCGCTGGACAAAGGGAGATCCACAGCCCTGGGGACAGTGCAAGACTTCATCACACTGCTCAGGACAGCACACAACGTAAAACCTGTCAACTGTTTACCCTGGAATTTTCCCTTTAATATTTTCAGACCCTGGTCGACCAAGGGCAACCGACAGTGTGGATGGACACCACAGATAGCAGGGGCTACTGTGTAGCAGCGCAGCAAGGACGCAGAGCTGAGCTGGAGGGAAAGGCGCAGGCGGGTCTGGAGGGGTCTGGGCACAGACTTCCTAGGGCTTGGGCTCTTCCTCTCCCACGAGGGCTGACACGGAGC
>NW_006295816.1:6580364-6586487 GCF_000327345.1 Myotis davidii | reverse complement strand
AGAGAGAGAGAGAGAGAGAGAGAGCGAGCCCAGCAAAGTCTCCAGTGACCACGGATTTCATTGGGGGCTGGTCACAGAGGGAACCTGTAACGAGTATCAAAAGCGAAAGAGAGAGAAAGAGAGAGAAAGAGAAAGAGAGACGTTTCTGTCCAAGGAAGCCCAGCAGAGTCTCCAGTGACCACGGTTTTCATTGGGGGCTGGTCACAGAGGGAACCTCTAACCAGACTCGCGAAGGAAAGCAGGGTCCACCAAGCCATGCTTCATCAGCATGTTGGCGTGCATCCCTTTGTGAGCTGCTGTAGCTCCAAGCTTAGTGTCCTTCAGTAACAGTACCCAAAAGCGCGCGCGCGAGAGAGAGAGAGAGAGAGAGAGAGAGAGAGAGAGAGAGAGCGAGCCCAGCAAAGTCTCCAGTGACCACGGATTTCATTGGGGGCTGGTCACAGAGGGAACCTGTAACGAGTATCAAAAGCCCAGACTCGCGAAGGAAAGCAGGGTCCACCATAAGCCATGCTGCCTGCACAGTCTGGGCACCGCTGGCTACCCCGGCAGGTACATGGCCACTGGGAGCCCCGAGAGTCACGCTCTCAGATGCCAGCCGCGGGCCGCCTGCACGCAGGCCTGGAGAAGGACAGCAGTCTCCGGCTGCTGTGTTAACTCTCCCACAGCGTTCTTCTTGTTAAAACTTAAACATCTGAAATGAAAAATCACTGCCAGAGAGAATCAACTCCGAAGTTCGTTACTGAGAGTTCCCACAGCGAGGATGGGACCGCGCACCCATGTTATTCGCTGGGCGGGGGCTGGTTCACATGCGGTGTCGACCTAGTTAGGTTCAGCTGCCCCGTGTACAGCTCCATGCAGATGCTTAAGTGTTGGATGGACGGATGGAAGGACGGACGGACGGACTGATGGATGGCCAGACAGACGGACAGATGAACGAACATACAGATGAACAAACTAACTAACCAATCAACTATGACTTAACTATCTGGAACCACCAACAACTAGAGGCAACTAACTATCTCCAGAAAATCCAAAATGTATCTTTAAAAACCATGACATGAAGCAGATGCTGCTCATGGAGAGAATGGGCCCCTAGCTCACTCACAGCCTGTTCGCGCTCGTGTTGAAAACTGTTATATAACAAGCCTAGTTAAGCAGCCCCTGAGCCCACAGCCATTACAAAGGAGCCGAGTAACGGGAGGAGAGGGACCAGTACAGAAAGGCAGCCTGAGAGCTACAACCAGGACTGGAAAGCCCAGGAAACCCCGAGGGCAAACCCGGACTCCAAACAGCGAACGGCATCGGGCACAAGAAACCGCTGACAGTACCTCCAGGGGCCCAGCCCATGCCACGATGTTCAAAACAGGGCAGTGGGTCAAGAAGTGTTCAGCTGGGGAGGCTCTGCTTAGGGTGGCGGGAAGAACCATGTTTTAGAAAGTCTTCTTATAAAATATTTTTAAATTATGGCGATGAAAAGCTATGCCCATGTAGGACCGATGAAAGACAAAACACCAGATCATTCCTAACAAAGTCATAAACAAAATATTAAGAAACCAAAGGAGATCCATGTGTTTAAATAAATAGCACAACCAAGCATGATTAATTTTAGAAATGAAAATAGTCAAATTTAGGAAAACAATACATTTTATCGCATGAATAAAACAAAAATCAAAGAAACTTCTTTAGAAGTGATAAAAATGCACTTGACACCTAAATTGAACTTTTTTTAAAAAAAAAAGGAACAACTCAGCATACTAGAGAGAACTCATTTTTCCTTTCTGGAATAGTCTTACAAAATACAAAGCCCTGCCTGGCCAGTGTGGCTCAGTGGTTGAGGCGTCAACCTATGAACCAGGAGGTTATGATTCGATTCCCGGTCAGGGCACAGGCCTGGGTTGCGGGGCTCGATCCCCAGTGTGGGGGTGTGTAGAAGACAGCCGACCAATGATTCCCTCTCATCACTGATGTTTCTCTCTTTCTCTCTCCTCTCCCTTCTGCTCTGAAATCAATAAAATATATTTTTTTTAAAAGAAAAAACACTGAGCAAACATTACTGACTGAAATACAAATGTGTTGAGGTTGTGTGAGGTTACCTAACCTTGGAACAGGAGGGAAGAAGGAAGTCTATACCAGCCTGCTCATGAGAATTTTTGCAAAGAATATTGCTATGTTTTTCTCCCCTTGGAAAATGAGGGGTAAAATGCACATTTGTTCAGAATAGAAATACTGAGTATTTTGAATGTATTTTAATCAAAGAGAGGTTTGCAGCAAGAACGAGCCAAAACGATGCTGTGATTTATTAAGTGTGTCTTCCAAAGAAAGATAAAGCAGCTGAGCTGATAATAATTGGACCTCGCACTCTTCTGAATGCCACTTGGCAGGAAAAAATCAGACACAAAACAACGATAAGCCAGGGCTCCGAAAGGGCCTCGCAGGAGGATGACCAGTGAGAAGCTGCCCACCTGACAGACAGGCACTGGAGAGGAGGACTCCAAGGCATGGGGCCGGCCAGAGTGAGATCACCGTCCGCATCGGAGCACACTGCCCAGACAGTGGCCCAGACCCCCCTCTCCCACCTTTAGGGTCCTCCCAAACCAGGGCCCTTGCAGGTCCCAAACCGCTGGAACCCAGGCAGGACAAGCCCTGCACCCTAAATTCACAGCTGCCCCGACGGAGAGGAAACTTCCGAAAGTCACCTTCAGGGTCCCAAGGGATGGACTGTTTCCTGTCTTGTCAAGTACCTGAGCAACCTGCGCCCAGGTACGTAGGCTGCAGAAAACTGACACCGGCTATGTGGGTAACGGAATTACTGAGAAGCTGTTCTGGGGATTTGGCCCCAGAACTGGCCACATGGAAAGAAGAGCCTATTTTGCTGGGTGGTGGGGGGCCCGGGAGTCGAGCAGAGGCATCAATATATATTTATTGAATGAAATATTATCTATTTGAAGTAGATAATATCTTTAGTCAACTCCAAAATTTTATAAAAATGACAGTGGGTATAAATCAAGTTAGTAGTCAATATTTTGATACCTTTCCTGTCTTGTGATATTATGTAACCTAAGTTCTATATAACACTGCTGTCTTGCATGAATGCACAGATATTTAAGTATATCAATAGTTAAATGGATACATAAGTGGATGGAGAAATAGACATGTAGAAAGACTGATAGATAAGTAGATAGACAGATAGATTTTTTTAAAGTGAAAAGATAGATAAGACTTCAAAGTATTAAATTTTATTTCAGACATAAGCCCTCATCTCTTCTGAACTCTTCAACAAACTCAACAGCAAATTTTCATTATGAAGGTATAAAAGGCTAAGAGAAACAACTTCAAAAAATCAACACTCAAGGTTTACAAATTTGGATAATTTGGAGCTAGATAAGGATATCCTTTCACCCCCGATCAGAATAACTCTAGCATCCTAGTTCTTTGGATAATATTATGATGCTTCTTTCTGGTGCAAAAATATTTGACTTAAACTTTATTATGCCAAAAAAAAAATTCCTAAGGAAAGGCTATAAATGAAATACTCCCAACTATTCTGATTGCCATCGAAGACGGCCAAGCTCATGCCTATGCTGACGTAGAATACTTGTGGTAAGGGATGCACTACAGAACCATCCACTGTCCCTTGACCGACTGGCATAGAAACCAACCTCATGACTTTTGCCGGACATTACTCCAGAGGCAGATGAACACCCCTACAGTGTGTTGCCATCGAAAGGACAAGACAGTTCTAATGTGTAAGGAACGCGATTCTCAGATTCTGAAAAACAAAGCCGCAGCCGTTTATGGAGTCATTCTGGCGCTGGTAATCGTAGAGGCCGCCGGAGAATAATAAAAGGAAAGACGTGCCCGTTTTCCCCAGGAGGGACATGCTGAATGCCATATGTCATAAAAAACATTATTAGCACATTCATATCAGCACGATCTCTTTTCAATACAAAACACTCAAAGCTAACAGAAAAGATGAAAACTGAAATCCTCGTTGCCAAAGTGGTTCCAGTCACCAAAGGGAAACGGCCCAGGAAATGTTTCCCACGGCCGCCGCCTGGCTGAAGGCTTTCCCCGACTGTCCTACCGAACACAGCCCCTTCCCGCTCCCCTTACTGTCGCTCTCTGCCACCTTACTCGGTTTTTTCTTCACGGCTCTCACAATGAACTGAAATCATCTTCTATATGTATGTGTTTACTGCTTTGTCTTACCCCTGGAATGTCAGCTCAGTGAGAGGCAGGAATTCAATCTTGCTCACAATAGTCCTCAATATATATTTATTGAATGAATTAACCAAGAAAGAAAGGAGGGAAGCGGGGGGGGGGGGGGGGGAGAAAGCATTTCAAGCATCACATGCATAATCACACAAGTAATTATATTCCTTACATTTGTAGGAATATTAAAATTCCGTCTTCCCCAAAATAACAATGGTGTGTTTCCTGAGTGAAGAACCTAGTCCCATTCACAGTTACGTATCGTAAGAGAAATACCCTCACCTTATGCAACAAATCCTCTCATCCTCCCCAAAAAATGTTCAAACAGTCAGCAGAAGACTGCTTCAGTGCTAAGATTTCACTGATAATGACTTTGATATTAAACTTCCGAGAGGTGCCAATTTTAATTAATAAGGTCACTCTGGGCTTAAGTTCCATTAAAGATTGCCTGTTCTCTTCGGCATGAACCTTTAAAATTAAATCCTTCTCCCTGCTGAAGACAAAGTCATGGTAATTTTCTGAGGATGTATGGTTCTCTTTCTTCCCAGAAAAACACACTTTTCCTCACTGTTCATACGGGTAACTCAGTTACATTACTGACACTCCGACTATCTTGAAGAGAGGAGGCGAGACTGAAAGAAGGGGAGGAGGAGGAAGTGAGGACAGGGCCAAGACATGAATACGAACATATTCGAATCACAAGACCCAGATTCATCACCAATGATCAACATCACCAACTTTAACATGCATAGCTTCATAGTTTCCTCAAGCTGGTGGCAGGAGAGAGAAATTGCAAATATGAGGGGGGTTTGGCAAACTCTTGCTGACTTGAAGATGGAGGGGCCACGTGAGAAGACACGGGGCACCTAACGGAACACAGGACAGCACAGAACAAGGACTTCCATTCCACAACTAAGTACTGGGTAGGAAGACTGCAGAATCTCACAAGGAAGGTGGGTATGGTGGGTGGGCGGGAACTGATCAACCAAAGAACTTGTATGCACTTATGCATATTCTATGGACAATAGCGTGGTGAAGGCCTGGGGTGGGGGGCAAAGGTGGGCTAGAAAAAGTCATGGGGAAAAAAGGGAACACATGTAATACTTTCAACAATAAAAACTTTAAAAAATAAGTACTGGATGGGATAATGGTCAGAGAAACAACAAATGGCATATCTGAGTCCTAACTCAGGACCTGTGAGTGTAGCCCTATTTGGAGAAAAGGTCTTGGCATGTAGTTAAGGATCTCCAAATAAGATCACCCTGGATTTAGGGTAGACCTCAAATATAATGACAGATATCCTTATGAGAGAGAGGCAGAGGCAAATCTGAGACAGGCACACAGAGGAGAAGGTCACGTGAGGACTGAGGCAGCGAGTGGGGTCACGTCACGCTGCCATAAACCAAGGATGGCGGGCAGCACCAGAAGCCAGGAGAGAGGCGTGGATTCAAGGTCAGACTCTCCAGAAGTAGCCAACTCTGCTGACAGGCTGATGTCAGCCTTCTGGCCTCCTGAGCTGGGAAGAGTACATTCTGTTGTTTTAAGCCAGTCCGGTGGGGTCCTTCGTTACTGCAGCCCTAAGAAACTAACACAAACTGCGAGGAGCCATTCTGCCACCAACCTGAGCGAGCGGGGAAGCAGATTTCTCCCGGGTTTCAGACCAGGACTCGTCCTCGTGGACAGACACCTGGTTTAGGCAGCAGGAGCTCCTAGCAGAGAGCCACGTCCCACGGGATCTGTGGGCCTCTGACATAAGGAGCCTGACTTAACAAACAGATGTTGATGTAAGCCACGAAGCGTGTTAACGTTAGCGAATACTGACAAGCCAAAGTCAAAATCTTGATGGTGAGCATCCTTTCCTTGGAAATGCCCTTGAGTAGCACTTCAGATTTGTGATCAAAGGAACCCCAG
>NW_006295816.1:6578963-6580303 GCF_000327345.1 Myotis davidii | reverse complement strand
AGGTCATCTAATTTTTAGGAACGCTGAGCTGTAGAAAGTTAAGTGTGTGAACTGAGAAACACACAAGCCGGGGAACAGGAAGCACAGAAAATGTCCCAGAAGAAACATGTCCCCAGGCAGGCTGATGAACATCGAGGAAGCCCACGGTGAGTAAAGGCGGCCTCAATACCTATTCAATTTATATTTAAGTAACATTTTTATTTGCATGACTTACAAACTTCTTCGGTTAAAAAAATTATTATTAATGCCTGAAATACTTGGCTCTTCCCGACAGTACATTCCATAAAGGCAGTGGCCGAGCCTCTCGGTCACTATTATATTTCAGCAACGAGAAATACGCCAATGACGTAAGACACATTCAATTAGTGTCCATGAATATCAAATGGGCTGGTGAAGAGAGAAAACATTCTCTCTCGAGCTCGGATCACGTAACTCTCACGTGCAGACTCTGCTGGAAAGAAGCTGGTCAGCTGGTTGCCAACTCCTCTGCCTCTTCCGCACCCTGGCCTCCCCCATTCTTTCCTGGGGTGCCCACTCGCTTTCCACCCAATCATACCCAGGTTTCAGAACTCAAATACCATCTCCCTATCAACAGCAGTATAATCTTCTACGTACAAAATGCACAAGTACTTGTAACTGAAGTCCATCTCTTCAGAAAGCAAAGCATGCACACTGAGAAGAGGTGATGGGTCTTGGATATTAATTCACAGTTTAGAGTCATTCATGGTATTTATGATAGGTATGGGGATGTCAACCTGACCCGGTCGCAGGATACCCAGAGGATGGGTCAGGCGTCATTGTGGGTGTGTCCCCGGGGTGTTTCTGGGGAGATCAGTGTGTGAGTCAGCAGACCAGTAAAGCAGTGGCTCTCCCTAACATGGACGGTCCTCGCCAATTAAAGTGAAGACCTAAACAGGGCAAAAAGGCTGGGGACGCGGGAACTCCTGCTGTTCCCACTGCCTCCAGTTGGGACCCTGGCCTTTGCTGCCTTTGGACTTGGAAAACATCAGCTCTTCTTGGGTGTCCAGCCTGCCAGCCTTCAGACTGGGACCTCACCAAGGGCTCTTCTGGGTCTCGGGCCTTAGGCCTTCATAAGCAAGTGAGCCAATTCCATACAGTAAATCTCCCTCTCTCTCCCTATATGTATATGCATCCTATCTGTTCTGTTCCTCCGAGAACCATAGCTAATATTTCGCTTAATAAGGTATTTATTCTTACCACTGAGTTTTCATTCACATCACACAACAGTTCTGATAAGCACCTTGAACACAGGTATTACATGGTCTTTAACAAGATTAAATTGTTATCCTTCCTTAGAATTTTGCCCGAGCTAATAGAAA
>NW_006295816.1:6575557-6578923 GCF_000327345.1 Myotis davidii | reverse complement strand
TTCCCTGGGATCAGCGCCCAGGAGCCGTTTCCCAACGAGGAAGAACCTCCCTGAGAGCAAGGCCACGCAGGAGAGGGTAGCCGGAGAGATGGAGACGGACACACACACACCTGGTTCTGTAGAAATGAACTCAAACGCCCCAAATCCAGTTTTACTTGATGCCAGTGCAAGTCCTGGACTTCTCAGTGAGTAAATAATTATTTTCCAAGTTAGAGTCCAGGGTTGCTACTTGCAAATAAAATACGAATTACAACACTCTCTTGTGAAAAACTGAGGGGCCAGGAAAAGCCTGTCGCCTTGGCTTTATCCAAAGTGTTAAGGTCAAATTTCCCTGGGATCAGCGCCCAGGAGTCGTTTCCCAACAAGAAAGAACCTCTCTGAGAGCAAAGCCACGCAGGAGAGGGCAGCCGGAGAGATGGAGACGGACGCAGACACACCTGGTTCTGAGAAATGAACTCAAACGCCCCAAATCTAGTTTTACTTGATGTCAGTGCAAATCCTGGACTTCTCAGTGAGTAAATAATTATTTTCCAAGTTAGAGTCCAGGGTTGCTACTTGCAAATAAAATACTAATACAACACTCTCCTGTGAAAAACTGAGGGGCCTGTCGCCTTGGCTTTATCCAAAGTGTTAAGGTCAAAAAAGGATCAAAATGTTAACAAAATTGTTAGGACTGACAGGATATCTACAGTAGCCCCACCCTAACCCCAGTTTCGCTTTCTACGGTTCTAGCATCTGTGGTCATCTGCAGCTGAAAATATTAAATGAAAAACCCCGGAAGCAATACTTAAGTGTTAATTTGTGTGCCCTTCTGAGTAGCATAACAAATTCTTGCACCGTCCTGCCCAAGATGTGAATCCCCCTTTAGGCTGTCAGATAGCAGCTATCCTACATCTCTTTTAAAAATCACAGTTGGCACAAAAGTCACATTATTAGGCATTAGTCAGGAAGATGCTTATGATTATGTATAACCAGTTTGTAAGTGTAAGATGGCATCAAAATTAATTAACCCCATGACACAGGCTCAAAGCTTATATTTACCCACCTAAGTACATGCCATTCACACACTGTCAGACATAGCCATGTGCCCCTCAATGGCGGGAATACACTCTGAAAAATGCGTTAGGTGATTTCGTCACTGAGCGCACATGGGAGTGCACCTACACAGCCTAGGTGGTGTAGCCCACCACACACCTCAGCCACAGGGACCGCCTGCTGCTCCCGGGCTCCAGGCCTGTAGAGAGCGCTACTGCACAAACGACGTGAGGTCAGGTCTCTGTAATCACCCTACTGTGTGCTTGCTAGGTGAGTAACGGAGTAAAAAGGACAAAGATAACCTCTTTCTGGTAATTACTACTTGTTCCCCCACCCCCTTTCTGTATCTAAACTTAATCTCCATTACAAGAGTTTGGGAGGAAGGAAGATTCCCCTCTCTATCCTTTCTGAGCAGGGCCCGGGAAAGTCCCAATTCCATCTTCCAGCAGTCTTATCATGTTGACCTTGAAGAATAAACTTCACCACCCCCAAAACCCCCAGCCATAGACACCTTTAACTCTGCATAACCTCAGAGTCTGTAGAAAACAGAACCTCTAAATGGTATTTTTCAACATGGACGGAGATTCTCCGGGGTCCCAGGCAATGTAACAGTTACTGCCTCTGGTCCTGACTGCCTCACGGTGAGCACATTAGCACGTGGACATGAATGTCGGGACAGGGAGACCCCAAGGCCAGCGGTGCCCCTCGTCTGGCCGCGGCATCCTGGGCGGCCCACAGGCCTCTGGGTGAGTGCAGAGCACGGTACTTACTGGGGAAGGAGGACATCTCTAATGAGAGCCAGAAGGTTGCTGTCGGAGTCGATGGGCGCAGCCTCCTTGCCATCCCCGCCCTCCTGGTTCACCAGCAGAGATGTGGTTTCTGAGAGCAACCGCAAGCTGAAGAGCCTCCACTCCACTTGAAAAGAAAGAACGCCAAGAGCGTGACTCCATGGCGATGGAATGGAACCGAACGTGTAACCGATGGAATTCTGGGAGATGTGGTCACTTACCATTTTGGCTTTGAACCAAGGAGACCAAGGGTGGCAGGATATAATCAACAACCTACAAGAAAAGGTATTAAAGACTCGGTTCAGATCTCCATCAACACGGACTTGATAACAACCACTATCTATGTTTTTTTTGTCCACTGACAGAATCACTAATCAAAGGTGTGGGCAAAAAAGGCAACAGCTAAATTTATCCTGGATCTCAAGTCTGCATGACATTTAATAAACCACCAAGCTCATGTAACTGAAAAAGTCCTCAGGTCAAAACGACATTACGATCATCAAAACCTTCAGGGTTCATGGAAAGAACTTTAGTATTTAATGCAAAATCTGATTGGCATGGGTTGACAGTAAACCATCAAATTAACATATATATAAGCTGGTGATCATTTCTCAAGTTGAAGATAAACAACGATCCAAATGTTGGGCGGGGGGAAGAGATGTATAATTCTCATGTTTTGTCAAGTACATCAAAGAGCTATGACAAGTTAATCCTGGTTATTTTTATAAATAGATACCGAAGATGTATATCCACTATACAAAACAACTCTACGATTTCCTAGTGATATCAGACAGAGCACAATCAAATATGGTTTGAAATCTCCAAAATAAGCTTTCCCCTCCCCACCCCCCAAATAAAAATGGACAATGAAGAAAGGACAAATCACTCCCACGGCCTAATTTTGAAACCTACTATCTCATTTGATGAACTGTTTTGGCAACAATACACAGAATTCCTGCCTACGCTGATAAAAAGTCAGGAGAAACAATTCACAGCCCAACACCACCACCTGGCTGCCCAAACCAATGGAATGCTGCCCCGCACAAGCAAAGCCCACCACACCTTGCCAACCACAGCACGGCCCCTCCGGTACAATAACGCAGGATGGTCAGTGACAGAGCTCAGGCACCAAAGACAGGAGCACAGACAAGAACAAGGACCTCAGAGGGGATATTAGCCTCTGAAACTAATAGCTGCAGCGAACAGTAAACACAGCCTGGCTGAGGAGAGCAGCCAGACACACATAAAATCCCACACTAAAGGCTCATTTATCTCAGGTCATTCCCTCAGGTTTGTTTCTGTCCTGGTTTAGGGGAAGCAATCCTAATATGTAAACACCCTGGGTCCGTCACATCCACAATGACCGGGGGGCTCGAGCTAATGCCCAGGCTGGGCGCGCAGCAGACTCTGGTGGGTGGGGACTTGTGGCAACGGAGATGGGGACAGGGGAGGTTGGGCGGGCACTCACACTCACTCACAACCGCACACACGCACAGACACACACAGCACCTACCAGCTCACAGCCTTTTCTCCCTTTCTTTCT
>NW_006295816.1:6555341-6574988 GCF_000327345.1 Myotis davidii | reverse complement strand
TATGAGTGGGTTACATGTGTGTGTTCATAGATGTATATACATTTCCCAGCTATGTCTCAGAACTATAAGACAATAAATGTGAAAGGGCCTAGAAGCTAAGACATCTCAGGAAATAGCACCTTAGTTCCCTGAGTATGGTCTCTACTCCATTTCCCACCAAAGGGAAAGGGCTCCTCAGAGAAAACACTGATTCCAGGGCCAGGCCAGGGTAAGTTACAAGCTGAGCCAAAAATACCGTGTTGTGCCAGAAAGTACAGAGTAGCTCAAAAAATCATGTCCTTTATCACAAGGACACACGAGCCAGCTAGACCAAATCTGCTATGCTCTGAGCACCAAAATGATCACAGTAATGAAGCCATTAATAATGAGTACATATCTGCTCTCCTCATTCCTCCGGAAGAGCTAAACCAAGCTCTGTCACTGTTGAGCTTTTGAACATTCACATAAGCCAGTGGTTCTCAACCTGTGGGTTGCAACCCCTTTGGGGGGTCGAACGACCCTTTCACAGGGGTCGCACGACCCTTTCACAGGGGTCGCCTAAGACCATTGGAAAACACATATATAACTACATATTGTTTTTGTGATTAATCACTATGCTTTAATTATGTTGAATTTGTAACAATGAAAGTGGGGGTCACCACCACATGAGGAACTGTATTAAAGGGTCGTGGCATTAGGAAGGTTGAGAACCACTGCCTTAGAGCCTCCAAAAGGAAAACGGGGATGCTGACATCTTGATTTCACCCCCAAAGACTTAAAAATTTACAAAATGGCAGGTTCTTTATAAAAAAAAAAGGATATTATGGTTTAGTTTATTGTTTTAAGTTAAATGAACTGAAATATATTATATATTTTAGGCCTTATGTATATTATTACCAGAATTTTCTAATAAAGAATCACCTTTATTTTTCCCATTGCTATCATAACATATTTTGGAAACCCCATGAATGGAACAAATCAAATCGTTATGGTATTTCTAACTGCTCTGTAGGCCATACTGATGATTTCCATCGCTGAGACACTAAGTAGTGTGAACTCTGGGAAAATTTCAGTTAAGCACTTGTGCTCGGCGAGAATTAAATGCATGCATCCACTTCCATATAGTAAGTATTGATCAGCGGCCTTGAACATAGTGTGTGTAACATTTCAAACAATGTTATGCTCCTTGGGAAGCTGAATTGTCAATTTCATGTACCCCAGTCATGCTCCTGAAGTGGCAGAGGATCTCCCATGAGTCACAGCATTAAAGATTCTTTTATGAAGCCCATGAGTTGCAATGACACCATTCCTATCATAATACACGCCGTAGTTTCAAGGATTATTATGATAGCATCTCATGATTAGAAAAGAAACTACTGAATGTCTATTTAAATGTAAGTACAGGTATTTGGAACTACTAGATCACAAAAATTCTCCATTGGGTTATTGCTCATTAAAGGAAACAATCAATAAGAAACACTTAAGCAAACACTATCTCAATGGAAGACTGAGAAATCATTACTCAGAAAGTGATCGCAACAAACAGGGTTTCTGCTAACAGTATTATTTGGATTAACTTTCTCACTGAACACAATTTAAAAATGCCAGATAAAATATAAAAGAACAAAACCTTAAAAATATGGAAGATCTGAAAAGACAATGGGGGAACTTTCAGACCAGTTTCTGAATGAAACCTTTACCCAGAGAGCTCAGCTGAACTCAACTCTCAGTATGAGCATTTGTACCCAATCATCTTAGCACCAGGTATAGCCTGCCCTGGAGGCACTTCCCAGTAGTGCAAACACAGGGCTCCAGGAAGGCTTGCTGGGGCGGGAGAGGGAGGGCTGAGTCCAGGTCTTCCCCGCATGCGGAGTTCTGTGAGTTCCTCCCCTGGGCCGGGCACTGAGGAGTGGAGATTCCGTTCAGATAAGGCAGTGGTCGGCAAACTGTGGGCGCGCATGTAAAGTGCGATTGAAACTTCGTGGCCCGTGCGTAGAAGTCGGTATTTTGTGGAAGAGCCACACTCAAGGGCCAAAGAGCCGCGTGTGGCTCGCGAGCCGCAGTTTGCTGACCACTGATAAGGAAAGCCAGGCTGAGAAGGCTGCCCTAGGAAGTTAGGATCTCAGACCATAGTCTCAGGGACTTGCAAAAGGGGTGCAAAGGACCTGTGTCTAAGGAGCCCTGACTGACAGAGCCCGGACAAGCCTGAAGCCTCTTGGAGGAGGGAACACCACCCACGGCTTCGGGGAGGTCATGGCCAACAAGCAGTGGATGTAAAGACGGCCTCCAAGAACACAAGCTGATGTGGACACAAACAAGATCTGACAGACACCACAGCGCACCGCAGTCTTCTGATATTGGAATTATCACAAATAGTGTAAAACAACTACATCCAACAAATGTGAATACATCAATCACAGACTAGGAAATATGTAGAGGGAAAAAATTATAAAAAATATAGTAGATTGAAAAAAAACAGATAAGCAGAATTTCTAATGATAACAAAACTTCTACACATGAAAAATAACCAAAATTAAAAACTCAATGGCTATATTTAGAACCACACTGGACATGGAAGACAGAAATAGAATTAGCCAAAATATAAACAAAATTATCCAGAATATAACCCTAAAAGAGAAAAATGATGGAATATATCAAAAATATAGTGAGAAAGTTTAGTGTACACGTGATCTGAGTAGCTGAAGAAGACAGAGCAAAAAAAGAGAGAATAAGCAGAGATGATAACTGAGAATTTTCCAGAAATTATGAAAAAGGACAATCCAGATCTAAGAGGCACAGAGAATCCTAAGCAGAATAAATAAAAGCAGGTTCACATTTAGCTAAGAAAACCAAAGGCCTTCCCCTCCAAAAAGTCTTAAAAGGGGACAAAGATCAATGGGGGCAAAAAGGGACATTTGTAATACTTTCAACAATAAAGATTTTAAAAAGCCAGGCCAGCATGCTCAGTGGTTGAGCGTTGATCAATGAACCTGGAGGCCATGGTTTGATTCCTGGTCAGGGCACATGCCTGGGTTGTGGGCTCAATCCCAGTAGGGAGCATGCAGGAAGTGGCCGATCAATGATTCCCATTCTCGATGTTTCTATCTCTCTCCCTCTTCCTTCCTCTCTGAAATCAATAGAAACATATTTTTAAAAAAGAGAGAAAACAGATTTCATGTTTTCTCAAGAGCAATAGTTATGCCAATTATGTGAGGAGAGGCTTTCCTATGGGAAAAACTGTATTCTCCAGTCCTCACTTCAAATATCTATTCACAATAATTTAGGATGTGATATTTGAGTGGATATTTGAGGGAAATAAATATAACTCCTAGGAATGCAAACAAAAGACTTACGAAATTGAAGAAAATGTATATGATTCATTTTATTTCCTCCATAGACATAAAACTAAAACATATTTGTACGTAACGAGTGTTTAAATTTAAACAACTCAAATGATCTGGGCCTTTTGTTTTTGTCTATATGTAAGGTGTGCTGCCCATTACTTATGTAACTGAGGAGCAAAACAAACCTGGATACTCAAACTTAAATGGCTTTCAAAAGTAAATAAATTATGATATACGCACATACTCAGATTTCTACAATATGCAGAACTCCGAAGTAAATGAAAAAGCCTATTTTTTAAAAGCTGCCAGGACTGACCGTAGAGCAATAGTCCTTCAGTAAAACAGGATACTGTATTATTGCTTCAAAAGCCGACAACGTGATCTTGATAAATTCTTCCGATGCCATCAGTCCTAGAAATACAGGGGATTATTACCGGTGTTTGTTTACATGCTCAAAATCACAATATCAAAGTACCTCAGTCAAGGATGTAAAATGTCCCTATGGTGCCTACTCACCTATGGCTCCTTCTATGTTAGTTTCTCCTGAGTCTATCGACTTAATATGACTCTGAAAAATAAAAAATACTAGTAAGTGGGGATTTCAAAATAACTCTGAACTAAAACATAGATAACAATTGCCCCCCAAACCACTTACCATTCTTAGTGAAATAACTCATGCTCTATCGACTTAATATGACTCTGAAAAATAAAAATACTAGTAAGTGGGGATTTTTCAAAATAACTCTGAAATAAAACATAGATAACAATTGCCCCCCAAATCACCTACCATTCTTAGTGAAATAACTCATGGCAGGCATTGAATACTATACACGAATTATGAACACCATAATCACTGTTATAAAATATGATCATCTGAATCAGTATATATACATTATTCACTATGATCATTCTTAAACATCCCAATCACTATCGATGAGACTTAACGTTGGAATGAATTCAATAGCAAGGTAAGTCCAGAAAGGACAACCTGCAAGAGTGAAGGTAAGAGGTTCCCTTTGGGGAAGGGTGGCGTGTTCTCACTGTCTGCCTGTCCGCACTGCTGGAATTTTCTAACCGTGCCTGTGTATTCACTTTTTCTTTCTAAATGTCAATCGGAGTTCTGTGACTTCTTTTAGCTTCTTTTCTTCCTTATGCCTCCCTGTTTGATTTTTTAAGTCCCCACTTAATGCCTCATTGATTTACCAATTTTAATGTCTTGATATGTTTCTTCTTCCTTCTCAGTGTGATGGGAATGACGCAGGTGAGAGTGAGGACAGAGTAGGAGGCACTGGAGATTCAAGGGAAGGGGGAACTTGTTAAGGGTCATGTAGGTGAGCGTGCAGGTACACAAAACAGGAATGTGAGCTAGATGCACCCCCCAGTCTGCAGAAGGTGCCCCTGAGACGAGCAGTCATGAGTTTAAAGTGAGACCAGCTACGCACATGCTGTTCTTCTCTAGCTATATGTAGCCCCTCAGAGCAGGGGTGGATACATAGAGAACTGAGTCGAACCAGGATCAGGCTCTGCCAGAGGAGGGCAATGGAGAAAACGGAGGGAAGGGAGGTACAAGTGAATCCAGGGCAGGGAAGGGGGCTGGAACTCTAGGGAACCCTAAGTTGAGTAAAGACCAAAGGCAGCTGTTGGGCCATCAGAGGGCAGGATGAAGAGTGGAAAGACCAACTGAAGTCGCAGAGGAATGAAAGGGCTGTGGGAGAGGGGGAACAGAGGCACTGAAAATTAGGAGCGAAGGCCAGTGTGATGCTGCAAGTAAGTTCACGGGTGTAGGCAGCTGTGGAGGGAAAGGCAAGAAGGTGGCGGAGGAGCTCAGAGGCTGTGTTGGAAGGGCACTCCGTAGGGATATCCAATTCTCTAAGAGTGGTACTAGGAGCAGCACGGAGAGACTGGCAGTGGCCCAATGAAGGAAGATTCTGAGGAATGAGGGGCAATGACCATGAAGTCTGTGTCACAGCACAGGGGTAACGCAGGCTACCTTCTGATGGTGCAAGTTTCAAAGCTGGGGGTTTTAGCAGAGGAGCTAAAAGGATGAACGCCTCCCCACAGATGGGCTCCTTGGGGGAAGGAGTGCAGGGCAGAACACGGCCGCATCTAAAGGGAAAAATGGAAAGCTATGGCTCCAGGGCAGGCGGTGCTATTCAATATCATTTAGTGCTACACTGCGAAGAAGCTGAAAATAAGTTCCTGTAGCAAACTGAGAATATGAATTCAAGGTTTGTAGAAAAAGGAGAAAAAACTCATAACAAGAACATTTGCTTGGCAATGAATAATTATATATTTTTTTCAAATATAAGATTGCACTCTCTCTGCTTTATTTACTGCAACTGAAGTAAAAAAATCAATCAACAAAGCAACATCCGCTTAAAATAAGAATCTGCAGAATCTATTTCAAATAAGAATCTGCAGAAGGCAGGAAGTATGTCTTTTCTTAGAATAACTATCTCAGTGCCAGGGTACATAAAGATTCATGAATGACGGAGTTCGTAATTATATTCTTGCATGAAAATCTATCAAAATAATGTTATCATTTCTTTCTCCTCTTTTATTTGAAAATTTGAATTGTGATGCCTTTCTGTAGAAAACTATAACCACCACACAACCATGACGCTTTTATCAACTAGTGAGGCCAGAACTTAAGAACAACACAGCAAAGTTCTCTTCCTCAGCTCATTAATCAAGAGCATCTTCAAAAGGACAAGAGAAGCACAGTGAACTTAGGTTAGTACACACCATGAGTTCCCGAACATATTTCCTCAATGTCATCACTTCCTGTTTCCCAGCCCAATTCAATGGAGGCCCAGAAAATGACAGTATTCACCATGGAATTTCCCCATCGCACCCGCCATATACTTTACTGCTAACAGTGTCCTTAGGTTCTTTGTTTTACTGAAGAGGAAAACAAGTATGATGACACACTGCTTCTGTCAATAAGAACTGAAAAGAACAATTAGCAGCTGTATAGCCCTCTTTTGCCTGGAGCCTTTGAAAACTTAATAATGGTTTACAAGTATCTTGCCGATTTTTTCCCCAAATACTAGCCTCTTTTAAATATAAGAAGATCAAAACTTTGTTTTACTTGGGGGCAGGGGGAGGTTAATTCCTATACTCATGCCTCCATATATAAGAAGTATCCTAAATTTTTCTACCTAAAAAATAAAAATGTCCACAGATCAAAGAGGCAAACCATGTGCTGGTACCAGTACAGAAATGGAAGCCAATGGGAAGCACAATTCCAAAGCCCCCTCTAGCCTGCTCCTTTAGGACCCTTTTAATGAGCGGAAATCACACCAACCTTGACTGCCGTCTCCACGCCCACCAGAGGCAGGCCAACAGCCCCTGCAGAGCTGCTGTAGCAGAAGTCTAGAAAGTTCTTGGCAGCAAGTTGTGCTACTGGATAGTTACTAAAGGTGGACCAAGTTTGAATACTTCAAATTAAGGCATATTTTTAAAATATGAAAAGATAATAGACCTGCCATAGTACATACAGTAGCTACTCAACCAGATAAATCTTGAAAAATACAGAAAATGGTATTTATTGACAGATAGACCAGGAAGGTTTCCCGAACATCATGCTAAGTATCTACTACACATGAATGGAACATGACACCAAGACAGGGACGCACTGTGCTCAGAATACTTCCACAAAGTCATTCTATGGACTGGGCTACAGACATTTACAGCTGTGCAGCCCAAACGAAACAAAAACAAAGCCTCTCAAACAAGTTTAGGAGACTTTTGTTTAAACAAAATTAAAAAGAATACTCTTAAAGCAGAAAACTCAAGAGGCAGTAGTTTGCTCACCAGCACTGTGAATTTCTAAGGGGCTCTGAGACACAGGAGTAGACTGTGCCTCATGGTATCAGTAGGTCACTATTGCCTTGATAATGGTTTACAATCTTTGGCATCTTCTGGATAGATTAGGAATTAACTCATAGAAGCAACATCCAACCTCAATGACTCATGTGCACAGAACTGTGTGGATAACAAAATCCAGGTCTTTAATTTGAGTTAATACTTCTCTCTCTTTTACTAGTATTTCATCAGTGCCAACACACAGCTAAGGCCAGATAACAGATGTGATAAGAACAATAACAAAAGAATTCTGGGACTGGCCCAGATTCCATCTAGGAAAATGTCCTGAGGAGAGCTCAAAGACCTTTTCCATTTAATTGGCCTAAACTCCCTCTATTTGAGTGACATTATAAGGGGGAAAAAACTGATAAAAATGTTCCAATATCACAGTTATCTTTGAACCAAATAAGTTATTTTCTTTCTTTTTTTTAACATATTTTTATTGATTTCAGAGAACAAGGGAGAGGGAGAAAGAGATAGAAACATCAGCAATGAGAGAGAATCACTGATCAGCTGCCTCCTGCATGCCCCCTACTGGGAACTGAGCCCACAACCTGGGCATGTGCCCTTGACCAGAATCGAACCAGGGACCCTTCAGTCCGCAGACCAGTGACACTCTATCCACAGCCAAACCAGGTAGGGCCCAGGTAAGTTATTTTCCATTCCTAAAAGGGCCTTCATAAAGAAGCCCCTACAGAATACCCCTCACAGAGTACACCCACATCTGGGAGAAGGTTAAGAGACCTTTCCACATTATGCCTCCTCCCTTGTTTCTGAATTACGTGGAGCAGATGAGTTCTCCCCTAAAACCCATGTAATTCCTGTTAGTCCATAAAGACCTTTATGTTGGAGACACTTGGTAGTTCTCTTGAAAACTACAGTGTACTTAGTAAATGTAGGCAGAGAAAAGTATTGCCCTTGAGAAAAAGTAAGAGAATGAACACAGGGGCAGTTACACCTGTCCCAAACAAACACTGTGCCAAAATACTCCAAGGTGGGCTCCACAAGCAAAATTACTATTTCCACGCATTGATATGGAGTGCAATGGGATTCAAAATGCAGAATTACAGTCATGTTACAATGATACCCATATTGTACATAGAAGCAGATTGAAGAGCAAATTAAAGAAGGTGGTAAACAATGTTCTAATAATGAGCGTATAACAAAAATTATGTACTTTGTAGAATTTGGATTCAAGGCGTCGGGGTGATAAAGATTTGAAACTGAGCACAAAAGGACCCCACTGCACTGCCTGCACACACTTCTTACTAAAATCAGTGACCTGCACTCCACATCTGTGCTTCAAACCATCCTTCACCCTATGATGGACCGTCTAGCCTACAGTGGTTCTCAACCTGTGGGTCGTGACCCCTGAAAATACATCCTGCATATCAGACATTTACATTACAATTCCTAACAGTAGCGAAATTACAGTTATGAAGTAGTAACGAAAATAATTTTATGGTTGGGGGTCACCACAACATGAGGAACTGTATTAAAGGGTCGCGGCATTAGGAAGGTTGAGAACCACTGGTAGAAAGTTCTATTCTCACTTGTGGGTGACAATCCTTTTTTTATTCAAAACAAACAAACAAACCAAAAAAAAAAACCAAAAAAACAAACCAATAACCTTGATATGTTTGCTTCACTTAACAGACACCTCTGTAGCATTTTTAAAATCTCAGTTCAGTGTTCTTAATAAACATCAAAGCAAAAGTGGAAGAGCTGCATGACAAATGTCTTAGCTATCCCTCTGAAAAGCTCCCCATTTTATGGAGGATACGTACTGCAACTGCCAGGCAAGGGCAAAAGATAATATAATTCATGGGCCACAATCTGAACACAAGGACTATTTTTATGAGCAAAAACTGGAATGAAAGAGAGCACAATGATTTGTTTTTCATTGCTACCCATCTCATCAAAATTAAAGAAAAGGTTAAATTATGCTTAACTTAGAGAAGTGCCATCATAAAAAGTGACTGCACATAATTGGGCAAGGTAAACCAATGCAAATAATAATGACAATGTATCCCCCGCATTCCCTTTCCACCAGTTTTATTATTTAAAATTTTCTCAGAATGTGTAATGCCAAAGTGGACAAAAGTGTTTGCTATGGACTTACTTACCCTACTTGGGGCTGTCTGTGAACAACATACATTATCAGGAGAAAATGCATTTTTCTCCAAATGTCAAATTTTATTACAGTCAACAGATAAAAATAGAAAAAGGTCGCCTCCCTAGAGACAAATAAATGCCACGAGAATTTTAAAATTATCTCATTCTGACACCAAATTCCACCAACAGTAGAGACAGCCACATTTTTATTAGGGACATGAAAAATTCAGTGTTACTCACAAGAATGGTTCCATAACTGAAAAGGAACTCTTCCGTTACAACTCGAGGTCGAAATACCTGCGTGGTGAGAGTTTCCATAGATTAGATCCTGAAAGTCATGTACAAGGGGAAAAAAACGAACATGTTTTGTCTGAGTCGGCGTTTCTCAGCTCTAGTTTACAAAGAAGGTGAGTCAGAGCCTCGCCAGAGCGGCTCAGTATTTGAAAGTCGACCCATGAACCAAGAGGTTGCTGGTTCAATTCCCCGTCAGGGCACATGCCAGGGGTGTGGGCTCGATCCCCAGTAGGGGGCATGCAGGAGGCAGCTGATCAATGATTCTCTCTCATCACTGATGTTTCTATCTCTCTCTCCCTCTCCCTTCCTCTCTCTCTAAAAAATTTTAAAAAAATAAAAACTTTTTTTTTTTTAAAAAAAGAAGGGAGTCGCAGTCATGTTATTTTTCTCTGGATAAGATCATACCTGGGAGGTGACGAGGTGAAGCACCACGGGCATCAGGGGGAGACAAAGCTTCAGCTGCTTCGCCTGAACCGTTGACGGGTGTTTACGACCGGACACGTTAGCCAGGGCGGTGAGAATGTCACCTGCGGGGGTGAAGGTCACGGATACTCAGGGACCACCTGTCACGGCTGGAAAACTAGTAAGACTGCTGAGGGAATGAACCTCCATATAAATGGAGTGGAGAGAAGCTGAGAGATTACTTACAAATACTGAGACTATAACAGAAAGCTGTGGCTTCTAAATCTCTCACCTAGAAATCTGAGTTTATAAATAGCACGGTGTGTGTGGGGGGAGGGGGGGGAGTCTTAGAAATAATTTTCCTTCCTTTTGTGTGTGTTTTCCAAATTTCAAGCATAAGTGCCTATTACTTTGGTAAACAGAAAAAAAAAATTAAAGATAAGTGAACAGATTATAGATCACAATTTCTAATAATAGAATAGGTGGAAATAAAAAACAGGTCAATTCATAAAACTTGTCATTGGATGATAAGCCCAATAGTAAATAAAACTTGTGTTGTGGATAACTGAACCGTATCATCATCTCCTGAACAGAATGAGTCTAGTAGTAAAAAACTCGACTCACAAAGCCTTCAGACTGAAGGTTAAAGAAAGGTGACAATGCAAAATAAATTTTGAAATGCTCTATTTTCAGTCATTAACAGGCAAAAACATCTCCCAAAGTATCAGCAAGAGGGACAGAGGCATATCGTCCAGCCATGAAGGTATTTCCATTACTCCGACCTCATATCATGAATTTCAGAGTCTAAGTATATTTTACCATAATGGGTGGGGTCAATTTAGCATTTACACATTCCTGGTTTCACGCTACATCTGCTGCAGAAGCATGGAATGGGATTTAAACTAAACGTAAGCACCCCTTAGATTTTAATTTTTGCAAATAACAATGAAATAAGGGATTAGCTGTAATAAACATCTTTTGCAAATCATTATTAGATATTTTTTAATTTTTCAAACTATAGAAAGTTTTAAATTTTAATATCAAAAGCCATTAATATTAAATGTTAATGGTTATGCATTCCTAGGTCCTTTTAACAATAAATTAATCTGTGGTTCTCATCTAAGAGAGTAAGTTTCTTAAGCAGAGAGAAATTTAAGAAAGGCTACCCAAGATAAGAGCCTAAGTCCAATTTTGAGCAAGTAAAATGCTTTTCTTTTACTTATTTTTCAAAACCACCCATTTACCATCGATGACACCCCAACATAGCCTTTAGCCGGCCCCTTCCCTCCATCACCTCTCTGATGCAAAATAACCAGGAAGAGAGATAAGGCATGTGGAGATCTTGAAACTACACATTCAAGACAGAGTGGCACTGCACTCGCCTGCAATCACACACCAGCGAGAATAAAAAAAAAATCAAGTCCCGGCAAGGTGAGCAGCGAGGGGCCCGGGAGGAGACTGCGATTTACCCAGGAGGCGCGGCACTTCCCGCACGATGTGGCGGATGAGGAGGTCCAGGCACCTGGCCAGGTACTCGCTGCCGCTCGGCTGCCGCTCCTTGCCTGGGGAGGTCTTCCTGCTGTCCCTCTCGATGTGCATCACCAGCCTGCAAGCAGAAGAGTGCGACCGGTCACCTCGCAGAAGAGAGCTGATGGCATCTGTCTGGAGATACCGCCACCGAGGCACCGGCTCCAGGGGGCGGGCAGACCCAATCGTGTTGACATTCAGATTGGCAGCAACAGGTCAGGCGCAGCCCGTTTTGGTCTCAGAAAAAGTCTCTCATTTATGCAGAAAGACAGACAGACAACTGGCATCTCCGCCAGGGTATGACAGGACAGCGCCCTGACGACGTCATCTGCCCTGGGCCCATGAAAAGAAACCGCATTCCCCGGGTGACAGTGAAAGGCAAACAAAGGCATCTGGACAGAAGACGGTTCTTGGAGTTTTGAAGATTCAAAGTAGAACCAACCACAGGTTGCCTGCACTTTGTCATCAGTATTCAACATATTCAACTTGCTTGGAACCTCGGGCCAATTGCATGAATTCCAGTTCCTTTAGTAAATCGTGTCCATAAATCCAAAGAAAGAGTTTTGCTCCATCACCAGGTTTCATATGTCCTTTTGTCCAGCAGTTTTATGATATCTGCCTTTTAATGCACTTATTTCTTCTTCAACATCAATTTCTGAACCAACCGTGTCCACCCCAGAACGCGGGGTCATATTGGACCATCACTCTAGATCAGTGATGGCGAACCCATGACACGCATGTCAGAGGTGACACGTGAACTCATTTTTTTTGTTGATTTTTCTTTGTTAAGTGGCATTTCAATATATAAAATAAATATCAAAAATATAAGTCTGTGTTTTACTATGGTTGCAAATATCAAAAAATTTCTATATGTGACACGGCACCAGAGTTAAATTAGGGTTTTTCAAAATGCTGACACGCCGAGCTCTAAAGATTCGCCATCACTGTTCTAGATACTCAGGATGCTGTTTACAAGTTTTAGGCCCATATCCATCCCCTTTGCTGGACCCACCAGTCGTCTTCCCGTTCCCCTCAATGCTCTAAAGCAGTGGTTCTCAAACTTCCTAATGTCGTGCCCCTTTAATACAGTTCCTCATGTTATGGTGACCTCCAATTTCATTGTTACAAATTGAACATAATTAAAGCATAGTGATTAATCACAAAAACCATATGTAATTATATATGTGTTTTCCAATTGTCTTAGGCAACCCCTGTGAAAGGGTCGTTGGACCCCAAAGGGGGTCGCGACCCACAGGTTGAGAACCACTGCTCTAAAGGCACAGAGCCCGCTGACTGCATCCGGCAAAGGCCCCTGTGCAATGGCCCTCTTGCTGGCCTCCCTGGCCGCCATCCATCTCCCAGCTCTGTTCGCACACTCATCCCAGCCAACTGCTACTTCTCAGGGAGAACTTCCAACCAGCTCCCACTGCCAACTGCAAAGAGGTAGTTTACACGTAATAAATACACGTAAAGGGTACTGAAACCTTAACCCTTAGAATCTCTGTGGCCCTCTCAGCAGATTTATTCATGGTTCTGCCTTTCTGCTTATTATTATTTGGAGCCTTGTGTGTGAACACATAAGGATAAAACTAAATCAAACGTCGTAAGTGCAGGCCTGGCCAGTTTGGCTCAGTGAATGGAGAATCGGACTGCCGGACTGAAGGGTCCCGGGTTCAATTCCGGTCAGGGGCGTGTGCCTTGGTTGCAGGCACGTCCCCAGTGAGGGGTGTGCAGGAGGCAGCTGATCGGTGTTTCTCTCTCATCGATGTTTCTAACTCTCTGCAAAACAAAAAATTATTTCAGCCCTGGCCGGTTTGGCTCGGTGGATGGAGCATCGACATGGGGACTGGGGGGTCCCGGGTTCGATTCCGGTCGAGGGCATGGACCTTGGTTTCGGGCACATTCCCAGTGGGGTGTGTGCAGGAGGCAGCTGATCGGTGTTTCTCTCTCATCGATGTTTCTAACTCTCTATCCCTCTCCCTTCCTCTCTGTAAAAAATCAATAAAATATATATTTTTTAAAAAGGCGTAAGTGCCATGTAAGCCGGTTAGCATCCTCTGTTCTAGTTGCAGATGACAGCCCAAGCCGCACTCTAACAAGTATATGACATTGGTCATTGCAGAGAAAATATGCCTAAATCAGCAGAAATATATCAGTACTGCTTAAAGAATCTGACCACAAAACCTCGATTAATGAGTAAACCAAAGAAATAGGACTCCACTATTTCATAAGCGAAATCCAAAATTTGCAGAGTATAGAAAAGTAAATTCTCACTTGTCTATAAGGAGTCATATTTTTCTCTAAAATTTAAATGATCTATGACAAAATTTAATCACGTGCAGCTTAATTAGCATAGTTTAAAAGATCTTTAAGGCAAAAGCTACCCGAACAGTTTTCAAACACTAGTACAGGCTGTTAACACATCCGAACATGCTCACTGGCTCTGCTGGGAGAAATAAAAGACTGATGGGCTCCATAACAATATGAAACGAACTCTAGAATGATGCTCCGTTTCTTCCTTCTGGGATGCTCTCCCCAATGCCTCCCATTAAAGAATGTGTTTACACAAGCTACAGAATAAATTCACTTTACTGACAAGGCAACATTAGTTACTAAAAGAATTCACAGTCTACGAAAGGAATAAAATATGGGGACATTTGAGTGTAGTATCCATAAACACTTTACAATTACTCTACAACCAAACTGCACATGATATTTCCTGGTGTCCTACAAGGGTATCAAGTTAAAAAGATCCACAATCTGAACAGTAACCCAAGTAGACCACAAATAAATAAGATCCCTTCTTTTTTTGCCTCCAGTGCCTTTAATAGGATCATTTCTCCCCAGGACTGTGTTTCCCAATCTACTCCCACCCCCATGTTCCCCCAGGATTCATTCCCACTAACTGGACCACACTTTCCTTAATCCCATCTCTAAAGGAATCCTTATGCTCACTCCACACACATCCACCTCTGTGCTTCCCTCCCTGCCTTCTAGAATGTCCACCTACTGCATCCCCATGCTTCCGTGGCCAAATGTGCCATGTCCTGTACTTGTCTCACCCCCTAGTACCTACACCAGGGCAGCGCCTATCGTAAAATGAGCTCAGTGACAGCAAGGATGACGACATCCCATTCACTCACTTCATGGGTATTTGCAGTGTCTACTGCGTGCTGAGCATTTTTCCAGTGGGTGGGTATTCAGCTCATGGAATGCAAATTCAAGTGGGAAGAAAGAGGCAATTAACAAATAAATACCTAAGAAATAGTTAAGGTGATGATAAGCCTTATAGCAAAGATTAAAGGAGAGTAAGACAATTAGTCACAGGTCAGAGCAGGCCCTCTGGCAGGATGTCCTGTAACAGAGGTCGGGAATGTGTTGAAGGGAGGGCCGCACATTCCAGGCAGTCGGGAGGTACATACAATATCCCAAAGGCCAGGCCATGGGTGGTGTGTTCTTCTGTGGCCGGAGCTCAGTGAAGGAGATCAGAGAGCAAACCAGGCTCTAGCCCTTGTCAGACCTTGCAGGCCGTGGTAAGAACCTTGCACTTTACCCTGAATAGGGGGGAGTGGCCTGGTCTGATCTGTGTTAAAGTCAGCACTCTAGAGACTGTGAGAACAGACCATAGAAACACAGGAAGACCAGTTAAGAGCAACTGTCACAGCTCCGGTGAGAAACTGTGGTGGTAGTGTGGGAAGGATATGAATTGATGAGATACTGGATGTCTTTGTAAGGTATAAATAATTAGATTTGCTATTGGTTGGACACGAGAGACAGAAAAGAAACGAAAGGAAAAGGAAAGAAAAGAAAAGAAAAGAAAAGAAAAGAAAAGAAAAAAGAAAAGAAAAGATAGAAACCAAGAGTAACTCCATGCAGCTAACCAACAGGAAGGACAGAGTGGCCACTGATCGAGATGGGAGAGGATCACTAGAGTAACAAGTCCGCGGCAGGAAAACCATTATTAGATGTAGCAATGCCGATGTCGCGTTGGCAGCTGATGTGCAGGTCTGAGTTCCCAGGGACAGTCAGGCTGCTGGCATTAATGTGAAAGTGCTCCTGCAGCAGATGCTGTTGAAGGTCACTGAATTAATGCATCACCTGGGGAGTACACGGCTCAGGACTGGGCCTTGGAACCACTACCACACAGGCCAACAGATGAAAAAGGACCAGCAAGAGAAATGGAGAATGAGCGACTGGTGAAGAATGAAGAAAACCAAGAAAAGGAGCCACGCTGCCCAGTAGAGAGACTTCAAGAAAGAAGACAGTAGTCGTCTAGTTTCGGGTGAAGGTGAGTTAGGCTAGTCAGCCACACCTTCCCACCACAACAGAACAAGAATGAAGAGTGCTGGATAAAATACATACCCACTTAATAAATAATCACATCAAATTGTGTAGATTACACATAAACAAAAAAAGTGCCTCAGACAACTGTCTACTATTAAAAAAGAACTTTCAGTGAAAGCATCATACAGGGGTGTAAAAAGTGCTATATCAGAGACAATTTAAATGCAAAACGAGAAGGTATACTCTGAAATACTGTGTCAGGTGACACAGAACAAACTCAAGGAACTGATGTCAAACTCTGTGGTGACACTTCAATAAAGCAGTTTAAAAAGGGGCACGTGGACTGTTGAAATAAGTATATTTTATGAAATGTAATAACGAAAAAATCCTAAAGCAATACATTATTTTATTTTTGTTATTGCTTTTTTAAAGCAATACATTATCTTATATATGAAACTGTAAGTACATATGTGTGACAACAGTAACAAATTAGATATCTACAGTCACAGAGGGATATCTGTACATTTCATCAAATTCCTAAAAGATGTATATATTCAACAGGGTTCCAAAAGAAACGTCTTTTTTGAAACTTCCATTGCATGAGGCTTAGCACCACTAAGTAAGTTAGTTAGTAACTAACTCATTTACTATCATGGTACTCAACATAAATAGATACCTGATCAAGGAACTTACTGATAGCAAAAGAAGTACGGTAACATGCTCCAGCCCATGAAATTCCCTCATCTCGCCAGTAGCCCATTAGAAAAGCCCAGCTTGACTAAAAGAAGAAACGGCCTCCTGACAACTCAGTCCCAGGGCCAACTGGGAAACACAATGAAAAGCTGGGCTCTAGCTTACAACAATGAAGCGGATGTTTTGAATCAGCAAGCAGGGCTTTTGTCTCTTCCACAGTCCGAACAGAGGTCTGGTAACAACGGGTAGAAGAGGGAGTGACCGCCTGTCACGATTACATCTAATAACCCGCTCACAGGATTTTTCTTCCCATTTCCATGACCCTGAGCTCCGCTGGACTGGTTCCCAGGAAGGAAAGTTTCCACCAGAGGCCACAACAATTCAATTTGGGGGAATGAAGAAGGTTACTCTGCAGGATGAAAATGATCACAATTACCAAGAGAAAATCGGGGTGCAGACAGGGGCAGCCAGAACCCACGGGGGTCTCTAGGTCCTTCCATATCTAATAGATAAAGTTAATGAAAACCTCCCGACCAAGACAAGACAGGTTCAGATCTTCCAGGTACCTGACATCCTCAGCCAGTGTACAAACCTGTAGTTCAAGGTTATTTATGTCAGCAGACCACTGGATCATAGGGATTCCTGATACGCACTTGGAAATACCCTCAAAAAGGTAGCCCCACCAATTGGCTAAAAGTAGTCCCTTTACTTTGGACATAAGATAATGATAGTTTCTTGTCTTAATTTGATATTACGATGGGTAGAAATAATATTTGCTTATTTCAATTTGCATTTTTTATTACTAATGAGGCTGAAGATCTGTTCACATCTTTATAAATCCCTTTACAGTACACAGATTGTTATATATGATGCAAAAATGTACAGATTTTGTAAGCATGAGATTTTTGATTTATGATTTAGGGGGAATATAAAAGTATCTGATCTATATATAGCCCCAGAATTTCCTTTTATGGTTTCTTTCGTTATGGTTTCTACTCAGGAAAGCTGTCCTTACCCATATTCAAACATATTTTTTTCTTCCAGCTGTTTATAGTTTCTTTGGGTACATAATTCTTTAATCCATCTGGAACTGACTTTTGTATGGTGTAAGCTGAGAAGATACCTTTTCCCCACACAGTTAACCAATCACACAGGGTAAATATTTTTTTAATTGTTCTTTTAAGATCAAAGCAGCTTTTTTTTCACTCATAACCATATTAACAGCAATGCTATGGAGGGGGCAACAGCTCCAGGAAGACCTGACCCATCAGGAGGCACTGGCATTTCAGGCTCGCAGCAAACCCATACAATGGACATAAAAGACTATTCATCCTCTGAAAGGGTTATCATGTCTAGAGACACACAGGACCCTATTTTATCACCCGCCATATTCAGTATGAGCATGAGGCCATTTGAAGAAATAGGTGGAGATTCAGGGGCCATCATATCATTTTTATCCGATTCTGACAGCTCCATTTCACTGCTGCCACGCTAGAAAGACTTGAGTTCTGACATCATAAAAAATGTGCTGAGATTTAATCCATAAAAGGCCAACAGTGATGATGGTAAGCAGGAAAAATATCTACATAATGCAGCAAAGGTTATCGTGGGCTCCTGATCTGAGCTTTGGGGTCTCAGCACACAGCAGCACGTGGTGAGCTCAGAACTCCAGCGGCTGGTAGAGTTTCAGGAGACAAGGAAGGAGGGGAGAACATTTTTCCATATAAACTCATCACAGAGACTTTTAACATCTCTCTGGCCTGAGTCTGCCCCTCGTTTCCATACCTTTATATTCAACCTTGCATTTTATGTGCATACCAACTAATACGTGGGCTGCAGAGCACCAAGGAACAAATAGAAACCATCTTTGCACAGTCTGTACTCGTGCCTGTGTGTGTCTGGGAGTAATTTTATTACCGAATTTAATCTACAAAGCCTAAAAAATTTGAGCTTTGACTGCCTTAAGGGTTCCCCTTCAAAATTAACTGGTACCTACTAGTAATATTTCTTTTAATTTTAAGGGGTTGTTGTTTCATTAAATATTTTTCTTAATTATAGGAGTGAAATGTACTTATTGTAATAAAGCTAAAAATAAAAATGAATTAAGATACATAATATCCCCATCCCACCCTCCTCAGATAACCTGCATGTATATCCCTCCACGCAGGTTTTTAAAAATAAAATTTTATACAAAACACACAAATAGAAGAGTTTTGCCATTTTTATTTGTTGTTTTCTAAAAATAACTTCATAATCCTATATAATAAAAGCCCAGTGACCATAACAGCAGAACCAGAATGACCAGAAAGACGGCTCAACCAGTCACTATGAGGAGCACTGACCACCTCTCAGTCCCTTTCCCTGGAAGGCAGGCTCCCATCACTGATGGCGAATGAGGAACTGGGGTAGGAGGCAGTGGGGGGTGGGACTGGTGAGCAGGCAGAATGGCCGACCTCTTGGTCCCTCCCCCAGGCCCACAGGCTCCAATCGCCGATGGCAAACGGGAACCAGGGTGGGTGGCCAGGAATGCAGGTGGTGCCAGGCCAAGGGCCCCGCCCCGCCGGTTGCCCCACACACAGAGGGCGACCCGCGGCAGGGGTGGGGCCAGCGAGCAGGCAGCAATAGCCGACCTCTCGGTCCCTCCCCCAGCCATCAGGCTCCCATCGCCGGATGGCAAATGGGGAACCGGGGTGGGTGGCAGCGAGATGGCCCTGATCACAGCCTTGGCCTAGGGACCATACCTGTGCATGATTTCGTGCACCAGGCCTCTAGTTAATAGTTAATCAAATGAGACATCGACTGCTAGTTTAGCTATACCATCATTTGTTGAACTATTTCGATACCAATGGACATGAACTATATTTCCAGATATTGACCACTAGAAACAATGCTACATTAGATACCCTCATGCATATTTCCTAAACAATTCATACCTCTATTTTTAGCAGCTAAATATCAGAGGCAGACCTGTTAGAACCAAAGTGATGGGTACTGTTAATAGTCCCAAGTGTTTGAGTTACTTTCCAAAAAGTTAGAGCTACTCACATTTCCAAGAGCCATGTTCAAAAGTGACTTTGGATTTCTAGTTCTGCCTGGTTGGCGCAAGCCCAATCCCCTCAAGTCCCCCATCTTAAAAACTGAA
>NW_006295816.1:6541374-6555278 GCF_000327345.1 Myotis davidii | reverse complement strand
CTGTGGCCTCAATCCCCAGTGGGGGGCGTGCAGGAGGCAGCCAATCAATGATTCTCTCTCATCGTTGATGTTTCTATCTCTTTCTCCCTCTCCCTCCCTCTCTGAAATCATAAAACTACATTAGAGATCAGCACGATCATGAACACTTGTCATTGCTTTGATGAGGGGACATTAACTTTGACCCCTAATTAAGCAAAATGTTCTCTCTCCCCACCCACCAAAAAAAAATTCTATTCTCATTATACCTGTATTATAAAATATATGTACTCAATTTGTTTTCTCTCTTGTTATAAGTACCTACATAATATTCACAATTTTGCCTTTTGATGCACAAATCCTAAAATACTTACTCTCTAGTTGTTCACAAGAAAAAGTCTGTCAATCCCTAATCAAGATCCATCTCAACAATGCCAGGCTCTCCACAACATTCTATAATAATTATAATGCTAGATTGAGAAATAGATATTGGACCATGTCTTTAAGGTCTCTCTGTGATTCAGCAGTGCATATGGACTAGACAGTTCAGAAGACGCTACTCAGGAAGCATTGAGTGTGAAGAGAACCTGGTACATGCAGGACGGCTCCGGGGAGGTGAAGCCCAGAGAGTGAGAGACCTGCCCGTCCTAACACTCCCGATCCCTGCCCTGCTCCCTCCTCTACTTCACCAGGCTGTCCTGAGGGCTGGCAACTGCACATTCCAGAGTCCTACAATGATGAAAACTACCACCAAGACCCTGGTCCAGGAAAACCTCCCAAAGACGCAAGCCAGAGCCACCTCAACACTAGCTTTGGATCGTCCTCAGACCTGGGAAACTCCAGCTAGTTCCCACCACCTGCTTCGTTTCACAGCCTCCCTGGTCTCCAGGGTTTCCAAGCTGAGGCTGCACATATCTGAAATATTAAACCCTTGAGAAAACCAAGAAAAAAATTCAATTCCAGATCCACAGAGGCTAAAAAATAATGAAACGGGCACCAATCTGAAGACGTTGATGAAATCATCAGAGAAAGTCATACCTTGCTTGGCAGCTGGGCAGCAGCATCTCGTGGTTATGGATCAAAATATATAAAAGAACCAGGAAGGCTTTGGCTCGAATGGAAGTTGAGGGGCTGTCAAGCAAACGGATAATTGTAGAGACAAAATCCTGTGGAAGACATTAACATTTGCTTTAGAAAACAGGAAATAAATAGGGCAGTCAACTCTCAAGGTTAATGGATTATAAAACCAAACAGAAAGCAGGCAATAAAATAATATCAGCTACCATGTCTGCATTCTTAATTTGTGCCAGATGCTATAGTAAATTTTTAGTATGTATGATCTCATTTAAACCTGAAAATACAGCCATAAAAAGTTGACAATATTCTTCCTATTTTGAAAAAGAAAAATGAATCTTGAAAGGTTATGCGATTTGCCCAAATCTACGAAGTTGGATTCAAATCCAGGCCAGTCGGACAGCAAAGCCTGCCTCTTAACCACTCAAAGACACAAGTGCAAGTGTGGCCATGATAACTAGAACTGGCGGCCATCACTGCAGGCAGACAGGAGCCTCTGAGCAAACCTGCACATGCACAGGTCCTAGAGACGTAAAATAAAAACGATACCCAACACATGGCACAAGAGAAAACATATATCCTATGTAATTAAAGGTATAACGCAAAACAGAAGAATAAGTATTACAGTTTTTTTTCCCTTCTAACAAAGAGATTATACATCATTTCAGGTGTCTATTAATATGCAAAAAGAAAACACAGACACACACACAGTTCATGAATGTAAGTAAGCAAGAATTGGAATTGTGTTGTCACCAAGATGGCTGCAGAGCAGGAATACAAATTCCTGAGAGTCCTTCACAGAGGCAGCACCTGGCGGTGACAGCGTGTCCTAGGCAGATGTAAGCAGCTCTGTTTTTTTTGCCATGCCCCGGGCCTTTTACAGTGGGTGCTACATTGTCAGACAGGAAGAATGTACACAGTCAGGTGTATGTTTCTCTGAAGGATGGAGACGTATCTATGTATCTCTACCTATGCATCAGTCTCACCCAGTTCCTGGAAAATAAAAAAAGCCAATTCATTACCATTCTATTCAAAACAGTATCAACACCAAGGTCCCGTGAATAACAGATCTGCTTCCACCTTATGTCAGCCAACTATCCCCCTCTCCAGCACAGACAGTAGAAAGCCCGGTTCCCCACAGTCACCTTCCAGTTCTAATGTAGACTCTGTGGTCCAAGGACCATGATCACAAGTCTGTTTTCCACACCAACACGACCCTACACACACACACACACACACACACACACACACACACACACAAATTCCAAAGCCATTCAAACATCCACTAGCCGAAGACTGAAAGACTACTCCAGATTCTAGGACACTAAAAAGACATGGTAACAGACACTACAATTGAAGATGTGGAGGTTTTGTTCTGCATAAAAGGACATTACAAGGACAATTGCAAAATCTGAATAAGGTCTATAGATTAGCTAATAATGATAAATTAATGTGAACTTGATTTTTAAATCCATGGCTTGTTTGGGCGGAATATTTGGTGAAATAATTGAAGGAAATATCTTCTATAATTGGTAAGAACACACATGTAAGAGATAGAAAGAGAGAAAAACTATAAAGCAAATATGGTAAAATGTTAGCCTTTGGTGAATGTGAGTGAAGGGTATATTGCAATCATTTGTATTACACATCCAACATTAAACTTAGCACCTAATCAAAAGGAGATCGACTCCAAGGATCATCGACCCAATAGCTAAAGTTAGAATTCTGAGCATCTTTGACTTTCTCTTCCTCCTCCATCCCATGTCCAATAGATTCCCAATTCCTGCGAGAACAACACCCCACCATGGATGCCTTATTTCAATGCACCATCTTTCCTGAATTACTGCAGGAGGCTTTATCCATCCTTGCATTCTTCCATCTATTCTATAAGATGCAGCTGCAATGAGATTCTAAGACAGCAAATACGATTATGTTAGTTACCTATAAGTTGACTATTACATTCAACTATTCTCAACAGTTGCTGCGACCCTTGAGATTAAGTCAGTACTAAGATTCTTGCAAATTAAAATAATACACTTGGGATTTTGAATGAAACCAACGAGGCAAACTATAGCAAATACCAGACATAAAGGAAACAGATTCTGAAGAAGACTGCCATTGGGATCTAGGCCTAAAAGCATCTCGTGCCCTAAATAAATCCTCATTTGGCCACTTCAGGAAAACTGAATGGGCAGCACTGACCACCTCCCTACCACTAGTTGCCCAGGGCCCCGTGTTTAATCTTACACAACGGCACCACACTTCTAGAACAGTTACTCTTACACCTGAGGAGGGAAGATTACAGACGGCAGGCAAAGGCTTAATGCCCTGGGTGACTAATCAAACGACCTCAGAGAAGCACAGATGACCTCGGGCCACTTTGGCACGCAACCCACTGTGCACTCAGCGTTGACTGAAACCCACCCTGCCATCCAGCTCAGCACACCTAGAAACCGCATGTGGAAGCAAAACACAGAAGCCGAACCACAGCAGGACGAGATCATGTCCAACATTCAAATGGCACTTGACAGAGATTTCAGAATGGACGTATCTATTGAGCATAAAGATGATGGGACAGAATATTCAAAATGTTAGGAATGGGCCCACACAGGGGGAGCACCCACCACAAACAAAATGTTACCCTTATCATCATTAAGCAAAAGGATGAGCCATCCCTTAAAAGGGGAAATGAGGAGGTGGATCAAAATAGTGATGAGGTAGAACACTTCAGAATTATCTCTTGTAAATCTCAAGCTGTGAAACTGATCTGCTTCAGTCAACTGTCCCAGGAGAAAATCGAGGAGGACAGCCTGGCCATCGCTGATAACAGCCTCCAGGAAAAGCAGTGAGAAATCACGTGCATAACTACACGGACACAATTTTCATCCTGACGGAAATGAAAACCACGCTGATTAAATCTAAGATGGCTTTTGGATTCACTTTCCTTAAAGAAGTTTAGCCAGGTATCTAAGTAAAAAATGTCTCTAGTAGAATATATTTATTAATGAGGACAAGTTAAAAATATAATACGCACTCATGATCTGATTAGCATGCATAAATTACCATCTTTTAAAAGCTTGATTAGCAACCACTGAGTCTATATGCCTAGTGATTTGTGAGAAATAAAACCTTAGCAAACTTAGCGTTCAGATTTTTCAAAATTCTGCAGGCACGAAATTTCATAGTGATCTTCCACAGTGCTTACAAACAACAGAGGTCTGCAGCTTCTGGTTCATTATTAATCACTGGTGTGCTGCTTGGTCCAAATGCTAAACCTGAAGCAAGGCTTCAGTCAAACCAGGCTGCACAGAGAGAGAGAGAGACAGCGGCTCCTGTCAAAATTAATAAGCAAAAAACTTAAAAGGCAGAATCTTCGTCAATGGCACTCAGAAGGAAGCTGTCTGACCGGTGAGCCTGAACAAATTCACCTGTGGAATACAGTAGGGCTTTAAAAAATTCGTGTTATATCATTAAGTGACCCCCCAAAGCAAACCAAGTCCAAAGGATGCATTACTGATGGTCCGGCTACGAAGTCCATTCAAAGTCACAGATGCCAGGAACAAAATGACTGAGGCAGGTGTTCGAATCTATGTAACTTAAGTTGATGTGAGTTTTTTAAGCTGAATTAATTGAAATGCAGCAGAAAGGGATTCCAGAAGTTTCATATGTTTTCGATTTCCTAACATCAAGAATCTGGCACTGAGTTCATAACATAAGCTTTTTGTGTGTATTTTTAAGCCACACCAGTGATTTAATTACAAAGCAGTTATCTAGTTAAGTGTAATATTCACATACTTTCCCCTTCTCTCTATATGCATACACACACACACACACACACGCACACACACACACGTATGTATAGACACAGTTGTATTCATATGTGAATAAACCTCTGTGTGCATATGTCAGTGCAGGTTTAGGACAACATACTATCCATCACTCTTATTCTCATTACCTGGCTTTAACTTATTCAATCAATAGGCAAAGTATGGATCACCAAACAATTTACAATTGATCCCACTTCTGTAAAAAGATTCTAATGGCATGTGTGCATGGCAACAGGAAGGAGGGAATTCAGCGGTTCTCAACCTGTGGGTCACGACCATCGGAAAACACATATAGCATATCAGATATTTACATTATGATTCATAGCAGTAGCAAAATTACAGTTATGAAGTAGCAACGAAAATAATTTTATGGTTGGGGGCCACCACAACATGAGGAACTGTATTAAAGGGTCACGGCTTTAGGAAGGTTGAGAACCACTGGACTAGATGAATGTATGTGTATGTGCACATATACTAGTATATTAGCAACAAGTGTGAATTTGAAAGACATCAAAATTTTTAAAGAGATTAGCTCAGGGAGCTAAGTACTTTATTTTAGTCTTCTCCTACCTCCCAACCTCCTGCCATGTCCCTTCATCCCTGCTGCCTACATACAGCTTTGCTGGCCTTTCTCTCCCCAGATCTCCCTAACACATCCCACACCTCAGGGAAGCCCAACTACCAAGTTCTTATTTGACCAGCTTGTGAAATATCATTTCGAAACTAAATTAATTCATGCCTGTGCTCGGGTGAAAAAAGAAAAACTGCTAAAACTCTCAGCCTCTATTATCACAATTTACACAGTCAAACTACTCGAGTGGTGCTTTTTCTAATACACTGACAACAACATTAATGACTTGGAAAATTTAGTAGCAAAAATTAGATATGCAGACTGTTGGAAAAAATACTTTCTCGGAGCCTCACATCTCTTAGCAAAGTCTAAATCAGACTAATTATAGGCAAGAAGCAGCTTGCTCTCTGTCTGACTTTCACAGACCAAGTTTACTATGCAAACCTGACCATTATTAATAGTAACTATCGAAATTTTAACTTTTAGGAAGAAAATCAAAATTGAAAGTGCTGCATGCAATGCAGAGGAACCACAGGAAACGCCTAAGTGGGTCCATTCACACTCAGCAGTGTCACCTTCACTGTTCTGCAAACCCCCAGTGTGCCAAGCATTCCCTCCCAAAAGCAATCCGTGGTCCCAGGAAGTATAACAACTCTGCACACAGATTCTAAGACACATGAGCACATGAAACAATGGGCAGGTCTGCCCATTGAAATTCTCTCTTTAACGCACTACTTTCCAAATGTATATACAACCACGGTCCACTTTTTCACCTGTTAACACCTCACTGAATTGAACACTAATACTCTAGGACAGGGCTTCTCAAAGCATAACGTTAAAACACGTCACCTATGTTTACACGACCTCAGTAAAATGCCGATTCTGATTCGGTGGGCCTGGGGTGGGGCCTGGAGTGGGGTTTGGGGGGGTTTGGGGGGCCTGGGGTCTGCGTTTCCAACACCCCCCCAGAAGACACCAATGCTGGCCCAGGGACTCTCTTCAGCAAGGACTGGAAAAGACACTTTTTTTAAACTTTTTATTCTTGTATGTGCCCTGACCGGGGTCGAACCCGCAACCTTGCTGTATCCAGACGATGCTCTAACCAACTGAGCTACCCAGCCAGGGCCTAGAGAGGATACTTCGAGGAAGGCTACCCTACAGAGCCTTCTTCAGAGCTCTACAGTTCTGTGATGTGATTTTACAAACGACTGTCCATGGATTAACTGGAAAGCAAAGCAGAAGGGGACTAAGCTAAACACAGGAAGAAGGGGGCTCTCAGGGTGCGTGGCACTGACAGAGAAGGAGACGAGGAAAGGAATAAAAATGAGTCCGAATATAAAGGGGCCCCTCCCTAAGGCAGCCAAAAGAGATGGGGGGAAAAGTGGAGGAAGAAGAGGAGGGGGATGAGGAGGAGGATGAAGAGGACGAGGTGCAGGATGAAGAGGAGGTGGAGGGGGAGAAGGAGAAAGTTGAGGGGGGGCATGAGAAATACTAGTGTATAGAAAGGACATTTTCTAGCTTTTCATTACTGACATGGGCCCAGCAGGCAGAGCCATTTCCATTTTAATCACTAAAAGGCTCTCACAACATCTTCGGATGAGCGGCCTACGGTACACAGGTTTGGCAAAGTTCAAAAAGGTCCCTTGAGATGAAAATTAATCCTACAGAGATGATATTCCTCGTCCACTGAAACTGCGGAAGGAACAGTTTTAAGGTAGGGCGCTAGGCGAAGGGGATGCAAACCTTTTCCTGGATCAGCCTCTGCAGGTGGACCCCACAGGACAGCAGGGCGGTGAACAAGGTGAGGAGGTACTGCTGGACCCTGCAGATGGCGGAGGCCAGGGCGGTGACCACGGTGGTCAGGCCCACCTTCTCAATGACGTTCTGGAAGGCGGAAGGGGAGTGGCGAGTGATCCTGCACAGGGCCTGCGGAGACAGGGGGACCGCGCCTGTCAGGCACTCCAAGGGCAGCAGCCAGGCCTGTGCAGCGTAGAAGGCACTTACCTCGCTCCTTCGTCACTGCTTTTGGCTTCAGTTGGAAATTACCAACACATTTAAAAATAAAACAATAGCCGAAACTGGTTTGGCTCAGTGGATAGAGCGTCGGCCTGCGGACTGAAAGGTCCCAGGTTCGATTCCGGCCAGGGGCATGTACCTTGATTGCGGGCACATTCCCAGTGGGAGGTGTGCAGGAGGCAGCTGATCGATGTTTCTCTCTCATCGATGTTTCTAACTCTCTCTCTCCCTTCCTCTCTGTAAAAAATCAATAAAATATATTTAAAAATAAAAATAAAACAATAATCCAGCTGCTAATGAAAACTAAAGTTGTTTTAAAACATTAGCTATCTAAAAGTAATAGTCATATAAGTTATGGTGAGCTAACTATGATAAACTAATTCATAAGTCTAGATAGGAAAACTTCCCCTTAAGTAATGAACATCATTAAGTGCCCTCTTTTGCAGACACTAAGCTAGGGGCTGGGGAAATAGACACAAAAGTATGTATCTAACATTTATTGTTTAGTATGTGGAGAACACCAAGAACATCTGCAGACTAGTTCATTTGATTCTCCCAACAATAGGTAAGTAAAGTATTATTATTAACCCCATTTCATAGACGGTAAAACTAAGGCATAAAATATTTAAGCCATTTGCCCAAAAACATATAGTTAGTAACTGGCAAAGGTGGAATTCAAACTGAGGTTATCAGACCCCTGGGCTTTTCGTAAATTGCTCATTAACTATTAGAGATAAAGCCTGTAATTAATAAACGAACAGAATGTAGTACGTGTTGGAATAGGAGTGGGCTCAGTAATTGTGCTCAGAAAGGCAGGAAAGGCCATTCAGCCACAGCTACCTCAGCAAGGTGATGCGGAGCCAGTTCCTGCAGGGGAAGGAAGAAATGGACGGCGGGAAAGGAAGGAAGGAGAATTCTAGGCAGAGAGAGAGAATGAGGATTCCCATGGCGATGGGAGATGAAGAGCATTTGTTTGATGCAGCAGACCCTGCTTCGGGGACGGAGGGCAGGCAGAGAGCAGGAAAGAGGAAAACAGGATCCGTCTGTAAAAGCAGGCCCACGCCAAAGAAGGCCTACCAAGCTAGGACCTTCTAGCTGGATGCCGTGAGCCAGCGACTTGAAACCGGTGTGTGGCAAGAATTCTTAGAACATGCATTACCTGACTATTTAGTCCCTTAGATTGTCAAATAAAAGGTGACAATGGCCAACACAACAAGAGCTGGCCGGTGTGAGTGAATCAAAATTGTATCTATTTTTTGTCAGATCGGCAAAAATATATTTTTTAGCGTGCTGCAGAATTTTGGTAATTAGTTTATGTGTGTCATGAGATGAAAAAGGTTGAAAATCGCAGCCATCAGCAAAGGGAAACCTCAAAAGTTTTAAGTGAAAGAGAGGCATGGTCATATTCCGTGTGTCCATGGGAGACTTCAAAGAGAGACATAAACTTGGGCCAGAAATAGTTTTACAAAAACATTCCTTATAATTAATGTCATAACCTCCTTCCTGATTTATATTTAAAATGGATTTATAGCCTTGATTATGAAAAGATCAAGTAAAAGATGAACTGTTAGAAATATTACGATGTCAAAAGAAAGGATGCCAGGCGGGAGGGAGAGAAAAGATAAAGACTTTGAAAAATATTTTCATTTTCTTGAACATCTCAGGAAAAATTTTAATATTTGTTCCATCTCCAAGAATGAACTTCCTTTAGAAGTTATTCCTATTGATGAAATAAGGAAAAAACAAGTGCTGGTTGGCATAAAGTCAATCTCCCACCAGAATGACATGCTTAAAGTGGATGTATTTCTTTTATGCCAAACCACACTTCCAGTCTTTATGAAAATGCTAATGTGACCTATTACAACCAGAAAGGAACAGGTAACACACATAGCTGTCCTCAGGAGTGAGAAACGGAGGTGAGAGGTAGAGAAAAAAAAAAAGGGCACCCGGCCAGTGTGGCTCAGTGATTGAGTGTTGACCTATGAACCAGGTGGTCACGGCTGGATTCCGGTCAGGGCACATGCCTGAGTGGCGTGCTCATGACTAATAGTGGGGACACAAGAGGCAACTGATTAATGATTCTCTCTCATCATTGATGTTTCTCTCTCTCTCTCTCTCCCTCTCCCTTCCTGCCTCTGAAATCAATAAAAACATATAAAAAAATTTTTTTAAAGGATAAGGAAGAGTCTTCAACCTTTTCTGTCTGCACTGTTCAAATTTTTCAAATAAATGCCTATTATTTTCTTAGGATTTTAATTGCATTCCAATGCCATGACTGCATCAGACATTTTTAAAATTACTACAAGGAAATAGCATTTACAGGAAAAGCTTACTTTATTAGTAATGTATACACTTACTACCATTTCTGAAGTTACTGAGCAAACAAATATGTTGAAAAATGAACATCTGCAGAGCACTAATATATACTGTGTTACATGTCACTTAACCTATATAATAAAAGGCTAATATGCAAATCGACCAAAGAGCGGAACGACCGGTCGCTGTGACATGCACTGACCACCAGGGGGCAGATGTTCAATGCAGGAGCTGCCCCCTTGGTGGTCAGTGCACTCCCACAGGGGGAGCGCCGCTCAGCAAGAAACTGGGCTCACGGCTGGCAAGCGCAGCGGTAAAGGCAGGAGCCTCTCCTGCCTCCACAGCAGTGCTAAGGATGTCTGCTGAGGGCTCCGGGACTGCAAGAGGGCGTGGGCTGGACTGGGAGACCCGCCCCCCAAGTGCATGAATTTCGTGCATCGGGCCTCTAGTATCTCAATAAAGCTGAAAAAATAAATCACTGACTCCATTTCAAACTTAAACCAGAAATCTGTCTTCATTTACAGGCAGCCATCTCAGAATGAAATTCCGTGACATAAACTCTACTGTAAACACCTTTCAAGTAACTTTTCAGTCTCTCCTCTTTCTTCCGAGGGAGTCACAGGGGGCTAAGTTGGATGCCATAGTCTGGAAGCTATGAAAGTAGGGTTCTTCACGTCTACAGCCCACACTGTATCTGTTTCCACACAAAAGTAGCAGCGAGTATCTGGAAGCGTGAACAGGAAACATAAATTCACTAAAAACAAATCTGGTTTGGGAAGTGAACGTTTTAAAAATTCACTTATGATAATCCTAAGAAAACTGCTGTTTAGAAAATCAAAACAGAATTGTTTCATTATTTTTCTAATCCAAGGATTTAAGAAAAGAACATTTTCAATGGAGTCCTTAAAGATCATGCTACAGCCAGAACTTCTCAAGCAAATTAAGGGTCTTCCCAACAATGACTTCACTACAGAGAAAAACTGACTTTTTATCGATATAAAACCCCTACCCAATCACAATGGGCACGTTTCGTGATCAGGGACTTCTCAAGACTACTTCTGAGCGTATTCAAAGCAACATAAGGGCGGCTAGAATGGTCTGGTCTTCGGAATGCTGCTCAGAAGCCAAAGGCTCTCCATGAACTGGCCGCTCTGGAGATGAAGCTCTGATACAGGGCTTCTTGGAGGCGTAAGAGCACGTGAGCGCTTGTATTATCTGAATTTTAAAATAAAATCAGATCTCAAGTGGTATGGTTTTCAAGTATTTATTTATTTTAAAATAGAGTTTGAGACGACATTCTAAAACTGGGAACAATAGTTCCAGTTCAAAATTTGCTTCCAAAAGAACATTGCATGACCTTCAGAATTTCTATTCAATAAAAAGCTCTCTGAGAAATGGACTAATTCAAAAGAGAAGGCTGTGTACCTATTAGATATGTGAACAGGATCACTGCCAAAGAAATTTAAGAATCATTCCTTTTTTTGTGCCTTTTGAATGATTTTTGCATGCCATATTAAAACCACCTTGGAAGTTTTTTCAAACTACACACACTCTCCTCCAACCAAGAGATTTGAAAACATAAGAATGGGGGCAGAGAGGGGATAAGAGGACAGAAAAGAAAAAGAGACATTTTTTGTATAATTGGCAAAATGTCAGTGAAAAATTATTTAGCTGAATGCTAAGAACAAAATACCAGAAGCCCAAGATGAAAAATGAAGCTTCATGTGTCAGATGAAGAAAGGGCTAGAAAGTACAAGCCTTTGGTGAGAACAACTGGAAAAACTTAGCCAAGAAAAGAAACCATGCAGATATAAAGATGGATGTGAGAACATGAACCCAATTAAAGCAAGACAGACTTTTTTTAAAGGCCAGGATTAAAATGGATGCCTTAAGATAGAATCCCAAGACGCCTGGAGAAAGTTCACTGGCATACTCCGTGACTAACTCTGACGGCTCCTCCATAATTACTCACATGGTAATTAGGTTTTGTAATTTTGCACTCACATGGCTCCTGAAGCGGGGGAGGAGGAGGAGGATGGGTGTGTGTGTGTGTGTGTGTGTGTGTGATGCTATATATCCTTTGCTTAAGATACTCTGTGAGCAGGATTGCTAGCCCTTTATTTTCAAAATTACATATGGGTATTAAGATAAGAACTAAAAAATACCCGTAAATACCCACAGGATTTAGCAACATGCAAGTCATTACAGACCTCAACGGGATCAGCTTCAGTGACATCTTGAGGACAGATAGCAGACTGGGTGAACAGGAAATGGGGCAGAAAGGAGCGATAATTTGTAATGACAACTCTGTATAAACAAGTATGGTGGAGAAGGAGGATACGCAGCCTGGAGTCCTATGGACACATTTGTGCTTTTGTTTTGGTTTTGTAATGGGGCAAAGAATCCCTGAGTGCTGATTAGAAAGCTCTGGAAGGACAGGTTAGAGATTTAGGAAAGAGCAACAATCACCACTGAGTGCGGTTCCCAAACAGGGCCCGACACACAGCCCTGGAGAAACCCAAGCGGTTTGTCTGACGGGAGAAGAAACGGTTAGAGGCAGCGGGAGGGGAGAGCTGAGGAAGGTGTGGGTGGAAACACACCTCTGATGTGCAGGCTCAAGTGAGGGAATTCCCACTGGATGTCCTCCCTTTCCCCGGGGAGTCATTTCCTGCGGGTGCCGAGGGAAAGGCGGGATTGGAGATAGAAGGAAAGCGGGAAGTTAGGGCGCAGCCACAGTGGGGGGTGCACGAATGAGCAGAGAAAGGCAGTGAGGCTGCCAGGCAATGCTGAGCGGTCAAGAGATCAGTGTCCAACCAGGGGACAGGAACTAATGTCACGAGGAAGGGCTGTATTTCTGCAAAAGACTAGTAAACGGATACAGCCCTGTGAACACGTCTTCAAACATAATTCTCCTTTATACCAAGTTATTATGACCTTGTGCTCGAAGTAGCAGACAACGAATCAAAATACAAAACCCAAAAAACCACAGATACCTGGGGATGAATCCATTTGAACCTCATGGTAAACCCATTTAATATAAAATCCGAGAGAGGGAGCAGGCGGGAACACTAAAAATACACCAAACCAAATCCTGCTTTGGACCGTTTTCCACTATCGCCTCCATATAGTTTTGATCACATCATGGTTCCTCCCCTCCCCCGGGTCCCGACAGGATTTCCTGACAGTGCCAGTGTTGTCCAGCCCCTGCTGTGAAACGTCTACTGGAGGAGAAAATCAAGTCATTGTTCTCACCAACTATTACTCAGAAGTTTCTGTTTCCTACCTATTCAATGACTCTATTTCTCACATAATTTTTGCAAGCTTGGTGTTTAAATATATGCGAACGTATCCCCAAAAGAAGCTCCATCTTACCGATACTGCTGTGATCCTGAGAGAATCGACAGTGGAGTGTCTGAAGAGGTACCATAAGGCGGGTCCGATCTCTCCCGTGACGAAGCCCTGGGCCTGCGCAGAGCAGGTGGTGCAGACGTTCTCGATAATCTTCGCTGCCATGTGGTTCACCACACGCTCCTCCTGCCGGAGAGCAGAGAGCGAGGGGGCGGTGAAAAGGCTGTTACTTAGGATGGGAAACAGACATGTCACTTTTTCATGACCACTGCCAATGAAGGCCTGACACAGGAGGGTGTGAGCTGCCCCTGGATGGGTTAGGTCAGCGGTTCTCTACCTGTGGGTCGCGACCCCTTTGGCGGTCGAACGACCCTTTCACCGGGTCGCCTAAGACCATCCTGCGTATCAGATATTTACATGACGATTCATCACAGTAGCAACATGACAGTTACGAAGTAGCAACGAAAATAATTGTATGGTTGGGTCACAACATGAGGAGTTGTATTTCAAGGGCCAGAAGGTTGAGAACCACTGCTCTAGAGCTTCAAAAAGCTGCAAAAGAAGCTACATTCAACTAAGATAAAAACGTCGACTATAGTGTAGATTTGAGTGGGCAAGATATAAGCATGGGAACCAGTTTAAAGACTTAAGGACTATTGTAGTTGTCCAGGTAAAAGACTATGGCCTGATAAATGCAGACTTAGTAGAGATGGAAATAGGGGATCAATTCAACTTGGTGTTGTCGGAATGGTGAAAAGAAATGAGGAACCAAGGCT
>NW_006295816.1:6539800-6541241 GCF_000327345.1 Myotis davidii | reverse complement strand
CTGGTCCGGGTGCATAGGGTAGGAACCAATCGATGTTTCTCTCTCTCTCCCTTCCTCTCTCTCTAAAATCAACCCAAAGCATATCCTTGGGTGAGGATTAAAAATATATAAATGTTAAGGTATAGTATGTCTAATGTAATCCCATGTTTGTTTAACAAAATGTATATATTTTTATTAACATATATACATATGTATAATATGTTACATATATATATATATATATATACACAGACATATACATATATATATGTAAAAGAAGGGCATACAATACTCTGTTCATTGTGATTACAACTGGTGGGGGTTGTGGGGAGAGGGATGCACTAAGTTGACTTTAGACATTTGTACATCGTTTGCATTGTTACAATATGAGTGTATTAACTTTTCAACCCAAATTTATATATTTTTCATGAAAAAATATTTTTTAATGAGAAAACATTGAATTACATCTAGATTCAAGCCATAGTTTCACACTCTACTAGCTATATATTCCTGGGCATTTTCATCCCTGTGCCTCAGCTTCATCATCCACAAAACAGAAATAATAAAACACAAGGCAGTTTAAAAATTAAATGAGGCAACATACAGCCCTGGCCAGGTCGGCTCAGTGGGTAGAGCGTCGGCATGCAGACCGGGGTCCCTCAGCCCAACCTATGCCCTCTTACAGATCAGGAGCCCTTGGGGGAGGGCTCCCCATGGGGAGTGGGCCCAAGCCGCAGTCTGGCCTCCCCCTGCAGGAGGCAACTGGCAAGGTGGGCTGATTGGGGGATCTCTCTCTAAAAATCAATGGAAAGATATCCTCAGATGAGGATAAAAATAAAAAATGAGTCAACATACATGAATACTTAATCTAGGTCATAAAAAGTAGTAAATTCTCAATGTGTTAGCTTTACTTCCTATTATTATTAATGCTATATAGTATGAATTGCAAGGCTGCTAGAGAAGAAATGTCAAAGATATCTGAACTCTCTCAAACCCTGACACATTTTGTCTCTCAGAATGAGCACTGGAGGGAATGCTTCTCCCCATTCCTGATGTTTCCGTCCACGTAGCGAGGATACATCAGTGTGACACTGTTAGCTTCTATTCCTTCACTCAGCTCTACCCACGGGGAAATACAATGCTTCATCTAGTTGCTAAGAGGATGTGCTGGGAGCTCAGTTCAGCTCCTCCCCTTTTCCCTGACAAAGGCCACCCACAGAGTTGTCTTCTTTTACCCTCCCCCCATCCTAAGTCCCTGGATAGGGACTCTGCTTGGAGAGTGCTGCTTTTTTTTTGGGGGGGGGGGGGCAGCTACTATGATTCCCTAAATATGGGAGTTCAGTATAAGGAAACCTATTTGCCCATAGATGTAGCTATGTCTTCCACCCTAGCTCTCATTGTGTAGGTATTAGTATATGCCCTAGCTCTCATTATGTACATATATACCCTAGCTCTTTATGTA
>NW_006295816.1:6536224-6539652 GCF_000327345.1 Myotis davidii | reverse complement strand
GGGTCTGTTTTTTTGTTTGGGGGGGGGGGGCAGCTACTATGATTCCCTAAATATGGGAGTTCAGTATAAGGAAACCTATTTGCCCATAGATGTAGCTATGTCTTCCACCCTAGCTCTCATTGTGCCAGTCACCATCACCCCCATCTCCCCCTCCCCTCCTGATCGCCATCCCCTTTCCCTGCCCGCTGGCACCTGCCTTGACTGGCCTGGTGTCACCCATTCACCAGCCCCGCCCCCCACTGACCAGCCATTCTGACATTAAATTGATTTGCATATTAGGCTTTTATTATATAGGATATGCCCTAGTTCCATTATATATTTATGCCATTTTTGTCCCATATGCCTGGCTCTGTCTCATTTCTCATTAGGTTCTGAAACTTTTCCCCCGAATGTGGGGGGAGAGGAGCTATTATGTGGGACCTCTCAAATACCTTACCACGTGCTTTAGAGCATAATTGTCAGTCAATTCCTAGAGGACTCACTCCTAGTACCAGAAGACCACACCTACTTGAGCACCCAGGTTGGAAAGGGGCCACGTGTCACCCAGTGTTCTACAACTCAGGGAGACTGTCAGGCAATTCAACTCCCTCCTGCCATCCCGGTCCCCCTGGGATCCCCTGACGGACATCACACAAGCACCAGGATTGGCGCTATTTTCTGCTTAATTAACTCTTCAGAAGGGCTAACGGAACTAAACTAATATCTGTCATTTAAATCAAAGACCTGCTTCACCATATCATGAGGATAAAAGCTACGATGATTAGAAATGATCCTATGAAATAAGCCTACGATAATTAGGCTTTTAATGAATAGTTGTACTATGTTTTAATGGTGTTAAGCAGATCTAATGTACTACAGGTGATAGGGGAAGAAATAGAATATTGGGGATCAGCTAGAATTATAAGAAATATTAATCATGCTCTGTTAACTATGATTGGGTTGTTCTGATTAAAGGAGGCACATTCTACCCTGGCTGGGAATTGCATGTGGGACCTGGGAGCTCACCTGGAAATGCAGCCCATCCTCCCTGTCAGGGAGCTGCCACAATTTTAAAAAAATTTAGGAAATGTTTATCACCAAAGTCGGAATAGCGGCTACTCCGTGAAGGGAAGAACCAGCTGGGATCCAAGAGGGACGGGTGAACCCTCTCAGCCGGGGTCCTTTTTCGCTTTTAAGAGCACGCGTGTCTGAGAGTGTGTGCTCTTACCTGCACACTCACATTTCATAGACTCTTCTGTGTATGAGATACAGTTCGCAAGAAAGGAACCTAGATTCAGGAAGCTCTCCACATGGAAAAATTTTGTAAATGTTGAAGATAAAAGGCTTTGAAATTATTTACCTTCAACTATGTCCTCAATACATTAGAAATATACACAAAAGAACTGTTACAGTTGAATATTTTTGTAAGGATAGGAATCTTTTGTAGGGGGTATGATCACTCCCTAATTTATCCGTGCCACAGGAACAATGTTAGTGAATATGCCACCAAAGCACAAATGTTGCTGCTCTTCAAATATATGACATAAAATTTTCATAAGTGACAGAGTTCTGGAAGTTCCCCTCTTTATGAAAAATACACAAGACTTGCCAAACCTACCAAGACAAAAAAAATTGTGTATGTTCTAAAATACAAAACAATATCATTATTTTACAGTTATTAACAATAATTTTAAAACAATACACTTGGATATCAAACATTATCCTTCCTATTATATATACAGTGAAAAATATGCGAGGGAGGGGAGAGAAGATATTTAACAAAGGATACAACCTCGTGAACTAGAATGCATCATCTTCGATTAGGCATTCATCTGAGTTTTAAAAACTAAAGACACCAAGTGTCTCAAATTGCTTTTACACTGTGAAAAGAGTTCCTGGAGGACTCCTTTCTCCTTTGCGTTCCTATATTGTGTTCTTCTGCATTTATTTACTTGCCATATTCCACTTGATATCTTTATCTTCTCTCCACGACAGATGGGACCTGAGTGTGCATGGAAATGTCACCTTCTTGATCTGTGAACCCCCAAGTGCGCCTCGCTGGAGGCCGTGAATGACACCTAAAGGTACCCTCTGACTACAGATAAACATGACTTAACTGCCCTGTTACTGATACAATATAATTTCCCAGCGTCATGCACATCCCATCAGGACAACTGACTACGTATCAACCCTACAAGCTGGAAAGTGTTCAGACTGCACTTGGGGTCACAAGGGTGGGGAGAGGGGGGAGGGGGGAGTGAACTCAAAAGGAAGATGTTTATTATGACATATTTTCTTCATTCCTTAAGGAATGTTCTTAGCCCATGGCTTTGCCTTGGGTGAAACAATGTCAAATGGTTTAGAGCCAACAGAAAATGCCAACCTCTGAGGTCAGTAACTAAACCCTTCACGTTCCACGTGGGCACTGCTGTACGAGTCGGCAGGCTGGCGAGCGGCTGGTGCACAGCCACGAACGGCGGCGTGGGAAGGGATCTGAGTAAACGGAGAAGTCACCTCACATGATCACCACCACCTACTATTAAAGCCAGCGGACACCGGACACTCGTGGAAGGCGCCCGGTTTCCAAACCGCAAAACAGCAGCCTGACAAGCCAATCACAGGGCTCCTGAGGCTCGCAGAACATTCTCTGCACGCGCCTCACCTCGCTTCCCAAACTGGTGTCTCGGTGGCTTTCAAAGGCGGGAAGGAGTAAGAATACGTTATTACAAACTACTTATGTGGCTCCTATTTGCTACCACCTTTTGAAAACGAAGGAAAAAGCTGGTTCGCTTCCCGCCTGCTCCGCGGGAGGGCACCTGCCGAGGGTGGCTGGTGGCAGGATTGAAATTCAGGAGCAAACCCTGCCTGACAAGCTGCCGCACCGCTGCAGGCTACAATCCCACGCGCAGCAGCTGCCGGGAGGGTTATTACAATCAGGGCGCAGGGAGGACAACAAAGGGCCTTACCCCTTCCCGAAGGCACCTCATTAGCACCGTGTACGCAGCCAGGGGGACGGCCCAGCATTCTCGGGGGTGCTTTCTTTTTTCTTCCTAAAATGAAGGGGAAGAAAAGGCGGTGAGGCTCGCAGCACAAACGAGATTAACCCATTCCAGAGAAAGGTGCCGTTTCAAATACACCAACTCTCTAAAACTTCCTAATATTCTCTCTACAGCACGATTTACCCCGTCAATTACGATCTGACTGGGGGGCGGGGGGGTCCCTGACTGCACTGCACAGGCTGGTACCGCGCCTATTGCTTCTTTGTTACATATGATCTTGATCGATCCCCTCATCAGAAGCTAGAGGAGGACTGAGAAATGGCAACAGGACCTGGCTGACAGAGAAGCCACCCTATTGATGAGCGCTATACGGAAAACCACAGCAGGTGAGGGTTAGAGCAGCGGTTCTCAACCTGTGGGTCGCGACCCCTTTGGCGGTCAAACGACCCT
>NW_006295816.1:6534025-6535889 GCF_000327345.1 Myotis davidii | reverse complement strand
GCTGAGGTGAGGCGGGCACTGGGGCCTAGAAGCAATTGGAGGGACTGATGACCATGAGCAACACGAGAGGCACAGGGCCTCTGAGGGGCGACACCTGCAGCCTCTCGTGTGTGTAACAGGCTCGCCATGGCTGATGTCTGGAAAACACACTTTTACCAACACAAGAGCAAAGCCAGAAGACTGTCTGGGAGTTCTGACAACAGGCCAGGTGAGAGATGATTATGGGCTGAACCAAAAAAAAAACCGCAAAAGTGAGAACACCCGGACTGGGGTGGGCGGCATCCCCGACAGGAGGACAAAAGCCACACAAACTGCAACTGCGTTGCTCTGTAACGTCCTCTGCAGAGTCCCACTCCGCCTTCCGCCCTCCTGGTGCCCTGGGTGTGAGCAGAGCGCCCGCAGGCGGGCGAGGTCTGTTACACAGTGTGCACCATCGCTCTGGGCCGGCCTCTTCTCGGTCAGCACCGACTTGAGATTTTAAGGATGACATATATTCAAAGTGACAGGCCCACAAAAGCCCTCATCTCTCCTGAAAACGTACGGGTTTTCGTGGACCCGGGGCAGAATCCCCTCGGCAGGTTGGCTAGCTATAAGATGCGGTCGCCTGTCATGGCCACAGACGCGGGCTTCATTAAAACAGCCTCGCTCCCATCCAAGTAGAGTAAGCACCAAGGAAAGTGATTCTCGACATCTGCTTTTAGAAACAACGGGAATACTGCGGCACACCGGCTGAAATTGCTGCTCGAAAGCAAAAAAGGGGAGGGAAGATGACAGCCAGACAGGCAGACAGGGAGCGACCGACAGCCTCTCTCCGCCTGAGCAGCATCTGTCCTCAGCTCCTGGGGCGAGCTCTCAGCAGCAGAGTCAGGGAACTCTCACGGGCTATTAATACTCGCCGGCCGGGATATGTCAGAACGCGTCCCCGCCCAGCAGGGCTCATCTCCCTCAGACAGGCTCACCTGGGTGGCCACCAGATAGAGCAGCTCCCCGAGGGCTGGCAACAGGCACTGTTTTAATTTGCTGTTCCTGAAGTTTTCCCTAATTAATTCGGTTAGGAGAGTAATTGCCTGAAAGGAGAAAAAAAAAAGTATATTATTTGATATGTATCTCTCAGTTCTCTCACCTGTATGTAAAAGGCAAGACTCTCTCCAGAATTCAACTTCCATTTTTAAGAAGCAGTTTCCAAGTGATTTTCAAAATATGGGCCTTATTCCTGAAAGAAAAAAAAAATAGTAATTGTCCCCGATGACAGTAAGAACACCTCCGGGAAAACGCACTCCGGTCAGGAGGGCACTGGTCAGCTACCAAACCCTTTCGCCGCCTCACTGACCTGGCGAGGCCAGTGCTGCGCTAACTGTAGAGACGGGGACTCAGGGGGGAGGGTCCATCGAGTCTCTGCCAGCTCCCCGGAAAGCCAGGGTGGGCACCAGCGCCTACCGGGCCAGGTCCCCAGCATGCCCCCATTTATAAAAACTCTCACATGGCCCTAACGGGTTTGGCCCAGTGGATAGAGCATCGGCCTGCAGACTGAAGGGTCCCAGGTTCGATTCTGGTCAAGGGCATGTACCTTGGTTGCGGGCACATTCCCAGTAGGGGTTGTGCAGGAGGCAGCTGATCAATGTTTCTCTCTCATTGATGTTTCTAACTCTCTATCCCTCTCCCTTCCTCCCTGTATAAAATCAATAAAATATATTTAAAATAAAAAAAACATATAGTAGCTGAATAGATAAGAAAACACGTCCCACATATCTGCTGTCTACAAGAGACCCATCTTAGAACAAAAGATTCACGCAGACTGAAAGTGAAGGTATGGAAAAAAATTTCCATACAAAGGAAAATGAAAAAATAAAGAAAGGGTAGAATT
>NW_006295816.1:6518872-6519426 GCF_000327345.1 Myotis davidii | reverse complement strand
TGCTATGTCAGTGGTTCTCAACCTGTGGGTCGTGACCCCTTTGGGGGTCGAACGACCCTTTCACAGGGGTCGTCTAAGACCATCCTGCATATCAGATATTTACATGACGATTCATAACAGTAGCAACATGACAGTTATGAAGTAGCAATGAAAATGATTTTATGATTGGGTCACAGCATGAGGAACTGTATTTAAAGGGCCAGAAGGTTGAGAACCACTGGGTTAGAGGAAGACTAGACGGGTGGCTCCATCTCACACTGCTGATAGCCAGGTCTCTACAGAGACCCATGAGCAGGGAGAACACGCAGACACCTGGGAACACCGCGAGCAGGAGGGAGCGCAGGTGCGGAGGGAGGTGTGCAGGCAGGAGCAGGCACAGTGGGTGCGTGTGAGGAGCTGGCGGAAGCCTCCAATTGAATGAATTGCACTATGAATTGAATGTGTTACTATAGCTTTCACATCCTACATTCAGAAAACAAAAATGTTGATAACATTTCTGAAGCTTAATATTATGACTATTTCCTTGTTCCAAATAACTTCAAACACAATTAAAT
>NW_006295816.1:6508321-6517203 GCF_000327345.1 Myotis davidii | reverse complement strand
GTTCACGGGCATGTGCCTTGGTTGCAGGCATATGCCCAGTGGGGGGGGTGTGCGGGAGGCAGCTGATCCGATGCTCTAACTCTCTATCCCTCTCCCTTCCTCCCTGTATAAAATCAATAAAATAAAATAAAAATTTTAAAATAAATAAAAACTCTCACATTGCACTACACTTTTAAATGATTCCTTCAAAAACCTGAGAGTAGAAATACTTTCCCAAAGCTTCCATACGATCCACGTTGACCCTCAGCAGCATGTATCGAACGTAGTTAATTTCCCAGGAGCGACGCTAAGACAGTCCCAGCCCCTCGTCACCAGAATGCACACACGGGAACACGGGTGAGTGGGATCACACGGTGACCAGGAAGCGGGGGAGGAAGGTTTCCGATGGCACGTGAGTCCCGGCCCTTCCTGAGCGGGAGCTCGGAGCAGGTAAGACAGCGCGGAAACCTGCTCGAGGTCAAAACGGCTCCGAGTGTGGCGCACAGACAAGGCTACTCACCGTCGGCAAAGACGGCAGCACAGACACTGACAGGAGGCATTTGAGAGCTTCCAGAACCACTTGACAAAGTGACACTATCCCAGCACGTGATCTCTGGCCCTTTTGTAAACAAGAACCCGGAGGAGTGGTGTCCGTGTGGGGTGAGCTCGCAGTCAGTAGTCAGGGACTGGAGGACACTGTGGGTGTGGTATTTTTTTATAAATGGTTTTGTTAAGTTACAACTAACACCGTAAACCGCATCTATGTAAAGGTAACCATCTGTGACGTCACCACCTGCAGCCCCGATCAAAACGGCAACACCCCCGAGTGTTCCCTCCAGTTCCTTTGGTAACTAATCCCTCCATCCTCCTTCCTCCTCCCGAGACAGCCACCAGGGTACCTTCTGTCATTAATCCACATTTTCTAGAGTTTATGTAAATGGGATCGCATACTACATGTTCCTTTTTCTAGCTCCTTTCTCTGGATGAATCTTCAGAGAAATATGCTAGACATGAAAAAAAGCCAATCACAACAGGTTACATACCATATGATTCCATTTATACAACATTCTCAAAATGACAAGAGTACAGAAATGGCAAACAGGTTAGTGGCTGCCAGGGGCAGGGGTTAGGGGAGGACACGTGATAGAGGGCAGTGGGCATGGTTAAAAGGGGGCAGTCTGAGGGGTTCTTGGGGTGTTGAAACTGTTCCCTAACTGTTTTGATGTCCATATCCTGCAGCAACATTCTACTCTAGTTCTCCAAGATGCAACATCTGGGGAAAACGGATGGAGCATACCCAGGATCTCTCTGGATTATTTCTTACAACCTCATATGAATCTATTAATTATCTCAAAATAAAAGGTTTAGTTTTTTTTTAAGTCAACCTCACGCTAAATTCAAAGCCCATCCCAGCTCGCTGCTTTGCGAAGCTAGGGACAGGGACTCACAGCTTTTCTCAATCTTATAGCCCACGGGCACTCTGGGTCACTGAGCATCACTGGAAATTAAAACACATTAATGCTCAGATCCTGGAAGAGATGAAACTGTCTGAACGGCCTCCAGCACGACAGGACAGCGCAGACAGACACGCATCACGTAGTCCACGCTAGTAACCCCACGGCAGCCTGACACGGCGCTGCCTACGTCAGCTTTGGAGAGCGGTGAACAGTGTTTCCCTGCAGTGTTGTTTGGATAGTTCTCCCCTTGTTATTGTAAAACTTTAAAGAAATATTACTAGTAAAAAGGAAAACCATAAGAACAGTGAACAAACATACCGTATGAATGACAAATACCATGGAGAAAAATAAGTGTTTGATGACCTAGGCGGACTGGCATTTAAAATGCCATTACTAAACAGAACAAAAAAGGTAAAATAGATTTGCTAAGCTCTTCTTCAGCTTCAGAAATCCAAGTAATATATGGATATTGGGGGAGGGGGATTTGTTTGTTTTTTAATGTTTTTATAGGTTTGGAGAGAGGAAGGGAGTGGGAGAGAAACAGGAATATCAATGGTGAAAGAGACTCATCAGTTGGGTGCCAGACATACATGCCAGTGCTTCCACACTCCCGAAGGTCCTCCCTTCTGCACCTACGGGCAGAGATTTCATTTACATGCCGGGTGGGACAAAAGTAGGTTTACAGTTGTCCATATGCAAAATAATAATTAATCCTATGTAATAAAACCCTAATATGCAAATCAACCAAACGGTGGAATGACCACCAGAACAACCAGTTGCTATGAGGCACAATGACGACCAGGGGCAGAGGCTCAACACAGGAGCTGCCCCCTGGTGGTCAGTGTGCTCCCACAGGGGAAGCACTGCTCAGCCAGAAGCCAGGCTCATGGCTGGCGAGTGCAATGGCAGTGACGGGAGCTTCTCCAGCCTCCATTGCAGACAGGCAGTACAGAGAGAGGGGTCCTGGACTGCAAGAGCCCTGGACTGCAAGAGGGATGTCTGACTGCTGGCTTAGGCTCGATCCCCACAGAGATCAAGGATGGAGCCTAAGCCAGCAGGCGGACATCCCCTTAGGGGTCCCGGACTGCGAGAGGATGCAGGCCAGGCTGAGGGGACCCCCCCCCACCCCAGTGCATGAATTTTGTGCACTGGGCCTCTAGTAAATAATAATACAAGAATAAACTTTCATACCGGAATTGAACCCTGGACCCTTGAGTCTGCAGGCCAACGCTCCATCCACTGAGCCAAACCAGCTAGGGCTAAATGACATTTTTATTTGGAATCATAACACAATTATGCCCATTGCACAAAGTTTTCTTTTTTATTAAAAATCTATTTTTATAGATTTCAGAGAGGGAGAGAGAGAGAAACATCAGTGATGAGAGAGAGTCATTGATCAGGTTTCTCTGGCACGACAGAGGATCAAGCCCACAAGCTGGGCAAATGCCCTGACCTGGAACCAAACCGTGAACTCCTGGCTCTAAGTCGATGCTCAACCATTGAGCCACCATGGCTGGGCTACATGTTTTCTTAAGAAACCAAATCACATTGTCCTTTATGAAAACTGAGTCTTTTCGATGTTGGGATATGTCCAAGTTATGACACAAAGAACATAACCCCAATACTGTTTGAGCTTTCTATTTTTAACTATTACTTACGTGCTACTATATTCTTAATAGTCATCTCTTCAACACTCCTCAAATAACAGAAATACAAAGGAAGCTCATTTTAAATTGCATTTTTCTGCTTCAGGGATCAGCTCTGATTAGTTATGTTTGTGCAATTCTTTCCACCACCAAGTCTCCTTCTGTGTTTCTTTCATCTAATAGAAAATTAAATGTGGCATTTGCTGGGTTCGCAAGGATTACTAAACACATCACATTCCAATGTCTAAGCCCCACAGCTGCTGCTCTGAAAATATTGCAACAAAGGTGTGTTCACAGCTCGGGTAAAACGAGCAGGCAAATTAGTCAAAGCAAGAAACACAAAAGGTAAAAACTGCTCTACAAGATGTCAGGTAAGAAATTCAATGAATTCCATCATTATAAAAAATTAGGAAGCATGCCGTTTAAGAATTCTTTGAGGTGAGATGTTTCATTTGTATGCAAAAGTGATTAAAATATGGCGATGCCCCAAATGATATCCACTCGGCATCCTGGCTGAATATTCGCTCTACACAGAGGCCTGAATGTTATTCAACTCGCTTCATCCTGTTCAACACATTTGCCTCTTGTGCTGTCCAAGAACTAACCAAAACACAAGTTTGTTTGGCAGGGAGACACAAGGGCAGGTTCACCGACACTAACAGTGTGGAGGATTATAAATGACACCGGGCCCAGCCGGTGTGGCTCAGTGGTTGAGCATTGACCTTTGAACCAGGAGGTCATGGTTTGATTCCTGGTCAGGGCACATGCCTAGGTTGTGAGCTCGATTGATTCTCCGGTGTAGGGGGTACAGGAGGGAGCCAACCAAAGATTCTATCTCATCATTGATGTTTCTCTCTCTCTCTCCCTCTCCTTTCCTCTCTGAAATTAATATAAAAATATATATTTTTTTTAAATGACATCAGTCTCAGCTCAGAGCTATGGACAAGCCAGACATGGTCACAGTGTCGGCCCTGGCCCAGTAGCTCAGCTGGTTAGAGCTACACCAAGGCTATAGGTTTGATCTCCGCTCAGGGCACATACAAGAAGCAACTAATGAATGCATCAATGAAGCAACTAATGAATGCAGTGCAGGTGAAAAGGAAGGTGGTGAGCAAGGAGCCGCATCCTCAGTGGACAAGGAGAGTGAGCAGGGGGTCAGTAGCGCAGGGCACTGCGGGGAAGGTAGTGTCATGTGACCTGTGAGACCCCGAATCACAGATCCTTCGGAAAGCCAGAGTGTGGGAGTGTTTGCAGGAGTGAGGACGCACCCACAGACACAGGGGCACCCATAGACACAGGGGCACCCAGACACAGGGGCCCTGCCAGTGCCGCCAACACCTCTCAACTTCAAACACTCTCACTTGCACGCACATCTTGTCAAGAGCCTTAACCAGAGCCCTTCAGCTAATAAGTTTTTAAACTCAACAAGACCCCTGAAGCCAAGCCCACCGCCTTCTCTCCCACCCAGCCTGGGCTCAGGCGGTAAGACGCAAACCCTGGGCTGTATCGGAGAGCGTTTGGAAGTAGCCACTCCCGCCTTCCCACGGACTCAAGCCCTCCCTGGACTGAAACCAAACACCTTCTGGAGACCACCCCACACGTGGCAAATCGGCTTCTTCTACCTTAAGTTCTTAATCACAGCCTTGGTTCCTATGGAAGCCTACGGCAGCTCTCCCATTCTCTGGGATGACAAGCCCCCTCATCCTCCCACCACCAAGCCTTGCCCTGACTCCATCTACCTTTACTCACCCTCTCTTCCTGTTACAGCAGGAGAAGTGCCCCTTCCCTGGCCTAAGGTCATTCCCTTCTGCCCATCATACACCTCCAGTGGCCCATGTCTCGCCTCCATCCTCAATGCCTCCCTCTGCAGTGGCTCTTTTTCGTTAGCATTTAAATGTGCCTCACACTCACAGCCAGACTTCCTGACCTAGATACATCTTCACCTGCTCACCCCGGTTTCCTATACGGCCTCTCCAACCTGGTTTCTACAGCACGAGTCACCAAAACCCTCATTGTCCCACACTCGTCTTGCCAAACCCAATCCAAATGTCCATTTTCAACTTAACCTAACTCTCAAAAAAAAATTATTTAATGACCATTTCCTCCTTCATAGTACAGGATCCCCTCTCCCTTCCACTAAAGCAACTCCCTTGTGTTCCCACGTCACTGGTCCCCTCGGTGTCTGGTATTTCCTCCTCTCTCTCTGTGTAATGTCCGCTGTCCATTAGAAACTCCAGGAGGAAGAGACCACACCTGTTTCGCTCATCACTGTGCCTCCAACGCCTATCCCATTACTTGGCTCAAAGAACGTGCTCTTTAAATATTTGTTGACTAGAGGCAAATAAATAAATAAACCTCTGTCTACACCTAACACCCTATGCAAAATTAACTCAAAATGAATCGTCAGCCTAATTATAAAATCTAACACCACAAGAATTTTAGAAACTTTTTGTGGCCTTAAGTGTGATAGTGGTATTGTGGTTATATTTTTTTAAATCCTTCTCTGCTAGATACATATACTGAAGTATTTATGAGTAAAATGTCTTTTTTTTAATTTTTAAAATGTGTTTTTATTGATTTCAGAGAGGAGAGGAGAGAAGGAGAAATAGAAACATCAGCGATGAGAGGGAATCATCGATCGGCTGCCTCCTGCACAGCCCCTGCTAAGATTAAGCCCACAACCCAGGCATGTGCCCTGACCAGGCATGAAACCGGTGTGGTTGGCTGGAATTTTTTAAAAATAAATACCACAGTGAGAGAAGGAGAGGAGGGGCGAGAGAGGAAGGAGGGGGGAGAGGGAACAAGATGGGAAAGAAGAGGGCAAGAGATGACAGACAAATAAGGTTGGCAAAGTCCTAATAATTCCTGGAAATGAGTGATGTCTCATGTTCCAGTCTCTCTACTTTTATGTATGTTGAAATTTTCCATAATGAAAACATTTCATGAAGGGGTCAACCTAGTGCACCTGTGAATAGTCCATCCAGTTCTAAATGTTAGGGTTCTATAATCAACTTCCTGAACTACATCCACTGCATGCTCGAGACTACAAATATGTATCAAAATGCCAGGACTATTTCCTAAAAGTTATTACACACAGGAACCCCAGTGATTACGGGGTGGTCAATGCGTGATCTAGTAGGAAAAGCCTAAGAATCAGGCCATATTTTTCTATGAAAAAAAATGAAGAATTGAAAAAACACTTCTAAATACATACAAGAGGGGATGCTCAGCTCTTTTCTGTAGCCAGTAACGACAGAATGAGATGAAAGAGATTTAAACTACATCCCAAGGCTAGTACAACAGATGCCCCCCGATCTCTTCTGCCTCTTTGTAACGAATCACACCAGCATATGTTCCTACCATTGTTTTAATCGTTTATTAAATCTTCTGACATTGACTAAGTGCCTGAAATACATGTTACCTTGCTGCTAGGGACTGTGGGAAACAAAGATGAATAATAAAATGAGGTTTTATACCGTTAAAAGGTCTACAGAATCTTCAACCACAGTTTTTAGTATCTGCTAACAGTAAACCTACTGGAGAAATCAGAATGTCGCTCATACCTGAAATTTTATTAATAATTTACTGAAAAATGATCTACCAACACCCAACTGGGAGTTTCACAGAAACCCGTCCAAGGAGCCCTGCGCTAAGGCTCGCAGCCGGCTTCCCGGGGCCCACCCCCTGGGTCACGGGCAAGGTCTGACTGCACTTTGCTGGAGAGGTGTGCTGGCTTTCATTCATCTGCTATGGTCTTCATCGCCAATGGCATGAACTTCGTTTCACACCGTGGAAACTCAAAAGGAGAAGGAAAAAGGAGGAGGAGGAGAAAGTCGGAGAAGAGAGGAGGGAGGAGGAGAGGAAGGAGAGGGAAGAGAGAAAGGAGTAGGGGAGGGAGAGGAAGAGGAAAAGGAGGAGAAGGAGGAGAAGGAGGAGGAGGAAAAAAACTGGGAAAAGATCAAAACAGAAAAGCTCTATCTGCTAAGCCTGCTTCTTCCTGAAGTTGAAAGGTAAATTCTTGAACTTGTGAAACTTCGTTCCCAGTGTGTGGGTGACCTCTAGTGGCTGCTTCCATTATCACAGCCCATTGGGTAAAGATAGCATCACAGGGACACCCAGCTCCACATTGTCCAACAGGACTTGGTTCACAATACAATGTGCTTAGTTCAAAACAGGTGTCCAGACGGCCAAATACACACTATCGCGCCTTTTTAAGTGACTTTTCCCGAGCGTCACTTGGGCAAAGGTCCTAAAGGGGAGAGTCCAGGAACGCAGGGTACAAGAGGCTCAGGAATGGATGCCCGCCCCTCCCCACCGAGCAGCATCCGGAATGCAGTGATTGATAAGGGGCAGCAAGGGGAGGTGGGAGGCACTCTGAGAGGTGCCAGTCGGAGGAGCAGGAAGTACTAGCCCCGGGCACGAGGACAAGGGCAGTTCAGGAACTGCCGGGCCAAATGCTCTCGGTGGCAGCGGCAGCAGCTGCGGGGGACCAGGCTGCAGGCACATCACCCAGGGCGACGGACAGGCCCGGTGGCTGCAGATGCCCTCTGCCCAGACCTGCAGGAGCTCCCACGGCAGCAGCCCACACTGTCTCCAGGCACAAGGACCCCACAGTGGGAGTGGGCGGCTCCCAGCTCCAGCCTTGGCAACGGCCTGTCCTCATCGGCAGACCCCCCCCGGGACCTCTACCTACATAACCTTTCCCTCGGGAAACGGGCCTCCTCCAAACGTAAGTGACAGACGATTGAGCCGCAAACCCGTAAGTCTGCTGTCCCCCTTCAATGACAGAACATGTTTTATATGTCCAGCTGGTGTTGAGCCTAAAGGTCTACGGAGGTCATCGTTTTATAGCAACGGGACAATTTCACAGAGAGAACTTCGTGAAGGGCAATGAAATCTGCGTATTCCAAGTCACAAAATGAGGGATACTCCCTTCTGTCATTCGTAACATTCCAGGACTAAGAGCAATTACCTCAATAACAGGTGCATGTTCTTGAAGTTCGGCTGTGTGTGAGGCCAGTAGACCAATCACGCGAGCGACCTTGGCCCGTCTGTAAATGGAGAGAAAATGGTCTGTGAGCGGGAGAGTCAGGGACTGAGGAAACCGACCCCCGGGAGAGTTCCATTCAGTACGGACGAGCACTGACAGGAGATAAGGCGGTGAGACAGGGTGAGAAACACTCCCCCGTGTCCACAGCCCAGAGAAATGCACGCGGGAGACCGCAAAGCATGCCTGCTCACCCCGTGGAAAAGCTGAACAACTTGTGCTCCTACAGCACGTGGAAAACATTTTCCAAAGGCTTAACCAGAGAGACGGACAGGGTAGTTTTTATTTCCGAGCACAAAGGTCTTTGGCTAAAGGTCTCTGTTCTACCTCTTAGCAGACGAGTGTGTGCGTGTGTGTGTGTGTGTAGTAAATAATACTACTTATTATTAGTATTAAACATATACAGGTCAGTGCAAAAGTAGGTTTACAGTTGTTCACAGGGAAAATAATACAATTAACAAATAATAATACAAGAATAAACTGTTTCTGTGCACTCACAACGCAGAAAAGCTGATAAACTTAAACATCACTTCAGATGATGTGGAAAAGTTTATTTCATATAGAAATTCGTTTGATGGGAGTCTTTTCTGTAACGTGGAGAGAACTGGTGGGAGGGTGGCTTCCTCAGCGCAAGGCTTAGGGTGTAGCTCGCAGGGGCTGTGGCTTCAACCCTCCCCAGTGGCAGGCTGCCTTTCCTTCCTCTCCCAGAGGCAGTGCCTCTGTGCCTGACCTTGGGTTGGGAGATTTTCTGCT
>NW_006295816.1:6506648-6507916 GCF_000327345.1 Myotis davidii | reverse complement strand
CTGTTTGAGATGATGGAAAAGTTCTGGAAATTGATAGTGGTGAGAGCTGCACAACTCTGTGAATATACTTCGAGACACTAAAAAATGGCTAACATGGTAAAATTTATATGATGTATATTTTACCACAATTTATAAATTTAAATTTTATAATTATATGCAAATTATACTTCAGTAAAGTTGACTGACGAATCTGATGAATACCCACTGCTAAAGTGCTAACTAAAGGGCATCATTTTTAAAAAATATATATTTTATTGATTTTTTACAGAGAGGAAGGGAGAGAGATAGAGAGTTAGAAACATCGATGAGAGAGAAACATCGATCAGCTGCCTCCTGCACACCTCCTACTGGGGATGTGACCACAACCAAGGTACATGCCCTTGACCGGAATCGAACCTGGGACCCTTGAGTAAGCAGGCCGACACTCTATCCACTGAGCCAAACCGGTTACGGCTAAAGGGCATCTTTATACACACTTAAGGGTGATAATGTTGAGACGATCTTCCTAAAGAGCATTTTAGACTGTTTAATGGACAAAAGCTTCTGTTTGAGATGATGGAAAAGTTCTGGAAATTGATAGTGGTGAGAGTTGCACAACTCTGTGAATATACTTCGAGACACTAAAAAATGGCTAAAATGGTAAAATTTATATGATGTTTATTTTACCACAATTTATAAATTTAAATTTTATAATTATATGCAAATTATACTCAGTAAAGTTGATTGACGAATCTGATAAATACCCACTGCTAACGTGCTAACTAAAGGGCATCTTTATACACACTGACGGGGAATAATGTTGAGACGATCTTCCTCAAGAGCATTTTATCAATTTTAACAAAAATATTTTATTGCCTTTTAGCCACTCGTTCTAATGGTACAAATGTGCCCTAAGAGGTCAAAGAAAACAGATTTAAACACAAAAATGTTCACTATTGCATTGTTTGTCATTTTCACTATCCCAAAACAGAGAAGAGTGTAAATGAATTGTCAGGCGTCCGTAGCATATTAAGAAAGAGGCATATCTTTAAAAAATATCTGAGACAAATAACTAATGACATTAAAATACATGTTACAATGGGAGAGACACTTATAAAGGTGTATGATGTTATTCTATTTTGTTTTCCCATATGTGAACAAAGCCAAGAAATAAACAAACCTACTTCAACAGTGATCTCTCGGCTAAATTACGGACCTTTATCAAATGCTACCAGGGTGACAGGGCCTGGGTCAGAGAAGGCCTCACTGGAGGAAGTGGTATTTGAATG
>NW_006295816.1:6473833-6506417 GCF_000327345.1 Myotis davidii | reverse complement strand
GAGTTGTCTTTTGGCTTCAAGCCTGTATCCAATATTCATGCATCAATGTCAGTTCTGTTTAGTATTTACCTGGCATATCTTTTCTTTTCTTTTCTCTAAATCTTTCTAGATTTTTATATATTAGATAGACATAGCCGATGGACACAGACAATAGTCTGGCAAAGGCCTGGAAGAGGCGGGTGCAGGGTGGAGGAGATCAATGGAGAAAAAATGGAGGAGAAGAGGGGACATCTATAATACTTTCAGCAAAAAAGATATATATTTTTTTAATTTTAAATAGAAAAAAAGTTTTCTATTAAAAAAACGTTTTAAAGCATTATTTGGAAAGGATTAAGAGAGTCTATTTTAAGAAGCCAGCAGGGGGCACCCCCTTCAAGGATATAATTTAAGTTTTAGCTGAAGTGTTAGGTTTTGTTGATTTCTTTTTAATGATCTTAGCACAAATCTTCTCAACGTTTTCCATGCTCAGAAATTACCTAAAATAAAATAACTGAATAAAATAATGAAGAATAAGTTATTAAAATATAAATGTTACTTACATATCCCAGTTTGGAGCCATTCGCAAATGCTGGATTAGCAAGTGGAACTAGGATAAAAATGAAGACACACATTTCATTCATGAAACTGCATAGAAAGTGACTGCACGGTTAAAAAAATCAGACCTGCATACAACGGAGATGGGAATCCCGCACTAAGAAGTTAATTATTCACAAAAATGCAAAAGCCCTGAGGATATGAATAAGCTAAAAATAAAAACTAAACACGACTTTCAGTTTCTCATACCCACTTATATTCCCTAAATGTGCCATAAACACACCCCAAGGACCAAAAAAGTAACCTTAAAACTATCCTGAAAGCAAATGACTTAATTTTCAAGCCAGTTCCCAATGAGGCCCCACTGTGGAGGAAGCCCAGACATTGTAACTTCCTCCTGGGGTGACTTCCAAAGCTCTGCCCAGTCCTAGGGCCTCCCCCATGAACCAAGCCAGCCCGACAAAGAGCATGACCAGGGGGGAAGTCTTAGGACTCAATGTCACCCTTCACTGTGGGTGGGGTTTACCAGGTGGCCCAATAAAGGGCCCTCTAGTCCACAGGGGCAGCTCATTCCAGAATGATCTCTGTCCTATGATTTCAGATGTGAAAAATATCACACAATTGTTACAAGTCGACATAAAATGTAAGCCAGAGTATGAGCAAAACAAGTTCAAAATCACTGTCTATGCAACTGCTCTTAGACTTCAGGATGAAACAGAGGACAGTTTTGACAAACCTATGATCCAATTATAATCCCTTTTGCATTATAATTGGAATTAATAATTTAGCTCTTGTTTCAATCGCTATCGATACACACGAGTGGCATGCAGAAGGCATGCTACGAGGACCGTGCGAGGGGTCTTGCTGTCACAACGTGACCACCTACCAGGGGGGAGTGCAGGAGCCTGGCGGCCACCTCCCTCTGACCGGCCACCACGCACAGGTAGCTCAGGAGGTTCAGCTTGACCCGGGAGGCGCCCATGGTCTTCTCAGGGCAGTCGAGCTGCGAGCACACTTGTTGCAGAAAGTCGTTCCAGTCCTGGTCTTTCAGGGACGCTAACCTGTCCACTGCGGAGGAAAGGAAATACTCAAAGTGGGTCTCGTGAAAAAGCACCGCGAAAATGTCTTGGGAGAAATGAAATGGAACAGGACTTCAAAAGCTGAGGCGACAAAGTCGTGACTTCGCAATGTCAAAATCCAAACTACTCCCAAGCTGGCACTGTTCTCAGTTACTCTTTTATACTCATTTCACTTTCTTCCACTGGAGACTTTTATCAAACAAGATCAACTACAACAGCCCTTTCCCAGAATAACTCAAAGTAAAGGGCAAAGGGGAAGGAATATTATTTTATAGTAATCCTCTACGTTTTCATCAATAGTGGTTCTGTTTGGCATGGCTTATTTAAATTTGCCTATATTCTATGTTTTTAATTTACTTTGATTTTATTTCAAATCAGAGATTCTGCTCTAGCCATGATGATGAAGTTTTTTCCAATTCTAGTTCAATAGCTTTATCAAATACAATACACCCAAATTTATGGTATAAAAACATTTCTGCCCTGGCCGGTGTGGCTCCGTTGGTTGGGCACTGTCCCATGCACCGAAAGGTTGCTGGTTCTAGTTCCAGTCAGGACACATGCCTGGGTTGCTGGCTCAATCCCCGGCAGGGGGTGTGCAGGAGGCAATGGATTGATGACATCTCTCTGAATTTCTTTTTATTGTTTTAATTTCTGACGTTCACCCTAAATCAGACTTTCAGTAGATGAAAGAAAGCATAACAATCTCCTTTTAAGTATCTCCATTTGCTGGAAGCCAGTCCATCCGTGCTGCTTGATACAGTCGCCCTTCTTCGCCGACTCCATCCACACCTTTGGGAACCCCTGGATCTGCTGGGGTTGGACCCCAACATCCATTCCCACACCATCCTCACAAAAGTGAACCATCTGGTCCCATTCTCAACTGCCCTGGCTTCCTTGAGTAGACTCTCAATTCTTCATTGTGGTCTCCAACCCTCCACGCCCACAATAACACCACAGATGTTGGAAATTCAATGGGCTCTACCAGGGGAAGGGCAGGAGAAGGGCCCACCCACGTAACAGGAAAACCCACCCAGCTTTTCAGGAACTCTCCCACCCACAAGAGCACAGGGCAGCCCAGACTCAGCCGAGTACGGCCAAAAGCTGGCACAAATGGATTTTGGGATGTTTATAATTTGCATAGCATTGCCAAGAGGACAACCAGTTGGCAAGAAAATAGAAATTTAGCTATTCATGAATAAAATATTCCATGTGCTATTAAATGTCTGTCTGCAAAGTGTCTAAACTAAACCTTTATGAGCCTACCTGAATATGCTGGTAGATGCAATATTTTTGGATCAAATTTAATTGGTGGTTGTTTCATGATCTGTGGTTTAAAAAAGAAAAAAAAAAACACCTTTTGAGACAGACATTGGCTCCTGATTTATCGCCTAGATCAGATTATAAATTAGTGAGGACAGAAAGGAATGCTGTAAAATTTGTCACCTATAAGAATTCAACAGTGCCCTTTTGGGATTAAAATATACAAATATGGATAATGATTTGTAAAAATAAGATCATTTCCATTGATATTTGCAGCAAAATTAAGCCTCATGAAAGAGATGCCCTACTATGGCTTACATGTAAGCTAATTTACCTCTAGGTGAGAAATTTGGTCACTGAACAAAACACGTGCTGGGGACCTGCCAGAGTAGGTCCCATGCTCAATGTTAGGGAGACACACACACACACACACACACAGAAGACGTGATCCTGTTGTCAGAGAGCTGCCACTCGGGTAACAACACAGACATTTGTTCAACAACAAAAAAACTGAAGTAACAGCGCAGAACAGGCAGGACATAATCAGACAAGACATCTCACGAGAGGAGTGTTTTTAAGCATTAGAGAAGGCAGCAACCCCTTCTGGCCGATGTGGCCGGGACAGGGTTTATGAAGAGGCAGGAGGTGGACTGAGGTCATAGGAATGGCCAGGACTTGAAGGCTGAATTCTCCAGGAAGCTGTGACAGCCTCAATGGAAAGCGCCTGAGTCTGGAGCAGCTGGAATCCTTCCTGTTGAGGCTTTAATGAAAGATTCAACCATCACATTTCTATGTCTCACTTCCCCAAAACCCAGTGTGTTTTTAAGGCCTTGGCTGGTAGTATTCCTGCCAGAAATAGACAACCTCATTCTCATCAAGAGAAAGCCTTCGACAAACCTCAGTGGAGGGACATTCTACAAAACACCTGACCACTTCCAAGTGTCCAGGTCATGAAGAACAAGCAGAGGTCAGGAAATGACCACAGGCCGGGAGAGACAAGGACCGCCCGTAGGAGAGCAAGGAGACATAAACTGAAATGTGGGTCCAGGAACAGAAAAGGGGCGTCAGGGTCACAGCTGGCAAAATTCGCACCGTGCTAACGTTAATCCCTGGGTCTGCTAACCACCTGCGGTCCTGTAGGATGTTCACATTAGGAGAAACTGGGGAAAAGGTATATAGGGAGGAACGCTAATATTTTCTAACGTTTTTCTAGAAGTCTAAAATCAGTTCAAAATAAAAGCCTATAGTAAGAATGTTTAAAAAACAGCTAACATTTCCCAGAAACAACCAAACGTGGCTATAAGGATAAAATAAAAAAATAGAGAGAATATGGTTTTAAAAAATTCGCAAATTGTTCTAGAAGGTCCACTGGGAAAACGCCCCGTTACCCATTAAATTTGATGTAATATCCAGTTATTCTGCCAGATATCTAAACTCATAAAAAGAAGTCGTTCTGTTGTGAAAATTGCTGGGTCATCTATATTAAATGCTGTCTTTGTAGCAAATACGCACACATCCGACAACCCATTTTACTCTAAACCAGAGCAATGTTCCCCGATGAGATGAGAGGAAACGGTCACAAATTTACACAGAAAAAGACAGTTTAAAAAATTCACATACAGAATAGATAGTGGAGGAATGTGTTGGAGACTGAGCGTCAACAGAAAACAAAGGGACTGAGAAATGACATTTTTTCAAGGAAGGCACTCATCCATGGTAACAGAGCATTGCTTTCCAAAGGACAGGAAGCAACAAGATTCCCCTGGGGTAGAAGTGAACCCAGAGTCCCCCAGCTCCCAGGGTCTGCCTCCGCCCACCTGCGTCCTGATAACCTATGAGCGGGCGTGGTCTCTGTGATCGGCCCACCCAGCCACGCCTGGTGAGCGGTGCTCACTGCCATCTGCCTTCGTAACACCATCAACTAGAACATCTGGAGTGATCCACGTTAAGCACGTGCTGAGAAAGGAAGGCCTCGAGGACTCAGGTCTGAGTCAGCAGCCACTCCTGGGCCCGCTGGGCTGATGGGAGGCAGGGGTGGGGGGGGTGCAGGGCAGGAAGAACACCGCCCAGGCAAGAAGGAGAGAGGGTTACAGACAGGGCGGGAGTTAGGCGTGTGGACATGTGTGTGATTAAATGAAATCCAAGCGGACGACAAGAGGAACAGAAATGCAAACATCACCCAGACTTCAGTCCTCAGTGAAATGGAAAACCCAGCCCGCAGGGGGGGGCGGCGGGGGGTGCCTCTCCGCACCTTGGGATTGTCAATAATCGGCGTGACGATGAGTTCTGCGTCTGTGTAGATGAGCTCCCTCATCTGGGATTCCATGTCCTGCTGGCTCAGGTGCCCACCTGTGGTCTGAAACAACAACAAAAATTGGACTGTTTCTGTGCCTAATGAAGACCTTTGAAAGACTGAACTAATAAGATGCTGAGCAAGGTCATCTCTAATGTACCTCAACTGATACTCAAAACACTTGCACAGGGAGTCTCGTTTGATCTTCGCATGGGTGAATTAAATGGGTGAATTACGTGGTATATCAATGATAGCTCAATGAAGCTGTTATTTAAAAACAAAAAACAAACAAAACAAAAGAACTATATGCCCTCGTGGGTTTGGCTCAGTGGATACAGTGTTGGCTTGTGAAGTGAACAGTCCCAGGTTCGATTCTGGTCAAGGGCACATGCCCAGATTGTAGGCTCAATCCCCAGTGGGGAACTTTCGGAAGGCAGCTGATCAATGATTCTCTCTCATCGTGGATGCTTCTATCTCTTTCCCCCTCTTCCTCTCTGAAATCAATTAAAAAATATATTTTTAAAAAAACTATAAAGCACCTCTCTCTTAAGTGTGCTTACTAGAAAAACCAATGATAAGGCAATGACTTAATTGTAAATTTTGTAATCACCAACATAGTTCGGAAATCAACTTGCAATTATTCTTTAGAATCTCTATATCTCATGTAAAACACACAAAAAACAAAAAACAATCCATCGCTGTTCACCTTGGTCAAAGGAGGCGCCTTCTGCGGTGAACTCTGGGTCACATCCACACCTGGACTTGACCCCACGGTAGTGCTGGTTCGCGGCGTAGGACGGGAACTGAAACACACACACCAGTGCCATTACCCACACGTCAGAAACTTTACCCTCCGCTTACTATATGCTGGGGAAAATGAAAACAAGTCTCCTAAAAAAGGGCAGAATACGTTAATTCTTTGTGATCTCATCATATAAAAAAAACCATTTAATGTTATCTGTGTTTACATGACTATTATTTTTATAACTTTTTAAAGTAATTCCCTGGCTAATTTACTGTGTGTGTTTTTTGTTTACAGCTTCTATGCTCCATACAGTATTTTGTTTTTACTGGAAACCTTACAACAATGATTGTATTATTCTTTAAATGTCTGCTGGTGTGAGCAGGATTAACCTAACAAAACACATCAGATATTCCACAAAGGATGAATAATATTCACAACTTTATTTCAGATGATGTTCAATACGGAAAGGTTTCTTGGTGCCTGCTGAGTGAGGAGTGATAGAAACCACATCTACTTGTAACGACTCCGCCCACACGTGTCAATGGCCTCCGAGCCCGATGGGCCACTCCATTCCCCCCCGCCCCCTCCCCCGCCCCCGAGTCTCTGATTTTCAGTTTTTCACATTTTAAGAAATTCACTCAGATCACCAGGGTCTTCTTCAGTAAACTCCTTCAAATTCCCAAAGATCAGGATTCCCATTTCTCTTTCACTTACTTATCTGTTTGCTCATTCATTCAACAAGTACTAACTTAGCTCACAGGAAATGCCCGGGAGAATACAAAGCTTTTTTAAAATCCAGGACGACAGATGCTGTAATAAGATGTACTTTCATCCCCCGGCCGGGGACCCCTCACTGCTCTGTCACGTCACCCACCTGAGAAGGAACATGGACTCGTTCAGTTGGCCCCCAAGAGTATTCTTAGGCCGCAGCTCAGCTGGATCTTCTGTGGCAGGAAAGGAGAATGTTAGCCATGAAGGAACAGGTACCATGAGCGGGGCACCCACAGACAGGGATGGAGAGAGAAAGACAGCACGAATGCGGAGGGAACTCTCCGACATGGCATTCGAGGCAGCACACACATGCTCGAATGAAAGCCCACCTAGTCTCCAAGAGCGACTCGGCCGCTGGCCACTCCTCTCCCCTCTGGCTTGTCCGCTCGGGGGGCTCCTCACAAGCTCCTTGGCATCTTGTGACCTGGAACATTCCATCATGTTTCTGCTGCTCAACAGGAGAAAGTCAACACAATCGAACTTACTTGTGAGCTTTCTACACAGCTTTCTGTGTCGAACGAGAGGTTGGAAAGGATAACTAAATTACACGTGACATTTGGCAAAGCCATGGAGAAAAGCAGTATTTTTCATCGAGCAGTGACCATGAGCACCGCTACGAGCAGGACAGTGAATGAAGAAGTTTCTACGCCTTCTCCCAGAAAAATAAGTAGCAGCTGGCAGATTGGGGATGGAAACCAGAACTCAAAGTAGCCGTGACCCAGCATGAGTCTCCCTAGAGTTTCCCCTCCCGGTGCTGCCCAGCCTGGGCTCGAAGGCAGCAAGGAGACAGAGGAAGCCCGTGAGAAGCCCTCTGTTTCTGTTCCAAGGACAGGAAAGGGACCTCTTGGGTCAGAGCTGGGAAATCCCCTAGGTGTTCCTTTTCTTTTCCCGTTCTGTCCTGCCCTGGCCCCAGGTAACCCTGCAGCAGCTGGTTGCGAACAGCAGCAGCATCTGGCCAGTGCCTAACACTCACAGAGGGGGTCATCCTCTTCTCTAACCAAAAAGCTACGGTCTCAAGAATGTGGGGCAAACCCCTGGGGCTCCGCTCTCTTTCTCAGCCTCTCTCCCTGTCCTCCGCCACTAGGCCACAAACACATCCAGCAAGACAAAGGCTGTAACACACAATAACTTCATTGTGGAATGCAAGGCTGGTTCAATATTTGGAAGCCAATTTATGGAAGAGCCATAATGAGAACCTAAAGAAGAAAAACCACATGATCACATTACCCAACACATAAAGGCATTCAACAAAATTCAGCGTTCATTCAAACTGAAAAAGGGCAGCGACAGAAGCCTCCACCTCATCGTTCTTCTTAATGGGGAAAGGCGCTTTCATCCTACAAGCAGAAACCAGGCAAGGATGTTTGTTTTCATCACTCCTGATTCAGTATCTTACTGGAAAAAAGTCCCAGCAAGGGCAATAAGGCAGAAAAAAGCAATAAAAGGCAAGGAGGTTAAAAAGGAAGATGAAAATCTGAGGTCGGAGGTATCCTGTGCCTTGCTGACACTGCGGACCAGCGCCCAGTTCTCTGTAGCACCTAATACTATAGTGAAAGCATAACTGAAGCTCACTGGCTCAGAGAAACTCAAGTTTGGGAAAGACTTCAGATAGAATTCAGACTCCTCTATCCAAGACAATCAACTTGCCAAGATTAAAATTAAGGATCAGACAACCATTTATCACAATGAGGTAAGGAGGGGAAAGTCAATTATCAGAACTTTTACTCAGCTACTTCTCACCTGTTCTTTTCCAAATACCATCAATTTTGTAAGGGTCCTGGGCTAAGAAGATTTTTATAATAAAAACAAAGAATATTAGTCAAGACGAGCTCGGTTATGCTGTGGTGACATACACCCCCTCAAACACCAGTGGCTCGGAATCTCGTAACTGTGTATCTTCCTCAGGCACAGACACACAGGCTGGGGGGAAAGGTATGCTCATTGTGGGCACTACAGACCCAGCCTGACAGCAACTCCATTTTGACAGTTTTCTTCCCAATTAACTCACCAGGAGAAGTGCAGCAGATCACTCACTGGCTTTCAAGTTTCTATCCAGAAATAACACATGTCACTTCTGCTCGCTTTCCATTAGCCAGAGCAAGTCACATGACTACGCCTAACTGAAAAGGGGGCAATGAGACCCTACCCCATGCTTGCAAGATGGGAAGCCACTTGTAGCTGGTAAACAGAACTGATAACTACCATACTGAATCAATGACTCGAGTGGAAACAACTGATCGGAAAATCCGCAAAATCAAGAACACAAAAATGTCATGATGAAACTCTTCCAACAATCCTTAAACAAATGCTTGATTTTTCTACTAGGAAAGCACAGAAATTCTTGTCATGGATGCTGTGTCATCAGAACACGAATGCGTAGGAGTGTTTAGCAGCCATGCCCCCCACACAAAGATAAGCTGATCCTACCTGATGCTGGAGTCCTCGGTGCTCGAGTCCTGATCTTTTCGAGTAAAAGCATCCTTCCAAAACGGATGCCGCAGCAGGCCTGCCCACGTTAATCTGTATAAAACACAAATGTTAAAATTCTGTTCATGATTCCCAGGGGGAAGTCCCAGTTATAGGAATCAGATTTTATCATTTATAAATATCTCCATGTTAGTGCACCTCTGAGATCGTGCAATACTTTACTCTCTCATTCCAGTACGCAACTGACCTCTCTTAAAAAGCAACCGATAATTCAGACATAATTCAGAAGCCTCACATGGTGCAGAATGAAAGGGTCTGACAACTAAGTATTGGAAATCTCAGGGTTCATATCCAGGGAGCCTGATGAAAACATTTTGGGTTCTCAATGAAGAAATCTATCAATAATTTAAAAATGTAAAGCAAATAGATCACATATTACCAACCTATAATTCTGCCCCACAACAGGCTTGATTATTCTAGGGCACCCTGCCTGTTTTACACATTTCATTCATGGGACTTCACTCCTATAACTTCATTCAGAAATAAACAAGAATGTCAACTTCATGACTATATACAGTCACATCTCTATTTAGGTGCCAAAATGTTGTCTAGCTACATTAACTGTTGTCACCCACATTAAAGTGACTTTTGGCTCTATCTCAAACCCAGACTCACTCTCAAAGCATTACGTTTTACTACTAATAGATTATTATACCTCCAGGTATACTCATCAGACTCAGAAAGGTTAAATCTGATTGAAATTTTAAAACCAAACAAGAAAATAGCTTAAATTAATTTAATCATTCAACATTTCTGAATTGAAGTGAAAACTACTTTAATCAAAATTAAAACACTAATGATAAAGAGAAAGAATTTACAACTATATATACAAGTAAATTTTAAGGGCTCTTAAGATTTACTCATGGAGAACTAAAATTGCCAGTAAAATGGAATTTCTTTTCCATCCATAAGATTGGCAAAAACGTGTAAGATCAGCAAAGCCCAGACAGGTAACTGGTGGGGAAAGAGCTCCCCAGCGTTGCTGAAAGTGGAAACCATTTCGAACATGTTCCCCAATGCAGCAAACGTATCACACTTTTATATGCTCTTAGCGTTTGACCAGCATTTATCCAAAAGGGATAACTTCCCAAGTGAATAACAAAACACACGCAAAGGCTATTTCCTGTAGCAGTGTGGATGGTATTCTAAATCAAGACACACTCTCAGTGTTTATTGCTATTACAGGTTATCATGTATACACTGCAGCCAGTCAAAGTGACTAAGTAGACGTTTTACTACTAATAGATTATTATACCTCCAGATATACTCATCAGACTCAGAAAGGTTAAATCTGAAATTTTAAAACAAAACAAGAAAATAGCTTATATTTAATTAATCTAATTATTCAACATTTCTAGATTGAAGTGAAAACTACTTTAATCAAAATTAAAACACTAATGATAAAGAGAAAGAATTTACAACTATATATACAAGTAAATTTTAAGGGCTCTTAAGATTTACTCATGGAGAACTAAAATTGCCAGTAAAATGGAATTTCTTTTCCATCCATAAGATTGGCAAAAACGTGTAAGATCAGCAAAGCCCAGACAGGTAACTGGTGGGGAAAGAGCTCCCCAGCGTTGCTGAAAGTGGAAACCATTTCGAACATGTTCCCCAATGCAGCAAACGTATCACACTTTTATATGCTCTTAGCGTTTGACCAGCATTTATCCAAAAGGGATAACTTCCCAAGTGAATAACAACATACTCAAAGGCTATTTCCTGTAGCAGTGTGTATGGTATTCTAAATCAAGATACACTCTCAGTGTTTATTGCTATTACAGTTTATCATGTATACACTGCAGCCAGTCAGTTTGGGCAGAACCCAAACTAGGAACCAACTGCTCTTGACCCCCAGGCCAGGGGAACCCCATCCCCACGCTGCAACATCTCTCTGAAATCAATAAAATATATATTTAAAAATGAAAAAGAATGACTAAGCAAACAAAGAGAAAAAAGTAGCTTATTGGGTGGTCCCATTTATGCAAAAAAAGCATACAATATAGAGATATAAACAGATAGAAATGTAGGTATTTCATCCTAAATAAAGTATTCTTAAGCCTATCAAAAGATGTCTGGAAGATTACCAACCAAAACAACACTAATCCTAAAGGCATTCTATTACAAGCATGGGAGGTTTGTCCTAAAACTTATAGAAGAACAGCTTTTCCTTCTGCAAGTTCTCTCTTGCATTTAATGAAGATGGAGAACGGAGTGTTTTGTTTGCTATGTGAAATACACTCATTATTTTACACCGAGGCAGAGACCCAAACACCTGCTTCACAACGGTGTCCCCACTCCCTTTTCCTGCAGTTACCTAGTGGCAGAACCCGAACTAGGAACCAACTGCTCTTGACCACCAGGCCAGGGAAACCCCATCCCCACGCTGCAACACAGAAATGTCACACTGTGCAATTTTCCTGTCACTTGATGTTCCCACGATGACAGGAGTATCATAAAAATATATCACACTAAAATACCACCCAGTTGGTGTTATTACATCAGCCATCTCAACAGTACCCTCCCTAGTCCAACAGTCAAAGGGAGCTTTAGCCTGAAGTCCACAAGGGAAGAACAAAGCTGCTTGGATTCAGGAGTTACAAGAAAATCCATCAAGGTATTGGGCAACTACTGAATACATTAAAAGAGAAAATGACTTAAAATTCCTCATCATTAAAAACGCGGGCAAAGAAAAACCCTGAGCGTAAACTCAGATTTCCTTTTGTAAAAAGCAGTTTGAGCCCCTCTGTGTGTATGAAGAACCGTGCTATTCCAGAAGTGCATGAAAGAGAAAAATAGATCCCACTCATCGTTCATATTACAATACCATCCATGCAGACCTTTTCTGAGGATCCTTTTGAAGCAAACCATCCAGCAAATTCATAAAATCTGGAGACGCTTTAGGAAGAGAAGAATCTGCATGCAAATTAAGTCCCAAAAATGAAAAAAAAAAGTGATAAGGAGATGAATACGTACCCTACATCAACATTTAAAGTCACGGTACTTTAAGCACATAAATTATTTTAAAGAGAACACGGAGTCTATTAATAACAATTAGGCTTCCATTTACATAGAGGGGAGAGGGGCACAATTTTTTTAGTATCTTTTTCCTATGCTACAGAAAACTAAGTTTCGACCAACTTCTAAAATTACTTGATTGTCTAACCCCAGGAAGGATTACTGGCCTAACAAACTCACACCCTTGTCTTCCACTAGTAATTATGCCCCATTTTCTGAGGCATTATTATTAATTTGACCAACTCTGCTTTAATATACTATGATTAGAATACTTGTAATTCCTTTTATTTTTAGCAGGAAAAATAATAAGCATCACATTATGATATTGTCCAATTGTCTTAATCTCCAAACTTTGCCTTTTTAAATTACACAGATACACACACACACACCATGGCCCAATTATCAGTCATGGTTAAAATAAGAAGCCATGAGGACAATGGCCAACAACAACGCCAGGCACGGTAGGCACTCCGGCCACCGTGTGGTGAAGGGCTGTGACATAGCGAGCTTGGGCCACCAGTCGTACCCTGACCAGACCTTTGGCACCTCATTTCCAGGTTCTTCCCTGCATAAGAACCTTTAACTTATAGGAGAAAACAATAATCAATATTGTATTGAAAAGTCATCATAAGAAATACGAATGACTGATTTCTACAAAAAATAAGACGAAGTTAATGAAAGGGAAAAAATGCAGCATTTTGTTTTAAGAAATACAGATTATTTTCAAAATATCAAGCGTTTTGTTTTTTTCACCTGGGGTGATTCTTGAAAATATCCTGTATTCCTATTTCTTTCATGAACGACTTCCGATTTTTTTTTTCTCCTCTTAAAAACTCCCAATATTATTTTTTGTAAAGCTCTGTTTTCGTTGATGTGGCTTAAGACTCACTTTTCTTATGGTGTAGAGCAAAGTGCTTTATTATGGTTGTATCTGCTTTTGTTTTTCTTTCCTTAAAGTTGTTAACAGTAGATGGTTATATTATCCACAATTTGTGTGATTAAAATCCCGACACTTTAAATACTACACTCTCTCCTTCCAAAGGCTCTAACAACTTGTCAGGGCAGCATTCTGATCAAGGGCTGAGAACGCCCGATTCGTTACCATGCAAACACTCACCAGGCATAACCACACAGGACATGAGTCCAAATTAGGTAAACGACACAGACACAAAATAATAAATAAAAGTTTGGCTTCTCAATCTGTAAGCCAGACATCTGATACAGGAGGGCAAAGTAATCCGTGATTTTAAATGAGGGAAACTACTACTTTTCCATTTAAGTATCTAAAAAAAAAATGGCAAAGGGAACGCTAACATTTCTAAAAATATCAATTAGGGAACATTTATAAAATGTAAATTGGGAAGTTATGAATCAATAGAAATAGACAACAAAAGTGCACCTGTAGTCAGTGTAAAGTGTAAATTAACTGCATTTATAACAAAAAGCCTACCTTTTGGAATAGGTGGCGAAGGAGCTTTATGAATAATCTTTTCAATTACTTCTGAAACACTTTCTGAGAAGAATGGAGGTTTTCCTGAAATTACATGGAAACTTGTCAATTAAATATGTTTGTCATCACCAATAATTCTAAAACAAAAAAACAAAAAACCAACTGCAGATAGTTCAGCATTACACAATTTACAAATGCATATATAGTGATAACTAATTATTGAATGTCTATACCAGGCACACTATGTATTTTTATATTTCTATAATTCAAAATCTGTCACCCCAACCAATATACAAATTCACATATGGAACCTACCAGGACCCATGGTTTACGTGGGCTACTGGACACATGGGAATAATTCAGTCGCAGGTACCTTTACAAGAATTTCTACTAATAAGCACAGCTCTTTAATAGTTAGGCACATTTCAACATTCCAGATCATCACGAAAAATACCTATCGGTCAAAAAGGTCCTAGGGACCTGAATGTGCCCAGACTCCAAGCACTCCAGCCAAAATCATATAGACAGAAATTACAAAAACCAGTCTTTGCCGGCTGGTGTGGCTCAGTAGTTGAGCAGCGACCTATGAACCAGGAGGTCATGGTTCAATTCTCAGTCAGGGCACATGCCCAGCGGGGGACGTACAGGAGGCAGCCAATCGATGATTCTCTCTCATCATTTGATGTTTTTATCGCTCTCTCTCTCCCTTCCTCTCTGAAATCAATAAAAAGTATATTTTTTAAAAATTAAGTTAAAATAATAACCAGCCTTTTCACATCTTATATGTAAAATATTTACAAACTACTGATTTCGCCTTTGTGTTTATCCAGCTGTGACTTGAAAATGAAGCAGCAAGTAATCACCTGAAAACATCTCATGCAGCAGACAGCCCAAAGACCAGAGGTCGCTGGCGACGGAGAAGTCGGTGCCCTTCACAATTTCGGGTGCTGTGTAAGCAAGCGATCCTAAGCACCAAGTACAAACAGCAGCTTCGTTAGGAGTTTGTATTGTTCCCACCCCAAACCCGCCAGGGAGAGACCCGACGAGGTGAAAATGCGGAGAATATGCACGTGAACATAACTTCAGGTGCATTTCACACGTTTTAGTGTTTCCTAACAGTAAGGTTCCATTTTACCAGGATATGTGAAAATATAAACAGAGTTATCTCAAAAACCCAGCTCAGTCAGAGGTGTGGCACATATAGGCATGTTCAACCTCTTTGAAATTAACAATTTAAATAGTCCGAAGAAAAGCAGCTCTGGTTAGAATATCTTGGACAGGATGTGTTGTTACGCAGCAGTCACACCCCACACCCACCCGGGATTTACAGCAAAGCTGATTTATCATGCAAACCACAGTGCGGCCCAGGTCAGCCGCGGGCTGAGGGAGGCTCCGCCCCCGACACCCCCTCAGTCATCCAGGCACAGACAGCACCCAGCACTGCACACGGGCTCAACTACAGCTAACACCCCAGATGCAGCTCACTGTCAAAACCACCGCCCAAGAGTGAACCCCTAGAAGTCTTCCTTAATTGCAAGTATCAGCTGCTCAACCATGTGGAACAAATAACTACGGAGCCACGAGCGTGTGCCAGGCACTGTGCCAAGTGCGGAGCTACGGCCAGGGGTGAGGCCAAACCCCTGCAGCTGATGCTCTGACGTGTGGTCAGGGACATCCGGAGGTCAGGATGAGATCCGGGCTGTCAGGGGTTCCGGTGCCTACACAGCCTTCGATCCTCATGGAAAACCTTAGGCCGTCGACAAAGCCATCCCTGCATCCGGACTTCTCCTCGTCAGTATTATTTTGCATCCATTATTTGACTAGCAAAATAAAAGGTCAGCATCATCCCCTAACGTGACTTGGGTGGCCCACCACGAGAGCTAGGATCTAAAAACTCTCCACCTACCTCGGATTCTACTTTTCATATTTTTCTTCAGTACACGTTCCCCACTGTCACCTCCTCCTTCTTCTGTTGCCATCAAAGCAAAGAAATCTTCCAAATTTTCACCTTCCACTTTTGCCAGGCAGAAATTACTAAACTTCAACGTGCCGGGCCCTTCCAAGAGAATCTATACAGATGAAAAATGAACCTGGTCAGCGCCTGACCCGACTGACACTTCCCGCGGCACCTCGTCACCTCACTAAAGCACTTTGAAGCATTTCTTGCTTCATCACAACTTAGAAAATTAAATGCTTACATTTAAAAAAAAAAAAAGAAGAAGAAGAAGAAGCTAAAGAGCTCTAGCCGGTTTGGCTCAGTGGATAGAGCGTCGGCCTGCAGACTGAAGGGTCCCAGGTTCGATTCCGGTCAAGGGCACATGCCCAGGTTGCGAGCTCAATCCCCAGTAGGGGGCGGGCAAGAGGCAGCCAATCAATGATTCTCTGTCATCATTGATATTTCTCTCTCCCTCCATCCCTCCCTCTCCCCTCCTCTGAAATCAATAAAAATATATTAGAAAAAAAAATTTTTTAAAGCAGCTAAAGAAATCCAACATTTTAACAATAATGGAATCAAATATTCAACTGCTCGCTCTCAGATGTATACAATGAACACATCACATAACCACAGAGGGAAACCTCGGGCTCTTAAGAGCAGTGTATATGGAGAACCTGACACTGAGGGAGGGTCTGAAAGCACACCTGTCAGGTGTTGTTTATATAATGTGTGGCTAAGACTAAGGCTCTGAAGTTAGAGACCTAAAACTCTCACAGGCAATGTGACCTGGAGAATCTACTTAACCTTCCTAAATCTCACTCTCTTCCCCTATAAAATGAACAAAGCACACTTAACTCTGCAGACTGGTAAGGAATAGCTGAGGTTACGCGTGCAAAGGGCTTTGAATAGTGATTGGCATGTGCTAAACGCTCACGTCTACTAATGTAAGTTGTGACTAGAAGTTATCTGTTGAGTGTTAAAGCCATGCCAGGAACCAGTGTCCTGTTACTTTTAATTTTTTCTCCAGAGCCATTAAAAATATTTATGGGAAGTTGTAATGAGTCAGCTGGCTTTTTGTTTTTAAAGACAATTTAAAGTTTGCCCTTAACTTCTAATCAGAAATACTAAGGATGTCTGTTACAAGTCCCCAGTGACTTTTAAAAGTGTTTGAGCACCAGAAGCCCCAGAAGATCTGTTAAGAAGAACTACTAGTCCCTACTGCCAGAGTTTCTGATTCCACAGGTCTCAGATGGGTCCAAGAACCCCCATTTCCAATGAGCCCCAGATAACACTAATGCTGCTGGTCCAGGGAACACACTTTGAGAACCAGTGAGAGGGGTCAGCAATTTTTTTTAAGTTAGTAAATCTTTCAGACTTTGCAAGCCATAAGGTCTTTGTCCTGATTACTCAACTCTGTAGCCACCAACAATATAGAACGAAAGGGTGTGGCTATGTTCCAATAAAACCTCGCTTACAGGAACGGGCATCCTGCCCGGACTCTGCCAACCCCAGATCTGGAATAAAAGTTACATTACAAGTCAGCCTGAATGTCCCATTACCAGTATAAACAGCTGACACTAGACCTCATTAATCACCTCCCACACGGGGTTGGCACGCCTCAGCCCCTCGGTCAAATCCCAGCCGGCACCTGTTTCTGCACAGGCATGAGCTAAGAGTGGTTTTATATTTCTAAACGGTTGAAAAAAACTGCAATAAGATAATATTTTTTGACGTGAAAATTATATAAATTTCAAATGTCAATGTCCATGAATAAAGTTTTATTGAAACCAGCCACACCTGTGCACTTATATACTGCGTATGGCTGCTTTCAGGCCTGTAACCACCATTAAATGACTGTAGGCTTCAGGCAAGTATATGAATATGTCAAACAAGGATTTTTATCTGTTACGAGGAGTTTTATGGATTTTTTTAAGGTTTAATTATGTTCTCATACAGACGGCTGCTAATAATGTTTAACAAGGAAACATTCAACTTTCCATTTCATTGTGTACACATTAACAAAGGGACAGTAGCAACTCAGAGCCATAATCAGTACAAGCCCTAAGAGTACGTCCTTGTAAAGATAACTGTGCCTGACTGAGGGCACACTGTGCACCAAAAAGTGTCCCAGAAGCCTCTCCTAAAATCAACATGTAAGCCTTACACTCGCCCTGAAATTCCCATTTTATATTAGAGACAAGAAACTAAGGCCGAGAGAGAGAGAGAGAGAGACAGAGACAGAGGATTTTGTCCAGGGAACAGGGCTCCTAAATGTGTGTCAACTGTGACCAGGAAACTCAGCAGGTTTCATGACAACTACACTGAAGCACATTTAGTTATGGATGATTAGCTTAGCCCAAAAAGAAAATATATGATCCACAATAGCCAAAAATTCCATTAGAAAACAAAAGTAATGGCTCATAATTGCGTACTATAAGAATTAAGAATTATTTCATAGAGCTATGGACCTCACCATTCACAATACAGGTCAGCAGCAATAATAATTACTCACAGAGCTCTGCAAGGAGAGGAAACTGCATTCTTCAAGGACTTCAATGGGTAGCTAACTAGGTAGCTAAAATACAGTTTCCTTTTATTAAAAAAACTAGTGGCCCGGTGCACAAATTCATGCACATTGAAAGGAAATTAACTGGTAGGAATATTTTAATATTGCTATTTGCCCTTTCTCCATAAAAGCGTCAACCAAATTCATGATCGACAATGACAGATGGGAACACACGTGTGCGATTGGCACCAGTGAGTGTTTTCTAAGTATCGTGCGTGCGTTAGTCAACTTAGCCTTTTATAGATATAGAACAAACTTGCTTAATTAGACCTGCTTTCTGATTTAGCTAAACTTTTTCCAGCCCAGTGAAGCACCCCAACTTCTCTTTCAGGTCATTATCAACAACACAGCAGTAAATATCAACACGAAGCAGATTATTATTGTAGATCACACAGGGAGAGCAAAGGGTAAAATATTTAATTGCAGTAGTGCTTTACTATATTCTGTGCAGTGAGAACACCTGGAGTCATTTTTAAGGTCCACCATTTCTTACCTCTTTTCAGTCAGGTCAAGTTTCTAAGCTTTCTAAATCTCCGTTTTCTGGCTAATGAAAAGAAAATAGGATTCCACCGAGTCTCCTATCTACCTACTCCAGGACTTCTGTGAAGATCAAATGAGATGAGGCACGGGAAAACACTTCACAGACATTTGGTTAAAGTGTGAAATGTTCCCACCTGGCTATAAAGCAAGTCGTGTTCCTGGGCTGAAGAAACCAAGGAGGCTAGTCACTAGGTAGAGGAAGCCGGGCGTTGCTATGTGATATCATTACCCAGATGGACACTTAGCATATTAGCCTTTTATATACAGACTAGAGGCCTGGTGCACAAAAATTTGTGCACTCGGGGTGGGGGGGGGCCTCAGCCCGGCCTGTGCCATCTCGCAGTCTGGGACCCCTCGGGAGATAACGACCTGCTGGCTTAGGCCCGCTCCCTGGGGGATTGGGCTTAAGCTGGCAGTCAGACATCCCTCTGGCAGCCTGGGCGCCCTCAGGGGATGTCTACTTGCCAGCGGGGAGCAGGCCTAAGCTGCAGTCGGACATCCTTAGCGCTGCTGAGGAGGCAGGAGAGGCTCCCACCTCCACCGCTGTACTGGCAGCCATCAGCATGACTTGTGGCTGAGCAGAGCTCCTCCCATGTTTTTCTTTCTTTTTTTTATTCTGGGCCAGCTTTAGCTTTGAGGCTTGGCTCCAGCTCTTAGGACTCCGCTGCTGAAAGTAGGTTTCTAGCCTTTGCTTACATTGTTGCGATCCTGCTGGCTGAAGCCTGGCAGGTTTCTGGGGTTTTGTTTAGCTTCTATGTTTGTTACATAGTTGCTTAGAGTTGCAGCTTAGAGGCCTGCAGCGGCAGATGGGGAACATTGGAGTCCTCTGTCACTGAAGCAAGCAAGCCTCATGTAGTTTCAAGTTGCCTGGCTGCCGGCCGCCATTGTGGCTGGCAGTTAATTTGCATATTGCCCTGATTAGCCAATGGGAAGGGTAGCGGTCGTATGCCAATTACCATGTTTCTCTTTTATTAGATAGGATGTTAACGCAAAATTTCAAGATGTTCTATACCTAAAATTATATCTAAAAAAAAAAGTGCCATTGAGAAAGCACCGTTAACTAAGGCACAAGAGATTAGGAAATCAAAATATTAATGAATTACCTTCCCAGGAGAAAGGTCACAAAAGAGAATGCCAAGCTGATGAAGATGATGCAATCCAGTAATCAGGTCAATCCCAAAGCTTCTCACAACATCTTCTGGGAGGTTTTCATCTTGAGCAATGACCATTTCTAAGGAACCGCCTGCAAGTCGATTAAAATCACCCATTTTAGCCCCCCGGCATTACACAGTGCCTCCAGCGGGTTCCATGGTGGGAGACACTGAGCATGGAAGAAATGATCGCATCAGGACCCCTGGACAGCCTCGCAGGGAAAGCACACCTGTGAGGGAGCACCATGGACAAGCGCCCTATCAGACTATCAGAAACCTGCGTCCCTGCTCCAGGCCAGCTCAGGGGACCGGCTGCTCAGTCTGCACGCTGGTCAGTAAGGAGGGGGGTGGGATGCAGGGAGTGACAATCACCTGGTGCTGTGATGTCTCACTCCGCTCCCTCGGGAAATGAATGGCTGTAAAGATTGGTGGGAAACACTGACGCAAACTGCATTCAAATCACATTACGCAAAGTACAGTCACATTTGCTTCTGTACAAAGTTAGGTGGCATTCTGCAAAGTGCTGCATAGCAAAAAAGATGGTGCCTTTCCTTCACCGTCAGAAAAGCAAACCGTGATGAATTAAATAATGGGCCTAAGGCAGTCACGTGGGGAATTCTATTTCTATGCCCTTCGGAGGTCCCGGTCACGTTTCTATTATCTCAGAGCCAGAAACAAACATGCGGGTTTTTTTGTTTGTTTCTTTTTTTTTAGGGTCAAGATTAAAGCAAGAGCCAAATTCAGAGGCTGTGCAGTCTCGGCTGGCATCTCGAAGTTCAATCAGAATTACCGTGACAAAGCTAGCAGGTGTTTTGGGTTTTGTTTATTTTGTCTTGGTCGGTGAGGAACGGCGGCAAACACAGGCATAAATTAAAGTTAGGTCACTACACTGGTCACGGGGCAGAAACAGCAGCTGAAGCAAAAAAAAGGAACAAGGAGGAAGTCCCCTGCTCACCTCACCCATGGGCACGTCTGTGGAAGTAATTTAGACCACAGCACCCTACTGATTCAGAAAATGAAATGACAGAATTACTCTATGATTCAGTTTTATAAATTCCAAGTGCCAATAGGTAAGACTCATAAAGCTAGACTTAACTACAGTGTGCCTTAATATTTAATGATTCTCTATTTTCCTCGGTGTATAAACAGGAGTACACTAACCATGGTACTTGTTACGTTTTTTTCCCTGAAGACACTGGCACTAAAAGCCCAGATAATATCTACCGAGGTAGTCACCCTTCTCCCTGTACATAGTGATGGCGAACCTTTTGCGCTCGGCGTTGTCAGCATTTTGAAAAACCCTAACTTAACTCTGGTGCCGTGTCACATATAGAAATTTTTATATATTTGCAACCATAGTAAAACAAAGACTTATATTTTTGATATTTATTTTATATATTTAAATGCTATTTAACAAAGAAAAATCAACCAAAAAAATGAGTTCAAGTGTCACCTGACACCCATGTCATAGGTTCGCCATCACTGTCCTAGAGAGCTGTATTAAACAAGAACTATAACATGTGATCTCTGATTACACCTAGGTGATGGGATCTGTTGATTCATCCTTGTACTTTTCCACATTGCTTAAGTTTTTATAAAGAGCAGGTATTCTGTTCATTAAAAAAACATTTTATAAACTAATAAGCTACTTAATAGCTAATTGACCTAAAATACTTTGTTTCTATTGAATGGAAAAAGTTATTTGATAAACTAATTACTACTCAAAAATATTTCTAAGCTTTCACATAAGTGATTTGGTAATATTTTATACCAAAGTAAAGTTAACCCCAAACTGAATATTATATAAATCTTCCTCTTATCAAATATCTTAGCCCTTCCCCTTCCCTAATATCCACTCAACAACAGATTTTCAAGTTAACATAGTCAACAGTATCAACATGTACCTGTAAAAGAAGGAAGGAAAATAACAAAACCTACATCTGACTTTTTTTTAAAACCACATAACGTGGCTTACCTGTGCAGAGTTCCACTACCAGCCAGAGATGATTGCTGGTTTCATACCACTCGTGAAGGGTTACGATATTCTGGTGTTTAATTTCTTGGGTGAGACGGACCTATAAAAACACACAACATACACACTTTTTAAGAAAAGTTCTTAAAACCCTTGCATCTATTAAAAAATACCTAAATCGCCCAGCCAGGTGTGGCTGAGCGTCGACCCAGGAACCAAGAGGTCAGCGGTTCAATTCCTTGTCAGGGCATATGCCTGGGTTGCAGACTCAACCCCCAGTACAGAACATGCACGAGGCAGCCAATCAATGATTCTCTCTCATCACTGATGTTTCTCTCTCTCTCTCCTCACTTCCTCTCTGAAATCAATAAAAATATATTCTAAAAAAATAAAAAACACCTACCGGTAAATATACAATCAGGAAATGGATAAGAAAATAATAGAATTCATTGGGTGGAATTCTTTATGGACATCAAAATAATGGTTATGAAGGCTGGTCACATGGAAACATACCATCTTAAAAATGATTTTTTTCAAAACTTGTGTAATATAGTTTTGTGTGTTTTGGGTAAATATAATATTGCAAAAAAAGAAATATTATTCATAGGAAAATGGACAAAAGGTTTACATCAAAAAACCTATTGTAGCCCTGGCTGGTATTGTTAAATGGTTAGAGTGTTGACCCATGCAACAAAGGGTCTCAGGTTCAATCCCTGGTCAAGGGCATGTACCTGGTTCACAGGTTTGATCCCCGACCCCAGCTGGGGCACATCAAGAGGGAACCAATTGATGTGTCTCTCTCACATCGATGTCTCTATCTACCTCTCCTCCCTCCCTCCCTTTCTCCCTTCCACTCTCTCTAAAAATCAATTTAAAAAACATCGAGTGAGGAGGAACAAAAGCGAAAAAAAAGGTTAAGATGGTAAATGTTGTGTTATGTGTATTTTACCACAATAAACAAAAAAAGTTGAGGGGGGAAAAAAAAAAGTCAGGTTTGGCCCAAGGAGCCTGGGCTGTAATTCAAACCCAAGCCGCCCTCGCCCAAAGTCCTTCCTTTGGAAAGCTTCACAATCACATACTAAATGTACAAGTAAATGAACCAACACAGACCTTATTTTCCCCGACTCTCACCCAAACAAACGAAACCCTTACGCTGCTAATGACGGGGGCGTGTTCATCAGTCAGGAGTCAGGACTGGCGGCACTACACAGGCACAGAGAGGTTGCCCAGGCGATTGGAATCGTGGCACCTGCTATAGTGCGTTCCGTGGCTTCTATTTACATACTGATTATTCTACCACATCAGAGCTGTCTTTTGCCAGAGGGAAGGAAACATACTTGACTTACCCAGTTTGTTATTTCAGGCCTTTTGCACTTATCTGTGCAAAAAACAGCTACAAAATTGATGGTTCCCTTCCGTCGCCCCTTATAGACAATGGTCCTGCTTCCTCTGCCGATCTCCTCGTATAGAACGAAGTTTTGCATCTCCAGGCCAACTTCTCACACTTGATAGAAGGACAGCCTAATAGCATCTCTTGCTCCTAAAATGTAAACAGAAATGACACACATAAATGCAAGCTAGTCGTATGATTAATTAGCCCAGGATATTTAATATGTAAGTAAATCTAATAATTCTATAAATTCATAAGATTCACTGGTATGCAACACCTGCAAGTAAGTGTTGAAAGATTCTTTTTGACTCAGTCTAAGGGCATGCCTCACAACAGACTTCCCACTATGAATTTTTAAAATGTTATTACTCTTAAGTTGTAAAATAAAGCACAAATACACAAAATCCCACAAAATAGAGTTTACTGAATTATTGTAAGAGGTACACCGCTGTCATCACCACCCGGGTCAGGAACAGCACTTGGTGGCCACCCCAGAAATCCCTCCACGAGCCTAAGGCAATCACAGCTCCTCCTGCTCCCCAAAAGTAACCGCTCTCCTTACTTTCACAGTTACCACTTCCTTGGGTTTCTTCATAGTTTTCCCACCCACGTGTGTTATCCCAGACAGTTTAGTCTTGCACGTTTCCTATAATCGTGGTGCATCTTTTCTCTCTCTTTTCATCTACAAGTTCACCTAGCTATCATCCGAAAAGCCAGAAGTCAGAGCAAATCACACCTACAAGCAAAGGAGGCATTTACGAGCCAGGGGCACGTAGGTGAAGACCGGGATCCTCCCCTCCATCATCCCCGCCGTTTAACTCCCGCACTAGCAGCATCAGCGACACCTGGGAACTGGATAGAAACCAACTCTCGCGCCCCATTCCAGACCTCTGGAATCAGAAACTCTGGAATCCGGGCCTGGCAAGCAGTTTTAATTCGGCCTCGGGATGCTCGCTCACCTTTGCGAACCTCAGGCCGTGCCACCCTTGCCTCAAGCAAGACCCAAAAGGCGGCCAGGCATTTTGCTAAGTCCTTCAACAAGTGCGCCTCCTGCAGCACTTTACAGACCGACTTCCCTGCAGGTTGAGCTCGGTCTGACTTCGGGCCGAGAGATGGCGGGAGAGGGGAAAACAGTGAGTAGGTGGGCAGCGCCCCTCCAAACCTACAGTCTCTATCGCGTCGGCTGAGGGAGTCCCGAATCCAGACTTACGCCCCTAAAACTGCCACTCCCCGGGTCTCTGGGGGAGATACCACCGACCAGCCAGACCGCTCCCTCTTGTGCGCAGATCTCGAATAGTAGCCCCCTCGGGACGGGTCCACTGGCCCCAAACCGGGGGCGAAACAATGGAGCAAAGCGGGACGCGCGGTAGCAGCGTAAGGCCATGAGCGTCCGGCGCCCCTCCGCGTTTGGATTCGCCCATCCCGTCTCCAGGGCAGCACGCAGAACGCCAGAAAGAGCGCAGGGCTCTGACTGGCTGAACAGTTTCGGTTCCTATTGGCTGGAAGTGAGCGGCTAGAGCACCTCCCTCAACCCAAAGGGCCTCGCGCCCAGCCTTCGGACGAGTCCACCGACCCTGGACCAGGGCAGAAAGTGGTGGAGGGAGGCGGGGCTCTGAGCGTCAGCGTCCGGCCTCGCGAACTGAGCACCCCTCCGCATTTGGATTCGCCCATCCGGTCTCCAGGGCAGCACGCAGGACGCCGGAAGAAGTCCCTGGCGCTGAGTGGCTGAGCAGTTTGAGTTCCTATTGGCTGGAACCCGGAAGTAGGCGTGGGTGACGGGCGGTTCGTCCATCCTTTTACGGTGTGTGTGGATTGGGGTTTTGGACCAATCAGGAGAACCTACCTGGACTGTAGTGGCAGATTTGGGGGCTCTTGGGCCCTGGGCTCTCGTCATTTCTTCACTGCCCTCTCCCCGTTTCCTTCCGTCCTTTTTTTCTGACGCCCTCCGGAGCCCACGTGGACGTGGGTAAACAAAGGGTCAGAAGCCTGCTCCTCGGGTTGCCCACCCTTTGGAAAAGAGAAGGCTATGGAATACTTCCTTCTTGTACCTGAGAAAACAAACCAGATCCTCTGATCGCGAGGTGATTGCTTATGACTTGGGAAGCTCCGGGCCCTCAAATCCAACCACCAGATACCTGAGCGCTAGCTCCCGGCTTCCTTCCATTTACGTTAGCGCAGTTTTCCTCAAACTTTAGCATCAGAATCACCTGCGTGCTTGAGAAGCATTTCTGGGCCCCACCCACAGAACTTCTGATTCTGTAGATCTTGATGAGGCCCAAATGTTTGCAGTTGTATCAAGTCACCAGGTGAAGTAGATGTTGCTGATAGAGGACCACACTTTACAAACTTGTAGAAACTGTGTCTCTGATCTCAGGTGAAACACATGCCCTGTTCTTTGACTTCTAACCCTTCCTGCCTTCTCAGTAATCTTATTATTGTCAGTTTTGTGTAGAGCAGTGGTTCCCAACATGGGCACCACCCCGGGGTAGGAGCGCAATTTGATTTTTAAGGGGTCAGTTCGTGAATGAGTTAACAGTGAATTTTTTGCATTTCTTATGGTTCTAGGGGCCTCATATGCAGTATATAAATACATATTGTAATATATTTATGCATTTCAGTTCTGTATGATATATTTTGAAACTTTGCTATTTTTTCATAGCACTTTGAATTATGATTTTTTAACAATTTCTTAGTGCTTTCTTTCTCAGTACTTCAACTGCCCTTTCGTTCTTTTATTTTTCTCTTTCCTAGAAGCTTGTTTAGACCAAGTTAATGGCCTTTTATGCTTCCTCCATGTGAATAGGAGTTCACTTTTTGACTAATAAGAATTATTTGTCACGGGGAAGAGGAGCATCAGGATTTTAGAGATGCTTAGGTGGGGCATGGCCCAAAAAAGGTTGGGAACCAGTGGTGTAGATCAGGGGTCCTCAAACTACGGCCCGCAGGCCACATGCAAATACAAATATTGTATTTGTTCCCGTTTTGTTTTTTTATTTCAAAATAAGATATGTGCAGTGTGCATAGGAATTTGTTCATAGTTTTGTTTTGTTTTTAACTATAGTCTGGCCCTCCAACGGTCTGAGGGACAGTGAACTGGCCCCCTGTTTAAAAAGTTTGAGGACCCCTTGTGTAGAGGCACACCTCATTTTATTGCATTCCACTTTATTGCGTTTCACAGGTGTTGCTTCTTTTTTTTTTTAACAAGGCAAGACCCTCCTCCAGCAAAATGACTGGGGTTTGCTTTATTGTGCTACTCCCTTTATTATGGTGGTCTAGAACCAAACATGCAATATCTCCAAAGTATGCCTGCACTTAACATTTGATATGAAAAACGTTTCCTCATAGGTCACCCCCTAGTTAATGGAGACATAAAATGAGATTTCGACTAGTTCATTCCGAATTTTGATAAACAGCTTAAGCGTTAATGTCAGAAACTATCAAATCCCAGTACATCTTAGCCTAGGTTCCCTGGATGCCTCCAGCCCATACTTGAATCTGCTGAAATGGTTAAAATCTTGTGAGCATGTGCATTTTTCTGGCTAGAGAGGACATGGGTTTGCTCAGATTCTCAAAGGTACTAATGACCCAGAACATTGTAAGTTACCCTGCTATAAACTATCTTGAATTATAAGCCCAGATTTTTTAATAACAGAATTAATCATGCTAGCATCTATCACACGTGTTGTAGCAACTCCTAGGCGGATTAGATTTTTCAGGGAAATCATGTGGGTTTTTTGGGGGGGGGGCACGCGGAAGTGGGGGGTCACTTCTTGCAACAAATTTCTTAAGGCTTGTTCATTTTTACCATCTGATCTCCAGCACATGCTATTTGCCCCTGGCCCTGCTTCCCCTCGTGTACTTGATAGCGCTTTCGTCTTCATTCCCATAGCCCATGTTACGTGTGATACACACTTTTACTGACGTAACAGAGGGAGGTTAGAGCACAGAAAGGAAACAACTTAAAGGTGAGTGTCAGACGTGGTGGTGGTGGTAAGGGTGTTGGAAAGCAGGCACTTTGACATGACCGATGGGAGAGCACTTTGTCAATATCTGTCAAAATGACAGATGCACCTCTCCACTGACCCGCAAGTCCACGTCTAAACATTTGTCCAGTAGGCATGCTTACATTTGCCAAATGGCACAAAAGTATCCATCGCAGCCTTGTTTGTAATTTTAAAAAATTGGTAACAACTCAAATGTCCATCAGCAGGAGACGGATTAAATTAGAAATAAATGTGCTCTTTGCGTATGATAGGAAAATATCTCTAAGATTTATTATTACAGAGAAAAACCGAGGCACATAACACGTGGTATAGTATTACTACCATTTGTGAAGATGAAAGAAAGGAGGGGCAAATATATATACGTAGGTGTTTGCATATATGTGCCAGGCACAGTGCCAGCATCTCCTGAAGGAAGCTGCTGATGCTGTGGAATGGAGGTGGGTGGGTGCAGAACTGGTTATAAGGGATACAATTTACATAGTTTGCATTTGGAACCACATACCTCCTAAATATTCTATCTGTACATCATACATCTTAACTGAATATATTTCAAAATTATACACACACATATTTAATATGATGTGTATGTATATGTGTATATTTACATGTGATAAATTTTATGTGTGTGCACACATATAATTTAAATGGACAAAATGGAGCGTGGCACCTTTTGTTCTGCACACCCTGAGGCCTCCTTCCCACAAGTCGCCATGCACTCTCCTCCCTAGGACTCTGCCTATAGCTCTGTTTCCCTTCCCGCCTCTCCTGTGAAGCCCAGAACTCCCCTTCATCACAGATCAGTCCCTTCATGTGCACATTAGGGTCTGTCTCTGGCTTATTGGTTTTGTTCTGTTGAGCTCTCTATGTTTGAATGAGTTGGAGACGGTTCTTAATAACTTGGGTGTTAAAATTTTATAATACAGCGGGAAGAAAAATGATCTGCAGAGAAGGGAGGGGTGGAGATGACAATGAAAACCTAAAGAGGGGAAATGGTGAGGACAAGGCAGCGCGTTATGTGTGACCGGGAGTCAGAGTCGAAGCCCTGAAGCACTGAGCTGCACTAACAGCCAGGCCGTGGCTGCAAAACATCAATTCACAAGAGAAAATGACATCAGAGTCCGCATCACCCCAGGAGCAGGAGCAGAAGGAATCATACCTATTACCCATCCATTCATTCACAGATATATACCCAGGGTCTACTCTATGTCAGGAACTACATTGGCTCTGGAGTCTAAAGCAGTGAATGAAGAATTAGTATCCTTCCTCCTAGAGCAGTGATGGCGAACCTGTGACACGCGTGTCAGAGGTGACACACGAACTCATTTTTTTGGTTGATTTTTCTTTGTTAAATGGCATTTAAATATATAAAATAAATATCAAAAATGTAAGTCTTTGTTTTACTATGGTTGCAAATATCAAAAAATTTCTATATGTGACACGGCACCAGAGTTAAGTTAGGGTTTTTCAAAATGCTGACACACCAAGCTCAAAAGGTTCACCATCACTGGGCTAGAGCCAACTGAAAGGAGAGAAATAGTGTCCCTGGAGTAGAATGTGTAGTTGGAGAATACTGGACCCTGATACCAAGGGTCCCAGAATCTACTGTGGCCCACCAATCAGAATGAGACTGTGGGGTGTTGGGTGATAAATGAGATTTGTCAATGTCCCTCTCCCTGTAGGCCCAGCAGGACTCCAGACCTACCCAGCGATTATTCAACCAGGTCCTGAGTGTGGAGTTGAAATACAGGTAGCAGCGCAGAATATATACGCCTTCAGCTGTAAAATGTGGGACATTATGGTTCAAAGGACACTCCTCTAGCTACTCCTACCCACTGAAATAGCAAATATTGCCTCCACGTGGGATCTGCTACTATCAGAGATTGCAAGAGGCGTGAATAACACTTCCCATCACATTCCTATTTAATCATCAAGGTCGACAAGGACACAAGATCCTGAAAAATGACCCAGATTACCACAGGCTTCATCAGCTGGTGATGTCGATTGCAGCTGATGCACACTTGCATCACTTGTTACGACTAGCAGTGACAAATATGGAACCGGACATTGACCATGTCATTAGCCAAAAGCAGGCCCATAGTTCCCCATTGAAATACTGGTAAGTTTGTTGATTTAACTTTACTTGTTCTTCATCTTAAATATTGTATTTGTTCCCGTTTTGTTTTTTTACTTCAAAATAAGATATGTGCAGTGTGCATAGGAATTTGTTCCTAGTTTGGTTTTTTTTTTAACTATAGTCTGGCCCTCCAATGGTCTGAAGGACAGTGAACTGGCCCCCTGTTTAAAAAGTTTGAGTGAGTAGTATACCTTTACATTTTCCATCATCGGTTACGTCCACTCTCCAGCTCTGTGTCCCAGGTTAGCCCAGAGTGACACTGGCCATCTCACCATCCCACAGAACATCACGCAGGAGAGCTGCTTATGAATTTGCCAAAGAGCATCCTCTCTTCACCACGTAACTCCCTTTGGGAAACAGGTCTTGCCTGGTTGGGGGGCCCTGGTAGACACCATTGGACCTCAGGTGCCCTGGGGATATGAGCTGCTTCTCATGAATTGAGTTATATGATGCACAAAGCCATAAAGATGGGCGTGCCCAATGTCACCACGTCACTAATTGCAGGTCCTGATGGTACCAGTAAATTGCCTGAGTAGGCTGGTTACACCCCCAGCATACCTACTCTTGACCCATGTGAGCACCACCCCATCTGACGGCTTTTTCCTCCTGGGCAGTTCCCTTTGACCGGCTGACTAAGGAAGGAAAATGCAAGCCTGGCTGACAATGTTCTCTGCAAGGTCTCTTGGAACCAACAAGGAATGGACTGCCCCGGCATTTCAGACATGAATGACAAAGAGACATGGCTGCAGAAGACTACAGAAAGGAAATCCTTCCAGTGGGGGGACTTTTGAATAGCAAACCCACTTTTCTGGAAAGAGAGAAGGACTAAAGCAGAGAGGAAAAAGCTTCATAGGCAGGGACTAATGGCCACAGAAGTGAGAATCCCTAAGTCATCGCTCCTCTCTTCTATTCCCGATACGCTCAATGCGACAGTCCCCCTTCCACCCTTCCACTCTGCCCTTCCCAGTCCTTCCATCATGACCTCTGGGTTTAAAGACCCCTGGCTGTCCCCTGAACACATTGCTTCTCCTGCAACCCCCTCCAGGCATGGCTCTCTCCCCACCTCAAAGGGTTTCTTCATTGTCCACCACGTCCTTCTTGCTTTCACTTTCCCAATCACTACAGCGACTCTCTTGTGTATACTCTCTGCCCCCCCCTCTCTTTTTTTAAATATATTTTTATTGATTTCAGAGAGGTAGGAAGAGGGAGAGAGAGATAGAAACATTTATGATGAGAGAGAATCATGGATTGGCTGCCTCCTGCAAGTCCCCCAGGCATGTGCCCTTGACCAGAACAGTCATGTGCCCTTGACCAAAATCAAACCTGGGACCTTTCAGTTCGCAGGCCGAAGTTCTATCCACTGAGCAAAACCGGCCAGGGCAACAATAGTGATTTTTTTTTTAAAAAAAATATTTTTTATTGATTTCAGAGAGGAAGGGAGAGGGAGAGAAATCTCCTGGTTCATAGGTCAACACTCAACCACTGAGCCACACCGGCCAGGTGATAATAGTGATTTTAAAGCTTCTGTTATTCCTTTGGTAAACAACAACAAGTCATAGAAGAAGTAAGAGCTGGGACATGCCCGCAACCAAGGTACATGCCCTTGACCAGAATCGAACCTGGGACCTTTCAGTTTGCAGACCGAGGCTCTATCCACTGAGCCAAACAGGCTAGAGAGAGAAACCTCTCTTCATTAAGCTCATCTGAGGAAAAACAACCTTGGTTCAACCCACTTTCTCCCTCTCTTTTATGTCAATATGCGAGCAGTTGTGGCCGGAGAGAAACAGTCCTGCTGATCTAGCCCCGCTCTAAATTCACAACCACCAATCCCACATGGCCTCTCAGGCCTCCAGGAAATCCGACATTTCCTTAGACAAATCACTTTTTCCCAGGGAGCTGACTATTTCACAGCTTCTCTCTCATCCAGCCTGTGAATGTCTCATCATGTTCAGCAGAATCACTAAATCAACCCATGTACATATCTCCGAATCCATCACTCTCTCCCCTCTCATAGGATGGAGGAGCCGCCTCTTTGTGAGGGCAGCCCCTCCCACTGGTCCCCTGGACCCATCCCCTCGCCTGCAGGAGACCTTTGCTCTTCCTCGTCTCCTCCTCTTCTCTAGCAGCACCAATTTCCTCCTCCAGCAGTAACCTGCTGATTCCAAATGGCGTCTCTTGCTAGATGCAATTTCCTGAAAATGAATTAGAAAATTTGATGAAACTGATATATTTTTAGCAAAATTCAAACAAATAGGATCACCTCAAACATAGAGAAGAAATAACAATAACTAAAGAAGAAATTAAAGATTTTGTGAAAGATCGCCAGTCCTCAAAGAAGCCAAGTCGCAGCTAATTTCCTCAACCCAACTTCAATAAGAATATGTATATTTTGAGTAACTGGTCATAAAAAGACTTCTTATATTTTAAAGATATACCATGAAATATAAGTGAAGTTAAATGTCTGGGATTGGGATTTGCTTCAAAATAATTCAAGGGATGAGGGAATAGAGTGAGGATAGAGATGGATTGGCTCAGCCCTAATAATTGTTCAGGAAGCTGGTGATGAATGCATGGAGCTCATTACATGATTCTATTTTTATGTTTGAAATTTTTCATGATATAACTTTTTTTAAAAAAACCTGCTGGATGTATTAGTGATGGCTGAGAATCTTAAAATATCAAAGGATGAGACAATGCTCCTAGAGCTATATTCTCAAGATCATCTCTTTTAAAAGAGGAGGGAGAACTGAGAAGAAATTAGAGAAGAATGGAACATTTAGAGAATATTTTCAAAAGTTGTTTTCTCTGTATTGTCCCAGGATTTTGCCTAAAACCCATATCACAGTGGGTACTGTATAATTAATCAAAACTTTTTACAGTTTTCTAGTAAAACTATTTCTGTTTGATTATCCAGGACCCCCCAAAGAACCTAGACTATTAAAACGAAGTGAAAACACTTGAAACTAAAGAGAAAATGAACAAATGGGACTACATCAAAATAAAAAGCTTCTGCACAGCAAAAGAAACCATCAACAAAACAATGAGAAAACCCACTGCGTGGGAAAACATATTTGCCAACCTCATATCTGATAAGGGCTTAATCTCCAAAATTTATAGGGAACTCACACAACTTAACAAAAGAAAGATAAACAATCCAATCAAAAAATGGGCAAAGGACCTAAATAGACACTTTCAAAAGAGGACATACAGAAGGCCGAAAGACATTTGAAAACATGCTCAAAGTCACTAATTAT
>NW_006295816.1:6470078-6473521 GCF_000327345.1 Myotis davidii | reverse complement strand
TGGATATAAGTATCACATGATCTCACTCACTTGTGGAATATAATGAACAACATGAACTGATGAACAAAAATAGATCCAGAGACACAAAAGCATGGAACGTACCATCAAACCTCAGAGGGAAGGCAGGAGAATGTGTATGGGGGTGGTAAGAGATCAACCAAAGGACTTGTTGCATGAATATAAGCATAACCAATGGACATAAGACACTGGGGAATAGGGGAGACTAGGGGACTGTCTAGGGCGGGAAAAAAAAATGGACACATATGTAATACCCTTTGTAATAAAAAATAAAATTAAAAAAAAATAAAAAAATTAAAAAAAGAAAAAAATATATATATAAAAAAAAAACGAAGTGAAAACAGTTTCCCACTAGCTATAAAACTAAATTCTCATAGATGCACTGTCCTGTTTTTCAATTCTCAGTTCTGCACAAGTGGTGTGTTCATCTATTCCTATGACAGAAATAACCCCTAATTACTGTCACTTTATGCCATATTTTGCTTTCTGGTCAGGATTAATACCTCTTGATTACTTTATAAAGATTGTCTTGGATATTCTTATGTATTTATTCTTCCGTATGAACTTTAGAGTACATTGTCATTTCCCTAAAATAAAATTTACTTGACACTGTATTAGAATTACATAAAATTCAGCAATTAATTTGAAGTTAAATGACATATCACAACATCGAGGCCTTCTGTCCGGTTAGCTTGACTGACGTGTAATCACTAATGAGACATGACAGCCTTGTATTAGCTGTGCTTGGGGAGCCAGCTGGGATGCCTCAAAGTGGCACTGACTAGAGCAGCGGTTCTCAACCTTCTGGCCCTTTAAATACAGTTCCTCATGTTGTGACCCAACCATAAAATTATTTTCATTGCTACTTCATAACTCTCATGTTGCTACTGTTATGAATCATAATGTGAATATCTGATAGGCAGGATGGTCTTAGGCGACCCCTGTGAAAGGGTCGTTCGACCGCCAAAGGGGTCGCGACCCACAGGTTGAGAACCGCTGGACTAGCGAGTTGCCCGGACACAAGAGGCCTGCAGTGAGCCATCAGGGCCCCGGCACAGAAGTGCCAGGAACAATGGCATGGACTTTTGAAAGATGAACACGTTTTTCAGCGTCCTCAGGTTTACTGGCAAACAGGCAGCGCTCTGCTCCTACAGTGGGGCCTGCTATGGATCCGGGCTGTGAGCTGAGAAAGGCAAGTCCAGAGACTGTCCAGGACAGCGCTGCTGGATTGATGGTGCCACCTAAGCTCCCTTTCTGCTTTTCCTTTTCTTAATTTATTTTGCATCCTTGGTTATATTTTTGCCCTCCCCATTCTTTTTGACTTTTTAAAAATCATGTCCCTTCAGTAAACACCAGAAAGACCTCATTTTTTCACCCGGTCTGAGAATCTTCTTTTTCTCAAGGAGAATTTAACTTTTTTTTTAATAAATTTTTTTATTGATTTCAGAGAGGAAGGGAGAGGGAGAGAGATAGAAACATCAATGATGAGAGGATCATTGATCCGCTGCCTCCTGCACACCCCATACTAGGGATCGAACCCACAACCCCAGCAATGTGCCCATGCCCGGAATCAAACCCGGGACCCTTCAGTCTGCAGGCCGATGCTCTATCCACTGAGCCAAACCAGCCAGGGCGGATTTAACTTTTTGATGGTTCCTGTAACCCTCCATTACTCACTGGTCTTCTTCTTCTTCTTTTTTTTAAAATATTTTATTGATTTTTTACAGAGAGGAAGGAATAGGGATAGAGAGTTAGAAACATCAATGAGAGAGAAACATCGATCAGCTGCCTCTTGCACACCCCCTACTGGGAATGTGCCCGCAACCAAGGTACATGCCCTTGACAGGAGTTGAACCTGGGACCCTTGAGTCCGCAGGCCAACGCTCTATCCACTGAGCCAAACCAGTCAGGGCACTGGTCTTCTTCTTGTCATAGTTTATGTTCTGACTTGATTATGCTTTACCATTGTTCCCCTCTATTGATTTGGAATCTTTTTTTTAAGAGCGTGCTGTTGCTGCGTCTTCTGTTTAATTGGTCCACGTGGGCTGGGTTGGGGAGAAATCCAGTAAACTGCTTCCCCCACCCCATTCCCTGAGCTAACTCAGCTCCAGTTGGCCCTGTTCTGTACCCACCTGGAGGCTGAGGTTGTGGGCTTATGTATTTCTAAGGCCCAGTCATAGAAACGAGTCTGTTCACACTGGGTGACCGCTTTATACTGCTGAATGCGATAAATTTAGCAACATCGGGAGGACGTGTTCTACTTGCTGCTGCTGAGCTGGGCAAAATTGTTACTTTTCTTTCCTTCTCCTAGTCCTTGCAGCACCGAAACCGCTGACCCTCCTGTCCTCACCTCATCTCCCAGTGTGACACAACCTCAGCCTGTCGGAAGAAATGTCCTTAGAGCAGCGGTTCTCAACCTGGGGGTCGCAACCCCTTTGGCGGTCGAACGACCCTTTCACGGGGGTCGCCTAAGACCATCCTGCATATCAGGTATTTACATGACGATTCCTAACAGTAGCAACATGACAGTGATGAAGTAGCAACGGAAATAATTTGATGGTTGGGTCGCACCATGAGGAACTGTATTTAAAGGGCCAGAAGGTTGAGAACCACTGCCTTAGCGGCTCTTGGCTTTGTTTTGAGTTTCCAACAGTCTGTGCTAAGCACCGACACTGACCAACATGCACAATAGTCAGGGCAGGAGAGGCGGTGTCCCAGTGTGGGTTCCCCCAAAAGAAGCCCCGGAGATAGGCAAGCAATTGATTTCATGATCCCAGGACACCTCGCAGAATAGCAGAGAAGTGAGACGGGGCAAGAAAGCCAACAAAGGATGTTTTATCAAGCAAAAAAGAACTTGATCATGTGGAGGAAGTCCCGGAGCCAGCATAAAACACACAGCGCCCCAGGGAACAAGGGAACAGGGACTTCTGGAACAAAGTCTGCAATTCCCTGGGACGCCCAGGCCTCTGTGCCAGAGGAGGCGGTTCATAAAAGATACACGTGCTGACAGGGGTACTGGCTACACTAAACTATGAGGCCACAGAGGGCCGGGTGGAGCCCCAACAGTGTCCCTTACAATAGATTTTACTCAGTTCTTATGATCAAGAAATTATGTCAGATGTCATAGCGTGGTGTGACGGTATGATGGTTCCTGACCATGTGTGCTGGCATCTTTCCTTAGTAACAGACCCCAGTCCCTTATCCATACAGTCCTATGTCCCAGTAGGGCCAGTCATATCACCTCATACTTCCTAGTGAAGTAAAATCATAAGCTTATCGCTTGAACCAATAAAGCAATTTTTCTTATATTTTTGTAAATATGTTTGTTTATTTATTTATCTATTTATTCATTTCAGAGAGAGGAAGGGAAAGGGAGAGAGAGATAAACATTAATGAGAGAGAAACATCCATTGGGGCTACCTCCT
>NW_006295816.1:6468063-6469992 GCF_000327345.1 Myotis davidii | reverse complement strand
CCCGAGCATGTGCCCTGATCTAAATCGACCTCCTGGTGCATGAAACGATGCTCAATCAACCAAGCCATGCCAGCAAGGCTATAGTTTCAAAATAACACAAAATAAATTGAATAAAAAAATATATATTGTGTGTGTGTGCACCCATTTCTCAGATCCCCTTTGGAAGAAAATTCCAGCTGAGCACCAAGGTCTGTGCTCTCCTTTCTGGTAGCTCAACTAGACTACATTTCCCAGCCTCCCTTGCAGCTAAATGTGGCCATGTGACTAAAACCTCTAGCTGGTGAAATCTGAGCCCAGTGAGGTTTCACTCCTGCGGTCCTGGCTCCTGAAACCTCCCCTGCATGCTCTTCCATGCTCTTTACCCCAGGCCCTAATGGAGATGGTCGTGCCCATGCTTGACCTAAGATGGCAGAGCCACAATTACCCCAAGTCCTTTAATGGAGCAGAGCTCCTCTATCAATTTGCAATCACGCTAGGCTGTGCCTGAGCAAGAGATAAACTATGGTGTTGAGCCATTACATTTTAGGTTTACTTATTCTATTACTTTAACACTCGAACGTTAATCTGGCACCTACCCTTGGACCTCCATGGACCCTGGGTAAAGAATCCTTGCTCAGGGGGAAGTAAGACAAAAACAGATACACGGCACTAGGGAAAAGGCAGCTAGGAGAACATTGCAGCACTTACAATGAGTTCATCTACCAGGAACTCAGAAAGGCATATGAATTCGAAAAGATTTATATAGGAGCAACTAAGGGATTAAAAGAGCAAAGGTATTTTTCCATCAAGATAAACTAAGATAGCCCTAGCTGGTTTGGCTCAGTGGACAGAGCGTCAGCCTGTGGACTGAAAGGTTCTAAATTAGATTCCAGTCAAGGGCACATGCCCGGGTTGTGGACCCGACCCCCAGTAGGGGGCGTGCAGGAGGCAACCGACCAATGGTTCTTTCTCATCATTTATGTTTCTATCTCTCCCTCTCCCTCTCTGAAATCAATCAAAAATATATTTTAAAAAAAGATAAACTAAGATTAAGACTCTAATTTAGAAAGAGGAGTAGATGAACTCAAAGTCCATTAGTGGTTGTCAACAGTCATCTAACGTAATCTGGAATTCTAGAACTTGGAGATAAGAAGTAGTTGTATGGCCCTAGCTGGCTTGGCTCAGTGGATAGTGTTGGCCTTCAGATCAAGGGCACATAACTGGGTTTGATTCTGATCAAGGGCACATAACTTGGGGCACATACCCGGGTTTCAGGCTCAATCCCCAGTGGGGGGCGTGCAGAGGCAGCTGATCAATGATTCTCTCTCATCATTGATATATTTTTAAATATATTTTTATTGACTCATCAATAAAAATATATTGATGAGTCAATAAAAATATATATTTTAAAAAAGGAGTAGTTGTATGACAAAATAATCCAATTTGAACAAATATGTCCTAACCAGGAAGTAATAAAGGACACTCATTATCCCAAGAATATATCTTGGAAACAAATAGAATCTAGCAGGGTTTTGACAGTTCCTTCATAATGGGTTGTGGAAGGAAAGATAAGGATGTTCAGAGGTCTCACTGGTGGCCATGGTGGTAAAGGTGGAAGCCGTGGGAGCCAGTGTCCCTGGCTGACCCTGAAGTTGTCTGGCCTTCCTCACAACCTCCACAGCCATTTCCTGTTCCTGATTATTCAAATGAGTCCGTCTTACACACGGCGTGTGGAGGGGCTTTGAAAAAAGTGCATTTAACAATAGCTAAGATTTAGAAACAATCTAAGTGTCCATCAGCAGATGAGTGGATTAAAAACCTATGATACATCTACACAATGGAATACTACGCCACTATTAAAAAAAAAAGGAACTTTTACCATTTGCAACAGTATGGATGGAAATGGAGAGCATTATGCTAAGCGAAATAGGCCAGTTGGAGAAAGATAAA
>NW_006295816.1:6466143-6468012 GCF_000327345.1 Myotis davidii | reverse complement strand
CACTGGGGCGGTGGGGGCTTGACTGGGGTGGGAATGGCTGAGGGACGGGGGGGGCAATCGGGGAAAAAAGGAGACATATGTAAAACTTTAGACAATAAACAAAAAGAAAAAAGTGCATTTAACCACATCACTCCCTTACCTAAAACTCATTTCTCCTCACCAAAATGGTCACAGGCCCGTGGTCTGACTCCTCCCGTGGCTCCAGCCACTGTAGGTCTTTCCTGGCTGATGCGGTCCCCTGCCCTCTGCATGGCTGGCTCCTGCTCTCCCTCTGGACCTCAACTGAAGTGTCACCTTCTTAGACAGTCCTCCTCAACCAACTCATCTTTCAGAAATCCTCCTAGGATTCTACTCCTAGCGCGCAGCATCCTTCTCTTCATGGCACTTGTCACAAGCTAATGGAGTGTGTGTGTCCTATCATTGGACTCCTCTCCTTGACTGAAAGGTCCATTTGGGCCAGGACTGTACCTGTTCATTCACTACGCCATTGCCCTAGTCCCGTGGTCGGCAAACTGCGGCTCACGAGCCACATGCGGCTCTTTGGCCCCTTGAGTGTGGCTCTGCCACAAAATACCACGTGTGGGCACACGTACAGTGCGATTGAAACTTCGTGGCCCATGCGCAGAAGTCAGTTTTTGGCCTGGGCAAGTCTATTTTGAAGAAGTACTGTTGATATTTGGCTCTGTTGACTAATGAGTTTGCCGACCACTGCAGTCCATCTAATACCTGGCACAAACTGACATATACACACAAATTGTTGAAAAATGACATGTGCACACACTTTCTTTAAAAATTTTTTTCCAGCTTTGTTGAGAACAAACAGGCTTAATTCTTTAATATATATATATTTATTGATTTCAGAGAGAAGGAAGAGGGAGATAAAAACATTAATGATGAGAATCATTGATTGGCTGCTTCCTGCATGCCCCCTACTGGGGATCAAGCCTATAGTCCAGGCATGTGCCCTTAAACAGAATAGAACCTGGAACCCTTCAGTCCACGGGCCGACACGCTATCCACTGAGCCAAACTGGCCATGGCTGTGCACATACTTTTTAATAATGTGTTCTACTGTTGACCAGATATTTCATCGCTTTTGTCTCTATTGCCTGGGCAAGTACTGTGAGTCAGGCACTGTTCCTGGTGCTCAGAGGGCAGCAGTGACTGAAGCAGACAGAAGTCCCTGCCCACAGGCCGCCTTTGGGCTGGTGAGTCAGGCATGGTTTTATGGAGGCGTGTCCCTGTCACACCCTCTCAGTTCACTCTTTCGCTCAGCCTCCACCTGACCAATGGGAGCTAGGGGCTGGTGGGTAAATGCTCCCTCCTTCCATCTTGCGTCCTGCACAGTATCTCAGAGGCCCCCGGGGGGCTAGCCCAGTTGCTCATGGATTGACCACCTCGACCATGCACGCTTGGGTGGGCTTTCTCCCCTTCCGGCTTCATTCTTTCTGGTTCTGATTCCTTCCCTGCCCCTTTCCCACAGGATCACTTCCCGGAAGCAGCTACCTGCCCTCAGATCCCTCCCCAACACTGCTTTGGAGGAGAAGCCAAGCCAACAAAGCCAGCGTTTTCGTATTTCATTTGGGTTATTTTCTACGTTTCTGTACTTTGGGTTCCTAAAGAGCAGGGATCAGCTATTCTTTATATATACATATATACACATATATATACATACATATATATATATTTTTTTTTTCCCACAGTTACTAATTCAAGGCCTGGCAAAGAAGAATAACACGTGTTGATGTTGATGTGATTGGACAAAAAAGAAAGAAGACAGTGAATAGGGAGGCCAGAGCCACTTCTGGCACAGAGACCTCTGCCTGATATTGGGTAAGACTGGGACCCGCCAGGGCAATTACTGTTTTCT
>NW_006295816.1:6463955-6466112 GCF_000327345.1 Myotis davidii | reverse complement strand
CTGCCCCTGCCCCCCCCACCCCCAGCAGGTCCCTTCACCCTTGACTTCCAGCAGCACCAGGGGGCCAGCTGCTGAAGTAGCTTAGGGCCCATAGCTGGGGGCTCAGGGCTCACTCGGGAGCTCTGCCTGCCGCCTGCTCCCTCCAAGTTGGGAGTGGGTGAGGGAGCCCAGGCCCTACTTCCCAGGGGTGGGATCCACATGTCTGTCATCTGGTGCTGAAAATGACAGGATCCTGCTCCCACAAGGCCTCAGTCAGGGACTCAAAATGAATAAATGAATGACTTCAAAATTCAGTACCAACCCTGACTGGTTCTCATGGAAACAGAGAGTGACAGGCCCCAGGGAAAGGTGAAAAGAGCATTGGACAAGAGCTGTAGTTACGGGTCTACCACTAATTTGATGCTCCTGTGGTCATGTACCACTTTTCTGCCCACAGTTTCCTGAAAATGAGACCGTTGGACCAGATGATCTCAAAGATCCCCCAGCTCTAGGATTCTTAAATTACAGAACTGGAAGGAAGCTGATCTGTCAGTTCAAATAAACCTTTTCCCCCCTCTTATATGACTCTCACTGTTGGTAACAGCCCCATGCCTCCTCTAAACCCACTAGGTTCGGCTCTAGCACATTTGTTCTTGCGGACTCCCACGCTCCTTTAATACAAGCCTGGCATATGCTTGAACATATTTTTGTAATTGACATATTTACTGAGATTATCGTGGATTCATATTCAATCATAAGAAATAGTACCCTTTGCACAGTTTCCCCCAATGATAGCATTTTGCAAAACCTTAATATGCTCTCACAACTAAGCTTTGATACAATCCACCTATCTCACTTAGATTTCCCTTTTTACCTGTACTTGTGTGTGTGTGTAAGTTCTATATAAATGTTATCATCTCTTCTAAAACCACAAGAATCCCTTATGTTGCCCTTTTATAACTACACTTTGCCTTCCTTCCACCCCACCTCATCCTCCGTTTGATGGTTTTTCAACAATCTTCTTGTTTGGAAATAATTTCAAACTCGCAGAAACGTTCCAGTACGTCTTGAACCCAGACTCGCTGATGGTTAATATTTTGTCTGTTTACTTTATCATTTTTTCCTATTGACATCCCCCCCCCAATCATTTGAAGGTGCTAGTAAGTCGCATACACCACACCCCTTTATCCCTTCACGATACTTCAGTGTGTATTTCCAAGAATTGGGATATTCTTCTACATGCCCATAGCGCACGTTACCAACTTCAGCACATGGAACATTGATCCAGCACTTTAACCTCTCAGGATTCCAAATTGTCCCCATGTCCTTTATAAGCACTTCCGCCCCTCCAGTCCAGGACCAGGTGTCACCTTTCGTTGCCATAACTTTTTGGCACTCTTTAATTGGGAACATTTCCCAAGCCTTTTGTCTTTTATGACATTGAGGGGCTTGAAGAATATAGCCCCTGCCCCTTTTTTAATAGACGTTCCTCATTGTGGGGTTGTCTGAGGTTTCATCATCAGTGGATTCAGGTTATGCGTTCTACCTGGGAACACAGATAGGTGTATTCTGAGGATGTGGAATCCATCGGTTCCTATTGGTGATACTGATTTTGCCATCAGTGTTTCCGTCGTTCTATTCATAAGCCTAAACCATCTCTGGGAGACAGGGTAACCCATGCAAATATCGTCTCCCCAATAAACCCTACCCCTAGTGTGAGCATCCATTGAGGAGTCTTGCCTGAGTCCATCTTGGTCTCTTCAAGTCCCTCTTCCAGGTTTTCTACTGTTTCGTTTCCTTGAGTCTTTGGTTCTGGTCCGAGTCTTCTCCCTGTCCTTTCCTTGTCCTCCTATGGCCTTTGGGCAGAGACTAGGCCGAGCAGTAAACTCAGCACCCTGGACTGGAAATGAGCTAATGTGGGCTGTTCCCCTTCAAACCGTCCACCAGGGATTTGCATAAGAGTCGCCTGTGAGCACTCACTTCCTGGATCGGTTCCTGCCGCCTCTCACCAAGTCCCCTCCCTCTCCCTGGGGTCCCCCTCCCCTCTCCGGCTCTGGCCCCCCCTGGCTAAGCCCAAGGGGTACTTTCTAAGGGCGGCCGGGCCTGCAGAGCCCAACGCCTGGACGTCCACTGGCGCTCGCGGCGAACGGGCCCCGCGCGAGTCCCACCCCCGCCTTT
>NW_006295816.1:6460342-6463331 GCF_000327345.1 Myotis davidii | reverse complement strand
GGCCGGGCGCGGGGACCCGGGAGGGGTTGGGGGGGGACGGACAGTCCCCATCCTGCACCCGCCGCACCTGCGGGAGCCTCTCGGCGCCCAGAAAGGTGCCCATAGAGAGGGTGCCCTGTCGGTCGCGCCATGGGGCCTGGATCCCGAGCGCTGGTCCTCCGAGGTGACAGTGAGGCGACCTTCAAAGAACCCCGAGCTGAGCCAGCCCACAGCGCGAGCAGCACCCCATTCCCCCTCGCCCGCAGAACGAATGGAAGTGGGATCTGAATGTTTTGGGGGCCGGACAGATGGCGTTTGGGACCCTCCGCCCTGCGTTCTGAGAGTTAGCAAGTTCACTTGGCCACTTTTTCGACGTGTGAGTTTTAGGATTCTCTGCGAACCTCCAAGGTCAGCCTCTAGCGGGCTAAAGCAGACACACTGAGATGTATGGTCGCTCTTCTGTAAGGTTGTACTTGGGGAGGGACCAGTCGAAAGCCCAGCTGCTCCGGGGCGGGATGCCCCTGCCCGTTAGGCCTCCGTGTTGGAGGCCCCTTCGCTGCACTTGTGCAGACGCTGAAATCCATGTCCGCTCTCAGCGCCCCCTCCGTCTGGGTGTTTAAGCCTCTGAGTTTTTTTCTTTAAGTTTTTTTTTTTTTTTTTTCTGATACGCTCCTCTACCAGAACTTAATTGCTTCTAACCAACGTGTAAACGTTGTCAATGTTGTCTGTGCGTTTGGAGGCAGGACGGGTACCTTTTTCCTGGAGCTCTTTTGGTGGCAGGGGTGGCAGACTAGGGAAACAAGCTAGGAACAGGGTTTTTCCTGGTTTCCAGCTACAGGATCAGCAGAGAGGGAGGTGGTCAGGCAGGGCAATGCCCGCCCCGGGCAGTCTGCCCTGGGGTGGGTCACCCCACTTCCCCAGCAGAGGATGACAGAGAGGGAGCTTGGCTGGCAGGGTTCACAGGGGAAGCTGGAGTGACAGATGGCACGTCTCTCTTTCTCTTTTCGTTTGGAAAGGTCACACTTGCGTGGACTTTGATCCCTGACCCCTCTGTTATCACAGAGGTGTCCAGACGAGTGTAGACGGGCTACCTGGACAGCTGAGCTCGTCCTTGGGATGCTGAGCTGGCTTAGAAAGCCGTGGCCCCAGGCAGCGGTCTTGGCAAGAGTTGTGTTACTGCTTGACCCGGGCCTGGCCATTTCCTGTTCCATGCCCCAGGGACCTGTGAGGTTTGGTTTCCCATCCCCAGTGCTCCCTGCAGAGTGTCTCCACCCTGGCTGTGTGCTCCTTCTGAAAGGACACTGGCCTTGCAGTGGGAAACCTGGATTCAAATCCCAGCTCCTCTTTTTCTCTGCTGGCTGTGACCTTGGGCCCTTATTTAACCTCCCTGACCTGGCTTTCCCTTCTCTGGGATTGCCCCCCCACCCCCACCCAAAGCAAAAAACAAAACAAAACAAAGCAAAAAACATCAGATTGTTGTAAGGCTTAAAGAGTTTTTTAATTAAAAACATTTTTTAATTGATTAGAGAGAGAAAAAAAATACATCAATTTGTTGTTCCACTTACATATGGATTCATTGGTTGATTCTTGTCTGTGCCCTGATGGGGGATTGAATCTATAATCTTGACATATCAGGGCAATGCTGTGACCAACTAAGCTACCCTGTCAGGACAAAGAGTTTTTTGTTTGTTTGTTTGTTTGTTTTATTCTCACCCGAGGATATTTTTCCATTGATTTTTAGAGAGAGTGGAAGAGAGAGTGAAAGAGAGAAATATCGATGTGAGAGAAACACTTTGATTGGTTGCCTCCTGCACAACTGATTGGTTGCCCCGGGCTGGGGAGGAGCCTGCAACCAAGGTACGAGCCCTTGACCAGAATCGAATGGGACCTGGGACCCTTTAGTCTGCAGGCCGAAGCTCTATCCACTGAGCCAAACCGGCTAGGGCAGGGCCAAGAGTTTGACTAAATGACCTGTGAGAGTTTCCAGGTCTCATTCCAGCACGACTAGGTTTGTGAGTTGGCTTTGAGCCCCGAAAGGGATGATAAAGAGATATCACAGTAGTAATTATTGTCGTTCTTATATTGTGAGGGTCGAATCAGGCCATGTAAAATAAAAGAGCATTATTTGAATTGAAAGGAGTTCTTAAACTTTTTCCCCCCATTTCCCAACTAGCAGCATCTTAGTGTTTGCCATCCGATGGGGACTTGCTTCCTGTCATTGCGTTCTGAGCCCCTGCCTCTGACTTTGCACATAGTAGGTCTCTAATTGTTAGATGAATCTGGGCTCCGCATCTTGACCGCGTGCTCCCATGATGGACAGCAGACCTTGGGCCTTCCCTGTGCCAGCAGCTGTCGGGGGTTTTTCATAGACACGATTGTTCTGTGTCTCCGCACAGCTTATAAACAGCCCGGGAGGGCGGGCAGGCAGGTGGCCATCTTTCCTACAGGGGGCGGTTCTTTTTTCCCCCTTTAGGCCTCGGTTGAGAAAGGCATTGGAGGACGTGTTCATTGAAACTCAGAGGTTTGCAGATGTTGAATCCAGCCTTTCACCTGGGGTGCAGTTTAACACTATGCTGGGAAGTTTAATAAGCTCAGGGATAATGCTACAACAACCAGCCTCTTCAAACATGTGATTACTTGAGCCTTGGTTTGGAAACCGTATTCTGATCTCTTTAACTCATCCGTACTTGGTATGCGCCGTGACCTTTGTGGGGGAGGACAAAGGGATGCGCCTTTTAGGAGATGAAGGTGTTAGGGGAAGAACTGTTTCCACTAACCCCAGGGGTCTCAGATTTAACTTTATAGTCTTGGGTGAGTGAGTCTGTTGTGAGAGACAGACGGTTGAATGGGTCTTCTGGCTCCTCCCTTCCTCCTTCTTCTTCTTGAACAAATGTTTCCTATTCTCATCTGTCTTATTAGGTGTATCCGAGCGGAGGCCACCAGCAGTGCTGAAAAGCTCCAAGCTGTAGCCAGGGGACAGTAAGCAGTAGCACATGTGTACTCTGTGTGC
>NW_006295816.1:6459462-6460309 GCF_000327345.1 Myotis davidii | reverse complement strand
TGAACCGCACAGGACCCCAGATGACGCGCAGCTGCTTAAAGCAAGGCTCTGGCGTGTGTCTTCTGAAGGGCCCTGTGGCATTGTTATTCATGGAGAAGCTCACGCAATGACGTGTTTGTTAATAGGGCACCTGAGGTGGGAGAGGGTGGAATGGGGTGGCAGGTGAGCTCTTGTTTGGGCTTCCGGTCCAGCATTCTGGGAAGGGCCGCTCCCAGCCTCACCCGGTGAGCGGTGCGCTTTTCCGAGAAGCTGTGGATCCTTTGGTGAAGACTGGTAAATGGTGGTTCCTCAGGCCGCCACGCACAGCACTGGGCGTCTTTTGGCCTCCGTGTCTCGAGCTGTGAAATGGGTTCTATGGATGGTTCTTAAACTTGCCCCGTAGGGCCCCTGGGAAGGGGGTTGGGGAGATCAGCCTGAGGCTTTCAGCACTTTTCAGTGTTAGTCCAGTGGTTCCTCTGGTGAAGGCCAGGACACAGGGTTCTTCTTGTTTGTTTTCAAAAGAAAGTCATGTAAACGGCTGCCTTGCATAAAACTCACTCAAGGAAGATGCACCTTATTTCCCTGGGGCTCCCCCCAGCGTAAGGGTGTGTACTCCCAGTCTGAGAATCTTGGAGCTGGATTATTGCAGGGGTCGCTTCTAGTTCCAACTTTATGAAATGCCGGGACATTTACAGGCTGAAGGTGACCTCCTTCCTCGAGGAAACGGATTGTGTACTAACATCTGCGAAGGATGCCCCAGAACTGAAGGCAGATAGGTAGATCGGTAAATGAAAGAACCCCCGGCGTATCCATTATCTGGATCTGAATGCTAAGGAAGACCATTCTCTGAGTATTCAGGGGACTTGGA
>NW_006295816.1:6456881-6459413 GCF_000327345.1 Myotis davidii | reverse complement strand
GAAATGCGAGTGAAGTGGTTTGACTTTTTCTAAACCAGAACAGTGACGAGACAGTTCTCCCCACATTCTAGCTGAGTAGCTGAAGCATCCACCCACCCACTCACCTACTCGTCCTTGAGTAAATCTAAAGTGCAGGTCAAGTGCACTGTGCAGAGGGAGAGCACAGGATAGAGTGACAGATGGAAGCTAGATAGAGGGGAGCGGACCTGGCCCCGGGGTGTGTAACCTCTTCCTCGCCCTCCTCTCTTCCCTCCTGCTTTCCCCCGCAGGTGCAGGGCTCTCACCCTGCTGTGCTTCTCCCACAGCCTCCTGTGGGGGAGGGAGCCCGTAACCTGTCTTTGCCAAATTCATCTTTTTTTATGTTATTTTGCCCCAGAGGTGCCCAGGCCTCCCCGTCTGAGAGATGAAAGGTCAATTCCCGAATATAATGACCATCTTTTATTAAAAAAAAAATGGTGGTAGCCCAGCCAGCGGGGGTCAGTGGTTGAGCATTGACCCTCTGAACCAAGAGGTCAAGGTTGGATTCCCTGGAGGAGCACATACCCGGGTTGTGGGCCCGGGTTGTGGGCTCGATCCCCTGTGTGGAGCCTGCAGGAGGCAGCCAATTGATGATTCTCTCTCATCCTTGATGTTTCTCTCTCTCTCTGTCCCTCTCCCTTCCTCTCTGAAATCAATAAAAATTATTTTTAAAATAGTGGTAAAATATACGTAACATAAAGCCAACCATTTTATTTTATTTTTTTTAAATATATTTTATTGATTTTTTACAGAGAGGAAGGGAGAGAGATAGAGTTAGAAACATCGATGAGAGAGAAACATCAATCAGCTGCCTCCTGCACATCTCCCACTGGGGATGTGCCCGCAACCCAGGCACATGCCCTTGACCGGAATCGAACCTGGGACCCTTCAGTCCGCAGGCCGACGCTCCATCCACTGAGCCAAACCGGTTTCAGCTAAAAGCCGACCATTTTAAAGTGTGCAGTTTTGTGGCATTAAGGACCTTTGCCTTGTTGTGCAGATCTCAGCACCACCCGTCCCCAGAACCTGTTCCTCTTCCCCGACTGAAGCTCTGAACTGATTAAACACTGTCTCCGTCCCGCTGCCAGCCTGTGTGACAGTCCGAGGAGCCTCTCTCCCAAAAGGAGTGATACCGCATTTGTCTCTCAGTGACTGGCTTATTTCACATAGCATGGTGTCCTCAAGGTTCATTCGTGTAGTAGCGCGGAACAGAATTCCATTTCTTCTTGAGGCTGAATAATAGGGCACTGCGTGTGTATCTGCCAGTGTATCCATTCATCCTTCGACGGACGCTTGGGTTGCGACAACCTTTTGGCCGTTGTGAATAGCGCTGCTCTGGACGTGGGAGGACAAAGATCTGAGACCTGCTTTCACTCCTTTTGGGGCTACAGGCTCCTCTGGCAATTCTTTTTTTTTTTTAAATATGTTTTATTGATATTTTTACAGAGAGGAAAGGAGAGGGATAGAGAGTTAGAAACATCAATGAGAGAGAAACATTGATCAGCTGCCTCCTGCACACCCGCTACTGGGGATGTGCCCCCAACCAAGGTACATGTCCTTGACCGGAATCGACCCTGGGACCCTTGAGTCCGCAGGCCGACGCTCTATCCACTGAGCCAAACCGGTCAGGGCTCCTCTGGCAATTCTATGTTTGATTTTTGAGGACTCGCCATGCTCTTTCCTCAGTGGCTGAATCATTTTTTATTCCTACTAGCAACGCACAAGGGGTCCAGTTTCTCCATATCCTCACCACCACTAGTTATTTTCTGTATTTTGGACAACAGGCATCCTGATTGGTGTGACGTGTTATTTCTCTTGACTCACTTTCTCCCTCTTCATGCTGTTCTTCTTTCAACACAGGCCGTGGTCTTTGCCTTCCTTTGAGCTGCGGGGAGGCCCTGACATGTTAGGAGCGCGTCCTTCCTCCCTGGCTCCTGGCTGCCAGGGGAGGGGTTCTGGGGGCATCACGTTTCATTTCTTTAGTGAGTGCGGCGGGATGCAGGATCCGGAGGTTTCCAGAGGCCGCTCTGCTCCTGCGTTAGGGTCAGTGTGTCTGTGGCTCTCCTTCCATCCTCCCCTCGTCTTTTTAATTTTGAATGTGAGTTGGGGGACACAAGAGGGTAACAGCCGACCAGCAACTCAGTCAGACAGTGCTGGGCCCTTTGTGACTCTGAATGCAGGGTTCTGGGAGTAAACTTGCTCTGCCTATGGACCTTGACTGTGAGTGGGGTGTTCGGTGGCCTGACATCTGCTGAGGTCTGGCGGCAGAATTATAACGTCAGGGGCTATATATATATTATGCATACATACATATACATACACCAACACACACATGCAGGGGGTCCAAAGATACCGGCCTTGCCCGTATTGCTGAGTCCCAAACCTGGGGAGGAAATTGGAGGTTTATTTAAACTAAGGGCAGAGGCAGAGTCTTATCAGGTTGCAGAGTTGGAATGGGTAAGCCTTGGGCCGAGGGATTAAAACCACCAAACAAATAGACAACAACCAAAGCTG
>NW_006295816.1:6447841-6456822 GCF_000327345.1 Myotis davidii | reverse complement strand
GTGATTCACTGGGGCTGTGTCCCCAAGTGTTTCACGTGGGTGTGGAATTTCTGGGACAGTTTCCTGGCGCTCTCGGTAGAGAGGAAAAGAGTGACATCCAGATGGTGGGTATTTCATCTCGACCTTTGCACCTAGAAAATGTTTTCGATGAAATGCTGAATCCTGTGGGAAGTGTACGGTTCCGTTCTGTGTAACTGAGTAGGGCGCAGCCTTGTTCATATTCATTTCTTAAAACATAAAAATCTCCGTGACAGTCTGTCTAAACTGGAACACACTATTGATGTGTTTAAAGCCTCGGAGATGGGTGCTTTGTCAGTTTTGAACCGTGCAAAGAATTCCCGTTTATGTTATCATAACCTCACGTGGTTTTTAAGAGGATTACGTGAATTCATATGTGTGCTTGGCTCGGAGTGAGCATTTGTGTTAGCCATTATTATTGTTGTTATTGAGCTCCTTATGATCCATCCACTCATGCACAGATAATTTTGGGGCACATATTGTGTGCCATGCCTTCATTTTTAAAAAATATGTTTTTATTGATTTTATAGAGAGAAGAGGGAGAGGGGGAGAGAGAGAGAGAAACATTGATGAGACAGAAACATTGATCAGCTGCCTCCCGCCCATCCTTTGCTGGGTTTCAGCCCACAACCCTGGCATGTGCCATGACAGGGAATCGAACTAGTGACCTCTTGATGAATGGGAGGATGCTCCATCCCCTGAGCCACACCAGCAGGGCAACCATGCCTTCGTTTTTCTGATGCTAACAGGACTACTTCCCATGGCCTCAGGCAGTGCTGTGGCCATGGTTTTGGCCCAGCTGACAACTAACGTTCCTCCTTTGGCTTTGAGGAGAAAGGCCTTAGAGAAATCCCTTTAGACTTGGTGTTTGGACGCAAATATGAGGACATCTGCAAGGTCTGTTGTGGAAGAAGTGTTTGCTGTTAAATATTAGAGAAAAATCTTCCTATTTGAGAAAACAAGCAGAATAGTCGTACGATCACAGCAGCGGATAAGAAGGTGTGACAATATAAGCATTGGGGAAAATAGACTCACATGTTGACTGATGCTGTAGATGTGTTTATATAGTACTTGGAAGGTAGGAAAGGGTTCCTGTTATTACAAGAGAAATTACAAGTACAAGAGGAATGTTAGAGTAGTTGTTGAATGTTCCCTGAAAAAAAATGTTTAGCTGGGCTGCCTCTTGGGACTAGAAGAAAAATGACACTCATATGGAAGGGGATAAAGGACATCAGTATTCTTGGGAGATTGGTGATCTTATAATCAGACTTTTATCCTGCATGGTATACTGACCAGCATAATCAAACCCCAGAAGTTCCCCCACAGACCGGAAGTTACATCAACATTTGGTGACTAGGGCGGGAAGAGGATGCAGGTTGTAGAGTTTCCAAAGGGAAGGCCCATGGCAGGCAGGGTGTCATCAGCACAGGCGATGGCTTTCCCTGTGGCCCAGGCCTGTTGGTCCCAGGCCTCCTCCACGTCCAGGATGCCTGAGGCCTGCAGTGGAAGCTCTGACTTTCCTAAAGGTGAGAGAGGGCGGAGACCTCAACTGGGGAAGTGAGTGATTGTGTAGAATGGGAAGAAGTGGAGTCCTTTGAGTGATGTCGAGGAGATAAAGCTGGCTTTTGGAAGAGATAGTGGTAGGGTAAGGGAGGGGCGGAGTCAGGGATGAGGTTGAGAGTTCTGAATTGGACTCACATCACTCAGTTGTGCAGGGGTGAGGACCTGAAGGATCCTGTTCTGAGTGGGCTCGTGAAATTTCCAAGTGGAAATTTAGGACTTCATTTAGGGCAGTGGGCCACCTGGGCCTGGGGCTTGGAAGAGAGACTTGAGTGTGAGGTGAGGGTTTGGGGTGTATACCTGTGGACAGTAGAGGTATCAGGTATAGAAGAATTCACAGAGGACTGAGCAGAGGTTGACCAGAAGGAGATCAGAAGTGCTGCGGGGAGAGAATGTTCCTTCAATGAAGGGTGGGGCTCATGGGGTCACCGTGCTGTGAGAGGCCAAGTAAGATAAGGGCTCAAATGTTCTGTGGGTTTGTTTACACATGGTAGGTGTGCAAATATTTGTAGACTTGACTGCTCGGTTTTCCATGGTTCCGAGGAGACACTGGCTTAGCTTTGTAAACATCTTATGGTAACATCTTGACCACGAGGGTCTCACCGTGTTCATGAAAGTTTGCACATGTCCTTGCCAAGTATCCTGTGTCCATATTCTACGAGTTCCTGGAACGAGTGAGCTCAGAATTAGAGATTTTAGTATACTTTCTTGTGATGCTTACACATCTTACTCGAGGGTTTATCTTTCGTACCATCAGAATTACAGACTCATGGTAAAATTGGGAGGAAATTAGCAATTGCTTGTTTTAGCAAAGATACTTCTGCAGCCCCATTAGAAGGGATAAAATAAGAAGTTAACAGTACCAGCTTTTGGTGAGGATGTGGAACAAAAGGAAGCCTCATGCACCACACACAAAAAAGACCAACCACTTGGAAAATCGGCGTTATTTACTAAAGCTGCACCTGTATTTTGTGACCCAGTGATTCACACTTGGGTTTATATTCAACAGAAACAAGGGCTGTGTACTTAGTTCACACAGCTTTACTCGTGTTAGCCCCAGACTGGAAAAAAAAAACACCCCAAATGTCCATTAACTGGTGACTGTATGAACCAATGAGCATATATCCACACGATGGAATGCTACTCAGCAACGAAAAAGGAGTGAAACACTAATACATGCAACAAATGGATGAAATTTACAGACAAAATGTTGAGCAACAGTGGATAGAGCGTCGGCCTGCGGACTGAAAGGTCCCAGGTTCAGTTCCGGTCAAGGGCATGTACCTGGGTTGCGGGCACATCCCCAGTGGGAGATGTGCAGGAGGCAGCTGATCGATGCCTCTCTCTCATTGATGTTTCTGACTATCTCTCTCCCTTCCTCTCTGTAAAAAATCAATAAAATATATTTAAAAAAAACGTTGAGCAAAAGAGGCCAGACATGCCCTGGCCGGTGTGGCTCAATTGGTTGGAGCATCAGCTTGTGCCCTGAAAGGTTACTGGTTTGATTCCCGGTCAGGGCACATCCCCAGGATGTGGGTTCCATCTCTGGAGGGAACACATACAGGAGGCTACTGATCGATGTTTCTCTCTCTCTCTCTCTCTCTCTCTCTCTCTCTCAAATTAATAAAAAAACAAACATATCCTTGCATGAGGATTACAACCAAAGAGGCCAGACATAAAAGCATATACATAATGTATGATTTTATTTTCAGGAAGCTCAAAACAGACCAAACTATCCTGTACTAAGTGTCAGAATGCTGATGGTTACCAGTGAGGGAGTCATGGGGATACAAGGTGCATATGTAAGTAAAAATGAACAGAGCTGGATGCGTAAGATAATGAAAGGTCCAGTTAATTTGGTAACTGTTAGATTTTAATGCAACATGGTATGAAATATTTGTTCTGCAGAATTTCCCTGTGTTCATCCCATCCTCCCCTTTGGAGTCATTTTAATGAAGGCTGGGTGTTCATTCTTTCTTCCCTGCCTCACCAGGATGTACGTTGTGCCAGAGCTGGGATGAGGGTGACGTAACTGAGGTGCCTGTTTAAGGCACAACATTTAAGGGGTCAGGCAGAACTGTTGCCCCAAATTTAAGTAATCGAGATACAGATTTTAGTACAATATTTTAAAAAATCCAAGGCCAAAAAAGTGAACCAAATAGCAACATTTTTCATGAAGACGGATTGGTGTGACTGAATTTCCCTTTTGCATTGGGTTCTACGTGTGCCCTTGTGAGGCCCTGTGTGGGCCCGGAGATGGAGCCAGGAGGACTCCCGAGGACTTGAGAGCCGCGGACTCGGCCTGGGTGGGTGACTTCACGAGTGAAAGGGAAAGAACAAAGCCGATAGGTAAAGACTGAAATAGAAATTGACCATGTTCACGCGTTTAGTGTTTCGTGAATGGAAGCAACTCTGTTGTGTCTGGGGAGGATTCTTCTCTGTATATTAAACATCCCAACCAAAGGGAATAACACTGTGTGAAAGGACTCAGAGTCCTTAAAATCCAGGAATTGCTCTCGAAGTTTTTGTGAATTTTGCAGTGGCGTCGTAACTCACGGCCAGAGGGGCCTCGGTGTTACAACAGGAAGTTGTCCAGGCTTAGAGAACTCACTTGCGGCGTTAACATGGCATAAAAACCCTGTCTTTAGTGTGTAACGGTGTTCAGCAGTAAAAAGAAGTTAATGATTGCCCACCTTTCAGGAATCAGGCGATTGCTGGTGACATAATTGCCTGGTAGGCAGGGATGGAACCCAGCAATTTCCTAGCCTCGGTCCTGCTCGCTGGCCAGCACATCCATGCCGCCAAGTGTGGCTTCTGAAATGCGGCCTTCGTGGTCTTTTTCTGGTGAATAAGCAAGGTCGTGTGTCATGTCCGATCGGCTCTTCCTTGCGGTCAGGATGTGTCGCCTGGACTGAGAGAGAGAGAGAGAGAGAGATCCCAGATTTTTCAGCTCCTCTTCCAATTGCTGTGGATACAGTATCGGTGCAAACCGGAGTCTCTTCTCCATCACTTTCCACTCGGCTTCCCCTTAACGCTGAAATCCACCCCCTTCCTGATGTAAGGTGCAGTGCCTGTAAGTGCCGGAGGGCTTTCAAAAGTGTGCAGCTTCGGGAATAAGTTTCAGAAAACCACACCAGAAAGGGTTAAAACTTTTCCACTTTGTAAACCCCAGTTCTTTGTTCACATCCCCGCCCCTTTCCAACCTCACTGTGCATGGTTTCCTCCTAGCAACAGGCCCTGGTCGGTGGGGAAGTCAAGCCAGGCTGACAGCCTGCCTGTCAGAGACTGTCCTCCCCTCCCCGTGAGTCACCAGGGCTCCCGGAGGGGCCTGTGCCCTGCACCCTGTCTGCAGGACACCCTGGCTGCCTTAGCGGCCTTTCGTTGCATGTGGGCTTTCATTAGCAGTTCCATTTCTGTAATAGAGAGTGGACGGCTCAGATCTTCTGTGTGTGTTAGCTTTGCTAAGTTGTACATTTCAAGGAGTTGGTCCGTTTCCTCGAGGGTGTTGAATTTATTGGCATAACTGTGATCCTCGTACTGAAGGTCTGTAGTGATGCCCCCATGTTTTATTTCTGATGCTTGCCTTTCGAGTTAGGAACGCATCTGTTCACAGCGACTGGGTCCAGTGACTTCGCTCAGGAAGATGGTGGGGGTGGTTTAAGGAAAGGGAGCCTGGAGGCCTGGGGGTGGGGGGTGGGGAGAGGGGAGAAGCTGGCCTGTGGAGGAGGGCAGAGGGCAGGGCAGGCCCTGCCTTGGCGCCTCCTCTCTCTGGAGAAGGAGCGGTCACGTGGGTGGTGAGCTCATTAGGCTGGGGACACCAGCTGTGCTATTATTAGGGCTGTTAAAGTCCTCAGCAGATGTTCTGAGGCCCGGTTCCAGCCTGGTTCGCTTCCCACATATGGCCTCATACAGTGCGTGGCAGAAGAGCCGCTCGGGAACAGATAGCTTTTCCGTGAAGCACATCACGCTTTCTTCCCATGAACGTTTTCCTTTTCTTTCTCTTTGTCAGGTTTCTCTTTCTCTGGCTCTGTTTTCTCTGTTTCCTCTCTCTGTGCCTTTCCCCCTCTGTCTCTGTCGCTCTGTCTTCTTCTGTCTTTCTCTCTGCTCCGTCTCTCTTTCCTCTTTCTATTTCTGTGTTCTTCTCACCCCCCTTTGCCCCCCTCCCTCCCATTCTTCCCCTTTTCCTCCTTCACAGGCCTCTGTATTTACCGTAACCCTGTGCGGACATCCTGGGGCATGAAGAAAGCTTGCCCCAGTGAGTTCACAGTGAACCACGACCTGTTGTAGAAAATAAAAGGAGTGCAGGTAAGTCCGAGGGTGCCCACACTCTGGAGATTGTTTTAAATGGCACAGTTGGCTTCTGTGGCTTTAGGGCCCAACAGCCTGATGAGCCAGCGCTGGGGGGCACACGGGTTATTTTTGTTTATCCTCACACGTGGGTTGTGCGTTGTTGGTTTGGCTGACGACCTCTCTTGCCACTGCTTCCTGGATCTCACCGATCAGCCTTTATCAGGAAGCTGTCTGTGGCCCTTCCCTGTCCCTGCATTTTCATAGGAACCCATGTCTCCACCTACAGCACAAGGTGCAGTCAATGTCAGATGGACTTCGTGGTTCTGGGACTGAATTTCACCGCCAGTATGCTGTGAGGTGGCATGACCTCAGTGCTAGTCTTCAAAGCTCAGGGTTACGCAAGCTTCATTATAGAAGTTTCCTCCTGTTTATTCCAAAGGACTGATCTTTTTATATATTTACATTATGTTTGTGGCCATGATGCCAACATCTCATATTGTTATCCTATATAATAAAAGGCTAATATGCAAATCGACCAAACGGCGGAACGACCGGTCGCTATGACACGCACTGACCAGCTGGGGGCAGATGCTCAACATAGGAACTGCCTCCTGGTGGTCGTTGCGTTCCCACAGGGAGAGTGCCACTAAGCCAGAAGCCGGGCTGACAGCTGGCGAGCACAGTGGTGGTGGCGGGAGCCTCTCCCACCTCCACAGCAGCACTAAGGATGTCCAACTGTTGGCTCCCCCAAGGGGGTCTGGACTGCGAGAGGGTGCAGGTGGGACTGAGGGACCTCCCCTGCCCCCGAGTGCATGAATTTCATGCACTGCGCCTCTAGTTAAAATATAATGAAGCAATACATGTATGCATTAGTGTCATTTCTTACTCCAATAATGGCTACAGCTATCAGAAGTAGTTTTAAGAAAAGATTCTATAACCTGGGCACTTTTCTTTAAAAGAAAAAAAATTCTCTTTCAGATTTTAAACATGATTGAGTTGTTAAAAAGGATTTTTTTAAAAAGCCCAAAAGCCGAACTCTGGCGTGAGATCAGCATGAGCAGAGAAATACTGAACTGGGCAACTACATTTTCACAGTGATGTCTCTGCTAATTCAGAGCTTGGGAACGAACAGCAGGAACGGCCTTTCTTCATTTCCCCAATTAACTTAACCTGAGGGAGGGGATGACGAAGCAGGAAGCCCGTTCTCACAGCGGCAGCCCCCGCCGGTGGGTGCAGGGATCGGAGCTCCAGGCCACACGGTCAACATGTGTCCGTGCGCAGCCCAGTGTGTTTGCTGAGTGGTTTCTGCTTATTCCAGAACGATGGCTGGTTCTGCTTTCGTAGGTTTTCTACAGGTAAGAGTCACCTGTGGTGGGAGGCAGGGCGTTCTTGGCCGAAGGAGGAGCTGGAGATCGATTTAGGACAATTGCTGAGTATGTGTTGAGTTTCTTTTTTGGGCCAGGCATCGAGGCAGGACAGTAACGGGACCATCCAGGTCTGGGGACAGGAGGACACAAAAGAGTAACAGATGTAGGTATGGACGAGGGGAGATAGATGTGCGTAGGGGGATGGCCGCAAGGGCATGTGTAGGGAGGCTATGGCTGAGCAGGCACCTAATAATGGTGGCGAACCTTGGGAAAAAGGGAGGCAGAACATTCTAGGCGAAGCAGACAGCAAATGGTGAGGCCTCTGCCAGAAGGCCAGTGTGGCTGGAGTGCAGGGAGCCCCTGGAGAAATGGACATAGATGGGGGGGTGTCTGGGCAGGCCTGCCTCCCGCTGGCCTGCTGGGTAGTGGTCAGGAGTTGAGGTTTTGCTCTGAGTGTGATTGGAAGGAAGGTGCCGGAAGGTTCTGAGCAGGGGAGGGGCATGAATGGACTCACCTCTTTCACGGGTCCCCCTGCTGCTGTGCGGAGAGCCAGGGCATGGGAGCAGGAGCAGAAGCTGGGAGAGCCGAGAGGGTCTGGTGTGGGTGCAGGCCCAGCGGAGTGCTGGCAGCCAGTGGAAGGGGGTGCTGTGTGCTGGGTCGCAGCTCAGCACACCTGGCTGTGGTTGAAGAGCCGGGCAAAGAAGAATCTAAATGGTTTCAGGATCTGGGGTTCCTTCTCTCCCTGCAAGGCCATGGCTGGGGAGCAAGTCTGAGCTGCGGAGGGAGTGAGGGGTTCGGCTCCCCCACCCGCTGGCCAGGAGTGTCCAAGCTTGCAGTGTAGCAGGTTCCCTGGCACAGCTGTGCTGATGTGCCAGTCAGTCAGCCGCCGAGGTTTCCAGTGAGGAGCCTGGAGGGTGCGTCCCCTCGGAATTCGAAGTGTTTGAGGACAGAAGATCACGCCGTTCCTGGTGGAGCGTGGTCAGGACAAGCAACACAAGAGCCGGGTTTATTCTGGGGCTGCAGGAAGTGAGGCGGACGGGTGCATCGGTGATTCCAGAATGTGCCCTTGCTTTCCAGGCAGTGGCCTCGGGCCCGTGTTTCCTGTGCGCAGCCCAGAGGGGCTGCCGGGGCCCGTGCAGTGTACGGCCCGGCCAGTCCCTCCAAGAATGGCGTGAAGTTCTAGGATTACAGCTCCAGTTCCCCTCCAGTGTGTCACCTGGGGGGAAGTGACACTTCTTCCCAACCTCTGAACTCTTCTAGGCCTTTCCACTCTGTCTTATTGGCGTCTGAACCAATAAATACCAAATTACTACGAACCAGATGACTGCCGACGACTGTTTTCTTTATTGATATTGGCCACCGGCCTATCGTACTATTTTATTTTGTCTCTTTTTTTATCGCCCCAGGACTGTGACACCAATTTTTTAAAAAATTTATTATATATTTTTAATTGATTGCAGAGAGAAAGGAAAGGCGAGGGAGAGAGATGGAAACATCCATGATGAGGGAGAATCATTGATCACCTGTCCCCTGCCCACCCCCCTACTGGGGATCAAGCCTGCAACCTGGGCATGTGCCCTGACCAGGAATTGAACTGTGACCTCTTGGTTCATCGGTTGATGCTCAACCGCGGAGCGGCACTGGCCGTGTGACACCGATATGTTGTAATTCTGTTAAACCAGTGTGCTGGGTCCCTGTCCTTCACATGAAGCTCCGTTGTCATTGCCCTGCAAACAGGCTGCTTTG
>NW_006295816.1:6446035-6447798 GCF_000327345.1 Myotis davidii | reverse complement strand
ACCAAGTCAGCTCTTTTAGAAATGTGAATTCCGGGCGCCCGTTTCCTTAAAAACTGCCGTGCCCACGTGTTTGTTCTGGAACGATTAGCGCGTCGCACTCCAGGCTCTTTTTAAAGGGCTCCGGGTAATTACTCGGCCCCGTCTCAGCGAGGACAGTAAGCCATTCAGGAGGATGCAGCTCGGTAGCCAGCAGCGGGTGGCCTCTGACCAGACCCCTCCTCCCGGGAGATGGAGCGAGGGGCAATTAGAGAGCCCTCGCAGGGGGACAAGTGGTTGCTGGGGCATAAATAATGCAATCTACGCTGTCTGTGCACGCCACCGGACCCGGCGACTCGGTGTTGGGAAGCCTGAACCTCAGCTTTGGGGTCCGGCTTATTTGGGCCGCGTGGCTTTGGGGAAATTCTTAGGCGCAGTCTTCCCAACAACTATAGAGTAAGACTGTGTAGTGTGACTGGGGGCTCAGGAGGTGATGGATGCATGGGAAGGCGTGTCTGGTTCTGGTTTGTCGGCGGCTGCGTGAAAGGGGCCGGGGACGTTTCGTTACATCATCGTCTTCCTCTTCCTCTCTGCCTGGGGAAACGGAGCCCCGGGCATTCCACTCAAGGTCATGTTCCCTTGTCCTGCTTCGGTGGCGTTCAGGATTCTGATGACTTACCTCGCGCCTTCACCATCTCTTTTTTTAAAAAAGTATATTTTATTGATTTTTTTACAGAGAGGAAGGGAGAGGGATAGAGAGTTAGAAACATCGATGAGAGAGAAACATCTATCAGCTGCCTCCTGCACACCCCCCACTGGGGATGTGCCTGCAACCAAGGTCCATGCCCTTGACTGGAATCGAACCTGGGACCCTTGAGTCCGCAGGCCGATGCTCTATCCGCTGAGCCAAACTGGTCAGGGCTCACCATGTCCTCTTCAGGGGTGGCTCCTCTGCCCTGCTTCGCCCAGCGCCCCGATGACAGCCCGGGCTGTGCCGTCTCCTGGAGTTACCCATCCCCCCTCTGAAACCCTGAGCAGAACCAGCCTGCCCCCCCGAGCTCCCGGCCTCCCAGCCCTTTGCACACATCCCCTGTCCGTCCAGGCTTCCCCCCTCCACACCGTCTCGTCGCCACCGAGCACCGTTGTCCTCCCGTGGCCCCGGCTGGCAGAGGCTGCCCCTGCCTGGGAGGGCAGCTGGGGAGACGGCACGGTCACCTGCCGCCCAGCAGGAGGCCCCTGTGACACGGAGGCTGGGCCGTGGGCTCTCCCTGGGGTTGTTTTGTTTCCATAGGCTTCTCTCTCTGCCCGTGGCCACAGGGACTGTTCCAGACGATCCATGTCTTTCTCAGACACCTCCCTCTTCCTTCCCAGCCTCCTGTCCAGCGCCCTTTCTTTCGTCCCTCTTCCTGTTAAGTGAACGGGGACCCTCTTCCTGCCTGCGGCTGATGGGCTCCTGGTGGGTCCCCTCCTCTGCCACCCTCTCGGGAGTGGCGCTTGCTCACTCAGCCCTTTTCTCTGTCTTCAGCCGCCTCTTGTCTGGACTCCACCACCGTCTGTAACTGGCTCACTTCTCCCTGGTCTTTCTAGACCCCATGTCTCTCCAGCCATAGCTCCCTCGCCCCTGCCATGCCAGCTACTCGGAAGCGTCCTCTGCCTGCCTCCCTGGCCCTATTGCCACCAGGCACCTGTGCCCGTCCCTCCACCCCCACCCGCCCAGTGAACTGGGTGCTAAGTCCAGGGCACACCTGCTGGTCCTGGCACTGACCTTTGCCAGCACAGTCTAGATT
>NW_006295816.1:6442994-6445929 GCF_000327345.1 Myotis davidii | reverse complement strand
TACGCTCTCCGGGCTTTCCTACTGCTTCCCCCAAGGCCTCCTCGGGCTGAAGGCGCCCCTGCCCCCAGTTAGCCTGCGAGTGCTGGTGTCCGCGGGATGGGGCACCTCAGTGAGCCCCTTGCCTTGCACCTGTTTGCCTGCTGCCTGCCCAGGGCACACCTCCAGGTTCAGGTGCACAAACGCTGCTCAGCTCCTCACCACCACCACCATCGTTGCTTCCCCCCTCCAACCCCCTGCACCAAATAAAGGGTCCCTGAGCGCAGTCACATGGCGGGCACCACGGCACTCAGCTGCCCGGGCAGGAACCTGGGCCTTTCCCGACTCTCCATTTCTCACTCCTGCTCCTTCCCAGCCATGGCCTCCCAGATCTCCCAGAATGCCCTGCTCTGCTTGGCTGCTTTGATATTTATTCTACTGCTAAGTGACCTTTCCAAAGTGCAGATCAGATCCCACCACTTCCCTGCCGAAAGCCTGCTCAGGAGCTCCCCAGGGGGCCCAGGAGGCTGCTGCCCCTCCCTGCCTTGCTGAAGCCCTCCCCAGTCTCTCCTGTTCCCTGACCTGCGTCCTCTCCCTCCTCTGGGCCTTTCTCTCTGCTGCTACCTCTGCCTGAGGATCCTGCACCCCCACCCCACCACCCCCTTCTCTGCGTGGCCTGTCCTGGCAGCCTGGCTGATTCCTGCTCAGCTTTTAGGTCTGGGCTGAGGTTGGCCCGGGAAGCTTTTCCTGGCCCCAGGTTACCCGTCTGTGTCAGCAGTTTTCCCCGTGGCTTATCACTGCTGATATTTTTGCCTCTGGCCCTAGAAGGTAAAGAGCATCCGTGAGAGGCTTCAGTTGGACAGAGCAGGGCATGCAGGCGTCTGAGCCAGCACTGGGCACCTGACCCAAGGGGAGCAGCTTGTGGAGACCAGTTCCTCCCCACAGGCCGCTAGTCCCACCAGGGCAGGGATTTTTGTTGGATTCGTTTTCTGCTGTGTTCCCAGTATTTATACACACACACACTTCAACAGCTGATAGCTCAACCTTGAAAATGAAACGTATTTTAATAAACACTGCTTGACAACTATTCAAAGTGTGTGTATACATTTTGGGGGATACCATAAATATATATTTATTATATATTATATATATTATTGATGTTAGAGGAAGGAAAAGAGAGAGTGAGAGAGAGAGAAAGAGGAACATCTATGTGAGAGAGAAACATCGATCAGTTGCCTCCAGAATGTACCCAACTGGGGATCGAACCTGAAACTTGGGTGTGTGTCCTGACCAGGAATTGTACCGCCACCTTTTGGTGTACAGGACTGCGTTCCAACCAACTGAGCCATACCAGCCAGGGCCGTTCCCAGCATTAACAGAGGCAGACAGTAGTGCCTGGCACATAGTAGGTGCTCAATAAATAGTGATCGAGTGAGACTGAAGAGCCGAGGTGAACTTTTCCATCTAAACCCGGGCAGTGTTCATGATGCCAGCTTAAGTGCTGTGCCTCGGCCAGGCAGACCGAAGGGCACAGATGTGGAAATGGGCCGGTCCCCTGGGGCTGGCATCCTCTGTGCTTTTCTCCCCCTTCCTGGACCTTTTAAAATCACAAGTTGTAATCACCAGAGCCGTGTAACAAATTCCTGGGGCAGGAGAGAGCCGCGGCAGCTCTGACTCATGTGGCAGCGGGGGGAAATGGACATGTTTCTGGTCCTGAGAGTGAGAGGCAGTGTCTCCTAACTTCCCAACAGGCCTCCCTCTGTACGTCCACGTGTCTCTTAACCGTCCGGGGCGGTGATGATCCTTTGAGATGCACCTGGCAGACGGCGCAGTAGGTAGCGCTGTGGAACCGCAGAGCGGAGGTGCTGTCGTGTGACACAAACGGAGCTGCTTTTACAGTTTTAGGATCCCAGTTACCAGTCAGGGGAGGTTCTTCGTCACTCACTCGTTGAACATATATTCACGGTGCGCCCGCTTTCTACCATGTTCTTTAACGAGCTCCTTCCCAGGTTTATGGGCTTCGTTCTCAGCCTTTCCTCCAAGTTGACCCGAGGCTGCCGAAGGCCAGGGCTTCATCTCTGATGTTCCCTGGGGAGGCCGAGCCCCTGGCCCAGCATTTTTGTTGAGTGAGTGGCAAGCAGGTGGCTGAGCATGGTGGGCAGACGGGCAGCCCCTCCCCTGGAGGGATGGACAGGCCATGAGGACGCCCATGTATGTGATTTCACAAGCACATGCAAAGGTGTGACTGAGCGAGAGGCCACTGTGCCGGAGTTTGGGAAGGCTGCCCTAGCGGAAAGGTGCCCAGCCCGAGGGAGGGGGCAAGGCCATTCAGATGGAGGAGCGGCACGGTCCATGTCGGGGGAGCTGGTAGAGGCACCGGCCAGAGCGACCTCTGCAGCATCTCCCCCTGCCTCTCCCACCTGCCCCTCCCGACTACATGACAAGGACAGGTAGCATTTACTGTTGACATGGACTGTAGCATTTTTATCCTCCCAGTTACACCCCCGGCCCGAGGTGAGTCTTGAGAAACCAATTAGAGGTTGAGTCCAGGTTGCCGAGCTGGCTGGGTGAGGGGTTCGGGTCCTGGTGGCCTCACTACAGAGCCCAGGCCACTCCTTCTCGAGATGAGATGCGTTGTGTGTGGTGGTCCTGGGTCCCCGAGAGGTGATTCGAAGGGAGGCTGCAGAGAGAGCTCTGGGACCATGTGCAGCGAAAGACGAGGTTATACTACCCTCGGCAACGTGCCTGGCCAACGCGTGGATGCGCTGCCTCATCTAAAGGGGGAACTCCGATGGGTGGGAGACAGCAGGTGAGAGCTTCACAGAGGTTTACAACCCGCAGGTTAACACAGAAGCTTCAAATATTTCAAATAGACCCCTTCTAGGTGCTGGGGTTGGGTCAGGAATGCTGAACTGGTTTTCCCTGGACCACAAGACCAAGGGTACACGGATTAAAAAGT
>NW_006295816.1:6436692-6442886 GCF_000327345.1 Myotis davidii | reverse complement strand
TTCCTTCTCAGCATTTTGTAGATTTAGCTCTTATAGTGAGGACTCTCATCCATTTTGAGTAATTTTTTTCTGTGTGGTGTGAGGTAGGAGCCCACTTGGTTGTTTTGCAGGTGGATATCCGGTTGTCCTGGCACCATTTGTTGAAAGGACTTTTCTTTCGAAAATCAGTCGACCATAAATGTAAGGGTTTATTTCTGAGCCCTCATTTCTGTTTCATTGATCTGTATATCCTGATACCAGTACCACACCTGTTGAATGCTGTAGCTTTGCCATGAGTTTTGAAATCAAACAGTGTGAGCCCTCCAGCTTTTTCTTTTTCAAGATTATTTTGGCTATTCTGGATCCCTTAGCATTTCCATTTGAATTTTAAGATTAACTTGTTAATTTTAGCAGACAAAGGCAGCTGGGATTTTTGAGCGGGGTGGCATGGAATCTGAGATAAATTATGGGAGTGTTATCATCTTAACAATATTAAGTCTCCTCATTTTATTTAGATATTCTTTCACATCTTTCTACAGTGTTTGTAGTTTTCAGTGCACAAGTCTTGTACTGCTTTTGTTAAATTTATATCTAAGTATTTGATTCTTTTTGATGCTACTGTGTAAATGAGGTAGTTTTCTTAATTTCATTTTTGAAATGTTTATCGCTCGTGTATAAGGAATACAACTGATTTTTGCTCACTGATCGTGTATCCTGCAACCTTGCTGACCTTGCTTATTCCCATAGTTTTTTAGTAAGTTCCTTACGATTTTCTATATGTAAGGTCGTCATATGCAAACAGAAATAGATTTCCTTCTTTCTTTCCAACCTGAGAGTTGTTTATTTCTTTTTCTTGCCTACTTGCTCTGTCTGGAACCACTAGTGCAGTGTGGAGTAGAAGTGGCAAGAGTGGACAGCATTATCTTTTTCCTGATCATAAGGGAGAACAGTCATTCATTCTTTCACTACGAAGTTTGATGTTAGCTGTGGATGTTTCATAGATGCTTTTTATCAGGTTCAGGAAGTCCCCTTTTAATTCCTACCTAGTCTGATGAATGTTTTAGCATGAAAGGTTGTTACAATATGTCATTTTCGGATCATTACCTTACTACTTTTTTATATTATTTCCAGGACTTCCATTAAGTGAAAATATTTCTCCCTGAAATAGAGACTCCTGAGACGAAATCGCCTCTGCTTACAAATTGTGTTTTCTTGAACGAAAATTCTGTGTGTTTTCTCTTTTGGGACACAAACCAGTGAAAGTGAGTGCTCCACCAAGCTCATGTCCCAGGGCAGGAACACAGTTCTTCGTGTTGATGGTCAGTGGGCTGTTCCACTGTCTAGGGCTGAGCATCTGTTGTTGCCACTGCTCTGATGACTGTCTCTGATATTTAAGTGGGCCCTCACCTGTCTGGTCTGGAAGTGTTGCACATTCTACCTATCTCCTTGTCTCATCTGTTAAAAAGAGTGAGGGTGCCCTGGCTGGTTTGGATCAGTAGATAGAGCGTTGGCCTGAGGCGTGAGGAGTCTGGGATTCGAGTCTGGTCAAGGGCACGTGCCCAGGTTGCAGGCCCGATCCCCAGTAGGGGGCGTGCAGGAGGCAGCCGATCCGTGATTCTCTCTCATCATTGATGTTTCTATCTCTCTCTCCCTCGTCTTTTCTCTCTGAGATCAATAATATGGATATGATTATGATGGTCCTGGGTTCTTTCCACTACAAGATGTTGGCCTCTGCTAAGAAAGCACTAGGAAGGATGCTTATGTGGAATTTGATCCCAGGAAGGCTGCTTAGAGTTCTTCCTGATCTTTCCGCCCGCTTTGGGGTGAGGATTAGTGTATCTGCCACCTTTCCTGTGGATTTATGGGCCGCAGCCTAGCAACCATGTCATGGCACTCAGCTGCCTGTCTCTGCTTTGTTCCCCCCACCCCCCGCCTCCTGTCCTTCCCCCTCCTCCTACCCCTCTTCTTCAGTCCTTTACCCATTGTCTCTTCTTTTGCTCCCTCCCTGCTCCTCCCTCCCTCCCATCTCCCCTTTCTCCCCTGGCCCCTTCTTTTTTCTCTTCATAGTACCCTCCTCCTGACCCCTGCCCTCCTCCTTCCCTCTCTATCTTGGGAGGCCTTTGTCCTTGCTCTGACTCCAGCCCCTCCACCTGCCAACCCCCCAGCCCCGTGAGCAAACCTCTCCAGTTTCTGATGGATGTTGTCTTTGGCGTTTTGCCTGTGGGTTTCTCCATTGCAAGCCGGTGCGGCCTGTTTCCTCCATGGAGGTTGGGAGTAAAGGGGACCCCAGGTTTCATGGGCTCAGACAGGCTCTGTCGGCAGGGTTTGGCCATTTCTGAGCCAGGCCCTGGCTTTGCTCCTGGCTGTCCCCGGTTCTCACAGTGGCCAGAGAGGGAGGCAGGAGCTCCCCTCTCTCCTCCCCCAGGGCACTCGGATTTGGAAGAGGACCATGCGGAGGCCTCTAAGGAGCTCTTGATAACTTGATGGACAGGTGCCTTTGTGGCCCTTTAAAATGCCTTTGGTTGGCAGCATGCTGTATATCTATATATATAAAAGCCTAAGCAACCAAATGACCGAACGACCAGTTGCTATGACGCTCACTGACCACTGGGGGCAGACACTCAATGCAGGAGCTGGCCCCTGGTGGTTCGTGTGCTCCCATAGTGGGAATGCCTCTCAGCTGACCAACAGGCGCCAGACGCAGGGCTCACAGCTGGCCGCTGCAGCCTGGAGACCACAGTATAGCGGCAGCGAGCCTTACGAGCCACGGCGGCAGCAGGTGCAGCAGGGCCAGGATGAGCAGGAGCGGCAGGCAGTGTTGGACTGCAGGCTTCAGCCCGATCGCCGCAGGCTATGCTGAGGGACCCCACCAGTGCACGAATCCGTGCACCAGGCCTCTAGTTTTAAATAAAACAAAATGTTTGTTTTGACCATAATTTAATGTTTTGCAAATGGAAACTCAAGTGTTCACCATCTGGTTGTGATTTTCTGTCCTGTTCTCCCAAAGTGGGTTGATTTAGGATGAAAAGGGTGGCCGCTCACCAGCTAGTTCTCTTGGCTTGCTGGAGCCCAGATGCTCCCAGGCTCTGGGCTAGGGAGAAACCCCCCCCATTCAGGTAGCTCCAGGCACTGGGCTGTCTTAGATTTTGAACCTTAAAACTGATGTTGGATTTTTTTTTGTAATTTAGTTTCTTATTAAATTTATTGGGGTAATATATATATTTTTTACTAGTTTAATTTAAAAAATGTTTTTATCAATTTTTAGAGAGACAGGGAGGTAGAGGGAGAGAGTTCAAAACATCAGTGATGAAAGAGAATTCATTGATCAGCTATCTCCTGCACGCCCCCTACTGGGATCTAGCCCGAAACCCCAGCATGTGCCCTGACCAGGAATTGAACCATGACCTCTTTGTTTATGTGTCAATACTCAACCACTGAGTCACACCGCCTGGGCTATTGGGGTGATATTGATTGAGAAAATCATGTAGATTTCAAGGGTACAGTTCTACAATACATCATCTGTATATTGTATTATGTGCCCGCCACCCAAAGTCAAATCTTCTTCTGCTGTTGGGATTTTAAAATAATGTTTTATCAGTTCTCCTTCAGTGTCTTACTCCCCTCCCCCATCTACTTTTCAGGCTTTTTTTTTTTAAGGCCATTCGAATATTGTGTTATGCGGAAGGCGTTTTCTCCCTACGAGAGAGCAACTTTCCTAGAAAGTAGAGTCCAGAAATCGGATTCGGCAGCACAAGTTTCAACTTGCTGTGCCAGGAGGTTGGACTGTGGCGTCAGGCCGCCCAGGTCCAAGCCCTCCCCTCCCCCTTGCCCCTTGCCAGCTGTGTGGCTGGTGCCTAAACCTGTGAAGTCTCCTGGGTAGGACCCGTGGGTGCCATCTTCCTCGGGTGCTGAGGGTTAAGTGCTTACTAACAGATGCTCTCTCCTAGTTATTCAGAGACTATTAGGAACAGTGGCCCAGCCATTGAAACAGCCACACGTTTGCTGCCAATTATTTCTCATTTTCTTTCCCGTGCTCTGTTTTTTCACTTGAATTACATGATGTTCTGGATTTTCAAGTTAGAGCCAAGTTGAAGAAATTAGAGCCGTGGAACCAGTTCACCGGGAGAACATAAAATCTTTACCAGCGGATGCCAGCACGTTTCTTATGTAGTTTTTAAGAGGTGGCAGTTTTGAAATGTGATGATTAAAGTTTCTGCACGCGGAGGCCTATCGCTGCTGTCAGCCTCCGGCGAGGACGCGTTGTGTAGCGCATAGTGTCTCTGTAAACGTTTACCTTTCCGGTTGTATCCTTGATCAGAAGCTGGACCCGTACCTTCATTTAGGGAAACCTGCCGTGGAAACTGTTCCGGAACAGAAGTTTCAAAGGTGGAACTACAGTGCCACTCGATTCTTTTAAGCGGGATCTGAATGTCCTCCATGAGGGTGGGGTAGCCATGCATCTAATCCAGGGGTGGGCAAACTTTTTGACTCGAGGGCCACAATGGGTTCTTAAACTGGACCGGAGGGCCAGAACAAAAGCATGGATGGAGTGTTTGTGTGAACTAATATAAATTCAAAGTAAACGTCATTACATAAAAGGGTACGGTCTTTTTTTCAATAGTTTTATTCATTTCAAACGGGCCGGATCCAGCCCACGGGCCGTAGTTTGCCCACGGATGGTCTAATCCAAGGAGGGGAAAACAGCCGTAGCTCCACGCTGATGCTTCAGATGAAGGTCCGGAGGCTGAGTGTCCTGGATTCTGGATTCACTGCCCTGGTTGGGCCCCCAGACGAGGCCCCAGATCTCACCCCCCCAATCTGCAGTTGTCCTGGGAGCCCGAGGCCTTGCCTTCTGGCTTCCACTCTTAGCCAAGACTCCTTCACCTCGGAGGGTTAGAAATCAGGCCGTTGGCAGTCAAAGGAAATACTGCATTATGTGCTTTTAATTCAGTGGTTCTTTATTTTTTTAACTCTCATCTGAGGACTTTTTTTTTTTTCATTGAATTCTCGAGAGAGTAGAAGAGAGGGCAGAGCGGGGAGAGAGAGAAACATTGATGTGGGAGAGATCTTTTGCGTGCGTAGCAGATACCAAATTTGAAACTGGAAGCTTTGCATTTTGACTGAGCAACTTTTACAACTTTCTTCCTTTTTATTGATTCCAATGTGCCATCGAGCACAGTTGAAGAAAAAAGATCAGACATGAGTTTTTCACCTTTCAGGAATTCCTAAGAGACCCTCCTCCGGTAGCTTGGCAAGGTTGGTGGAGTGAGCCGGCGAGGGCAGATGGGGGTTCTGGTCTGTGGCCCTCGGCCGTTCTGCTGCTCAGCGGGGCCTTTCCCCTCCAGAGGCGTTTGTGGGCTCCAGAACCCGCCCGGAGGATAAGCCTGGGTTCCTCTGGCTCTAGACCCCACTCCTAGGAAGATGGACTTGGTTCCGGTTGGGTTTGGGCGAAGGCACAGTGTCCGCTAGAATTTACAGGACTCAGTTTGGGAGGAAGAAATAGAAATGTTTTCCCCTAAGACTAACCAAACTCCCATCATAGACCCATAAGCACTAACGGGCCATATTTCTGGTGCTAATTGAGTCATTTTCTCCTTCTTTTCAGTAAGCATCGGCTTTTTGATGATCGATTCTGAACATCATGAGTTTTGCTATTTCCTGAGGGCCCTGAAATCACTTGATTTTTTTGTTCGTTAGGATTGCTTTAATTTCATTTAGTTTTTAAGGGTTGATGGAAACTTTGACTGAAATTGGAGATACTCGTATGTGTACTTTACCTAACTCTGAATAGTATTTCAGTGCATAATGTTTACATTTATTCTGTATGTTAATCAGGGTCAAGGTATTAGGTTGCTTTTGAAAAAACTAAAGCAGTTCTAAGAGTGCATGTTTATTATATTTCTGAATTTTCTTTATATAGTTTCCTGGAGACAAGGGGACATATAAATAGTTCCATATGAGCCAATCTTTTGGCAGATCTGGAAAGTAGAAAAATGGGCTCATTTAAAATGTACCTTTTCCCATTTTATCCTTCAGACCTGGGTTTGACATTAACCGTGTAAAATAGAGAAGAAAAAAGGAAGAAAGCTCTAGTACCTGCAACTTTGGAACATTAGCTCAGAGCTACGGAGGGTTGACTTTTTAAATTTAAAATAGTAACTCTGTGTGTGTGTGTGTGAGAGAGAGAGAGAGAGAGCGGGAGCCAGAAACACACA
>NW_006295816.1:6435696-6436646 GCF_000327345.1 Myotis davidii | reverse complement strand
CACACACACACAGAGAGAGAGAGAGAGAGAGAGAGAGAGAGAGAGAGAGAGAGAGAAACTTTTAAAGTTCTAGGCCCAGATGCACAAACTTTTAAAGTTCTAGGTTTTAGGAAAAAACAGAGATGAAAGCAGGAAACCATCCCAAATCGTACCACTCAGAAATACCCAGTGTCTCGATGAACAGAGAACGTCTTGCCAGAAAATCGCCTCTGTGTGTGATGTCTTTATTTTTAAGTAAATCGTTTTTATCAAGACAGTATCGTGCACATTAACTTTTTAAAACACTTTTTAAAATTATGAAATGAAACACAGATACAGACAACCACACAAAACACTGCCTAGCACAGCGAACCATCATCAGGTAAAAACCTTCTATGCCGAAGCGTTCAGTGTGTCCCTCCTTAGGGATGCGTTTGGCTTGAAATCACTTGTTAGTTTAGAGCAGTGGCCCTCACTGTGGTCCCCCAGCAGCAGCAGCAGCAGCCTCGCGGAGAGCTTGTCTGAAATGCAAATACTTGCACTTACTTAACCCACAGACACAAACGCAGGCCCGGGGCGCAGTCTGCATGTTAGCAAGCCCCCCGGAAGGTTGTGGTGCACACTGGCTGGTTTCCATGCTCTTGTAGGCATACACAGAAGACAGGTGTAAAGCTTAAGGGTCCGTCCCACAGAGCCTGAGGGAGCAGCCCCCTGCCCTGAAGCTTTGGGGGAAGGCTTCCCTCCAGCATCACTGCCTAAGGCCCCGTAGGCCATGGCTGAGGGTTCCAGCCTCTGACTTGGGAAAGTAGCTGACTGGACCAAAAGCATGATTAGATCTTGAAGGAAGAAAGCAACTGGTCTTATTCCGCATCGTGTGGAGACCTGAGGAGGTCTGTGCGTGTGGACGTGAGTGACAAGAGCAGTTGGATTCTGGGGATTGTTTCCAGCCTTTTACTTTATTATTTTTAGTT